>NC_052146.1:168566370-168866370 GCF_902713615.1 Scyliorhinus canicula
CAAAGTAATCACCGACTGAAGCATCAAACCACCTGGCCGGGATCTTTCCCCAATACCAGATCCCGTATGGCCCCTTCCCGAGTTGGCTATTTACATACTGCTCTAAAAACTCTCCTGGATGCTCCTTACAAACTGCTCCATCTACGCCTTCAACCTACAACGAATCCCATTCAATGTTGGGAAGTTAAAATCTCCCATCACAACCAGGAATCAAGGGATCAACTTGATCCCAGCTGCCTTTGCATGTCATATGCCTCCTTCTCTTTTTGACCAGGGCCTCAATATCCGAGTCATCCAGGGTTCTCTACTTCTACCAGCCTTGCCCTTCACTCTGCCTTGAACACTGGTCAACAAGATTTGCAGGTGCTGCTGGGGTTTGAACTCGATTGACAGGGGGTGGGATGGGAACCTCAGGGAAAATTCAGAGCAGCGAACAGGAGATGGAAATTAGTGAGAGATTCTGAAAGACAGCAAGAGAGGTTAAAAAGCACAGAAGTTTGGCAGTGTTAAAATGTAAATGCAAGGGCAAAGTAAATAAAGCCAATGACCTGGGAGAAACATGCCAGCAGGATATATATCACTGTTATAATGGACACTTGGCATAAGAGGGTGCAAAACTGACAGCTCAACATCTCTGGAGTTTCTAGGCGGATTGGGAAGGGGTAGAAAAGGTGTGGTGTAACATTAACAATTGTGAGGATGGATGATGTATTCACAAAGTATCAAAGTTAGGCCACATGGTTAGCTCAGAATAAGAAAGGGGGGAGCCATGCTGATAGGAGTAGAAGGGAGTTAGAAGAGAAATATGTAGAGAGATTTTTGAGCACAAAAACAATAGAGAAGTAATCGTTTTGGGCTTCAGCACCCTAATATCAATTGAATATGAACAGTGCAAAGGACACAAAGGATGTAAATTAATGAACTGCATTCAAGAGAACTTTTTTAGCCAGTTCATAACAAGCCCAACAATAGGGGGTGCAATTCTAAATTTAGGTCCTATGAAATTAAGCTGAGTAAGTGGATGAATTAGCAGTGGGAGACCGTTTTGGAGATAGTGACCATCATATAGTTAGATTTAGCTTCAGTATAGAAAAGGACAAAGATTGTTAAAAGTTCAAAATTGCTGCAGATGGGGTAGACAAATTTTTACAAAGCTGAGAAATTAGATAGAATAGAATCACTACAGTGCAGAAGGAGGCCTTTAGGCCATCGCATCATCACCAACCCTCTGGAAGAGCCCCCACCTATCCCTATAACCCAGTAAAGCCACGTAACCTTTTAGCACACGAGGGAAAATTTAGCATGGCCAATCCACCTAAACAGCATGGCCAGGATTCTCCGGGAATTGGTGGGGAGGCCCGTACCGGCGCCAAGGGTGGCGTGAACCACTCCGGCGTCGGGCCATCCGGAAGTTGAGGAATCGTCCACACTTCCGGCGCTGGAGGGGTTGGTGTCATGCCAACCGGCGGCAAAGGGCCGCCGCCGGCCGCGCGGGTTGGCACATGAACAGGACCGCCAGCGTGTTCTGGCGCTTGTGCAGAACCGCCAGCGTGTTTCCTGCGCATGCGCAGGGGGTTTCTTCTCGGCACTGGCCATGGCGGAGCCTTACAGAGGCCGGCGCGGAGGGAAAGAGTATCCCCACGACACAGGCCCACCCACAGATTGGTGGCCCCGATCACGGGTCAGGCCCGCGCCCTGCCAAGTATCCCGTTAGACAGACAACAAGCCAGGTCCCGCCAGGATGGACCATGTCCATTTCACGCCGGCGGGACTGGCCAGGAACAGGTGGCCGCTCGACCCATCGGGGCCCGGAGAATTGCCGGGGGGGTCCGCTGCCAGCGGGGGAGGAGGGGGCGACCGGAGCAGCCCGATCCCCGCCCCCGCCCGAAAACCGGCGCCGGGGAATTCGGGAGCCGTGTCGGAGCGGTGGGGCAGGATTCACATCGCCCCCCCGGCGATTCTCCGACTCGGCAGGGGGTCGGAGAATCCCGCCCCCATATCTTTGGACTGTAGGAGGAAACCAGAGCACCCGGAGAAAACCCATGCAGACACGGGGAGAACATGCAAACTCCACACAGACTGTGACCCAAGGCTGAAATTGAACCTGGGTCCCTGGTGCTGTGAGGCAGCAGTGCTAACCACCGTGCCACCTTCACCAATTGGCAAAAGTGGATTGTATACAGCTATTACAAGGAAAATCTGTGTTAAATCAGTGAAAGGCATTCAAAGGTGAAACTCTATGTCAGTAACATAGGCATGTCTCCACAAAGAAAAAGGATGGAACTGCCAAATCTAGAGCCCCGCATACAGGCCAAGATAAAACAGAAAATCTTATGACAGTCACAAAAAGTTCAATGTTGTAGAAAGCCGTGAGTAATGTAGAATGTCGGGGCCTTTTGGCATAGTGGGTTGGGTACCTGCCGCTGAGCCACAAGCTCCAAGTTCAAGTCCCACCCCAGGACTTGATGGGCAAGAATATGCGTTCATAAAGCAGTCAAACAGTTTTTAGTGTGCCAATCTGCAAATCCTTCCAAACACACCAATGGTAGTGGGAGGGACTCCTGGTCAACCTTGCTTGATGTGCAATGGCACCCCTCAAGTAATAAGCCCTTGGCAACAGACGAGTGACTGGCTGTCGGAATTATTAGATATGAAAAACAGACAAAAGCCTAAAGCATCACGAGGACTGGAATATAAAAAGGTACAGGGTTAAATAAAATTGTAAATTAGGAAAGCAAAGGGAGGATAGGCAAAAATCAAAGAAAATCCAAAGATGTTTTCCCAGTAGGTTAAGAGCAAAAGATTAGCTAAGGAAAAGGTCGGGCCTGTCAGAAATATTCTGGTTAGGTGGGTTGGTGTACAAGATATAGGCAGGGTGCCCAATGTGTACTTGTCTCCACAAAGGAGAGTAATGATACGGACACAGGAGGAGGAATATGAAATATTAGTTACAATGAACAGAGTGATAGAATAAGTACTGTAGGAGCTGGCATCCTTGAAGGTGGATAAATCACCAGAGTCAGGGGGATTGTATCTCAGGCTTTTGAAGGAAGCCAGCAAGGAAATAGCTGATGCTCGGAGTATCTTTTTCCAATCCTCGTTACATACATGTAAGATCCGGGATGATTATAGGAGGTCTGTGAATGTTGTACAATTATATAAAAAGAGTGCGAGGGAAGGCAAGAAAATTATAGGCAGTCAGTCTGACTTCTGTGGTGGTAAAATTATTAGAAACAATTCCAAAAGACAGGGGGCGGAATTCTCCGACACCCCGCTGGGCCAGAGAATCGCCGGGGAGGCGGTGTGAATCCCGGCCCCGCTGGCTGGCGAATTTTCTGCGCCGGGGTTTTGGCAGGGGCGGGAATCGTGCCACGCCAGTCGGTGGCCGCATGCAGCTGACCCCCCAGCGATTCACCAGCCCGCGATGGGCCAAGCGGCCGCCCGTTTTAGGTTGGTCCCGCCAGCGTAAATTAGACCTGGTACTTACCAGCGGGATCTGGCTCTGCGGGCGGCCTCCGGGGTCCTGGGGGGAGGGGAGGGGGGAGATCTGGCCCCGGATGGTGCCCCCACGGTTTCCTGGCCCGCGATCGGGGCTCAGAAATCCACGGGCGGGCCTGTGCCGTGGGGACACTCTTTCCCTCCGTACTGGCTACTGTGGTCCTCTGCCATGGCCGGTGCGGAGACGTCCCTCCCCCTGCGCATGCGCTGGGATGATGCTAGCACACGCTGGCGCTCTCGTGCATGCGCCAACTCGCACAGCCAGCGGAGGCCCTTCGGCGCTGGTTGGCGCGGCACCAAGCCTCTTCTGCGCCGTTTGACACAGCGCCAACCCCACCGGCCTAGCCCCTGAAGGTGCGGAGGATTCCACACCTTCCGGGCAGCCTGACACCAGAGTGGTTCATGCCACTCCTCGGCGCCGGGACCCCCCCGCTCCGCTGGGTAGAGGAGAAACCCGCCCAGGATAACTGGTCACTTAGAAAGGCAACAGCTCATCAAGCGTAGTCAGAATGGTTTTATTCGGGCAAGATTCTTGTTTATTTTTCGTTGCACTAGGTAGGAATATCTTTTACACCACCGAATACACACCACAGATATTCCACAGGTTTTCCTTACATCTTTTTTTATTAATCGTGTTGTTGTGATTTGGTCCCTACTTCAAATGATGTGCAGTTAGAGATTTAAGAAAGCACACTAGAATGGTTTGGAGACCTTCTACTCTCCCCTTCCCCATATCGGAAAACTCACTAACTCTATATTAAATATAGATTTGAAAGTCCTAAAAGAGTGATCTCATGAATATACTTTTAAATGTAATTTGTTTGGAGAGGGAAAACAGTGCTACATCATCTTAATTTCCGAGAAATTAACTAAAATATCTTGTCGCGGATTTGTAATTGCGTACTTGTAAATAAAAGAAAAGCTTTATTCTTTGGATCAGCATGCTAAGCTACCATTTCACACTTTGAAAGGAATTTTAAAATTCCGTTGCTCACCTTTTAAACCTGAGCGAATAACAGTCGGTGATAAATCATCATAGTTGTTCATCATGCTAATATCCCCAGATGTGAAGCTAACAGTCAGCAGTGTCTTGTTGTTCTGAATTGGTAAAGGGTATACTGGTGGGCCATCTGTAACAAAAATACACAGCTATCACTTACATTTTTTAAGGCTTAGTTAAACATAGATTCCGAACGCAAGAACCATGTCTGTATCAATCAGTCAAAATGGTACGAGCCACGGCCATTTTAAATTCGTTGATCACCTTAATAGATTTAAATAGGAATTGGAATTTAAAACAAAGGTGTCTGCGTGGGTTTCCTCCGGGTGCTTTCGTATCTTCTCACAGTCCATAGAAATGCAGGTTAGGTGGATTGGCCATCATGGGGATAGGGCGGCACGGATGGGTGAGTGGACCACGGTGGAGTGCTCTTTTGAGGGTTCGGTGCAGACTCTATGGGTCTAATGGGTCTTCTGCACCGTAGGGATTCTATGATAAAGTAAAAACAAACAAATTATTTTTGATTGTTTTGCTCTGTAAACAATGAGAAAATTCACTGAAAAGGAGTCAAATACTTTTGAAACTAAACTGGGAAAATCTGTTAATACAGTAGTCCCCCTTTATAACGCGGGTGTTGGGGTCCAAGACCCCAACCCGCGTTGTATCCGAGCCGCGGATATCCATGATGGGGGTTTTAAATTTATTTAAAAATCTATGCTAGCGCTTCCCATTGTGAGTCTACGGGGGGGGCGGGGGGAGAGGTCAGACCCCCGTAGACTCACAATGGGAAGCGCTAGCATAGATTTTTAAATAAATTTAAAACCCCCATCGTGGATCCAATTAAAATTTCAGCGGCCGGCTCACTTTGATCCGGAGAGGGAAGCTGCTCTCAGTGAAATAATCAGCCGGCCGCTGAAATTGACACTGCCGGCTGCTCTCTCCCTCCAATCCAACTTTTAAGTTTTAATGTTTCTGATTGGAGGGAGAGAGCAGCGGGCAGTGTCAATTTCAGCGGCCAGCTGATTGCTTCAGTGAGAGAGCAGCTTCCCTCTCCGGATCAAAGTGAGCTGGCCGCTGAAATTGACACTGCCGGCTGCTCTCTCCCTCCAATCAGAAACATTAAAACTTAAAGTTGGATTGGAGGGAGAGAGCAGCTGGCAGTGTCAATTTCTTTTTTTTTTCCTCCGGCTCGCCCCCTCTCCCCCCACATCCTCCAACTAGACCCCTCTCCCCCCACACCCTCCGGCTTGCCCCCTCTCCCCCCCCAACACCCTCCGGCTCGCCCCCTCTCCCCCCACATCCTCCACTAGACCCCTCTCCCCCACACCCTCCGGCTCGCCCCCTCTCCCCAACACCCACCCCCCCCCCCTCTCCCCCCCAACACCCGCCCCCCCTCCTCTCCCCCCCAACACCCGCCCCCCCTCTTCTTCCCCCCCCCAACACCCCGCCCCCCCTCTTCTCACCCCCCCCAACACCCGCCCCCCCTCTTCTCCCCCCCCAACACCCGCCCCCCCTCTTCTCCCCCCCCCAACACCCGCCCCCCCTCTTCTCCCCCCCAACACCCGCCCCCCCTCTCTCCCCTCCCCCACTTCCCCCCCCACCCTCCCTGCTCTCCCCCACAGCGTCCTCGCCCCCTCTCCCCCCACACCCTCCGCTCGCCCCTCCCCACACCCTCCTCGCGCGCCTCCCCCCCCCTCTCCCTCCCCCTCCCCCCACACCCGCCCCCTCTCCTCTCCCCCACACCCAGGGGTCCTCCCCCACACCCCCAGGCCCTCCTCTCTCCCCCCAACACCCGCAGGGGGTCTCCCCCACACCCCGCAGGGGGTCCCCCCCACCCCGCCCCCCCCCTCCTCTCCCCCCCCCACCCCCCCCCCCCTCTTCTCCCCCCCCAACACCCGCCCCCCCTCTTTCCCCCCCCAACCCCCCCCCCCTCTTCTCCCCCCCCCCCCCCCCGCCCCCCTCTTCTCCCCCCCCAACACCCGCCCCCCCTCTTCTCCCCCCCCAACACCCGCCCCCCCCTCTTCTCCCCCCCCCAACACCCGCCCCCCCCTCTTCTCACCCCCAACACCCGCCCCCTCTCTTCGCCCCCCCCAACACCCCCCCCCCCCTGCGCCCCCCCAGGGTGGGTCTCCCCCACACCCCCAGGGGGGGTCTCCCACACACCCGCCCCCCCTCCTCTCCCGCCCCAACACCCGCCGCCCCTCTTCTCCCACCAAACACCCGCCGCCCCCGTCTCTCCCCCGCTCCACCCCTCCCCCCTCTTCTCCCCCCCCACACCCTCCGCCCCTCTTCTCCCCCCCCAACACCCCCAACGCACCCCTTCTCCCCCCCCAACACCCGCCCGCCCCTCGTCGTCTCCCCCCCCAACACCCGCCGCCCCTCTTCTCCACCCCCCAACACACCCCGACCCTCTTCTCCCCCCCAAACACCCCCCCCCCTCTTCTCCGTCCCACGCCAACACCCTCCCCCCTCTTCTCCCCCCCCAACACCCGCCCCCCCACTCGTCTCCCCCCACACCCGCCCCCCCCTCTTCTCCCCCCCCAAGCACCCGCCCCCCCATCTTCTCCCCCCCTCCACCCACCCCCTCTTCGCCCCCCCCCAACACCCGCCCCCCCCCAACACCCGACTCCCCCTCTTTCTCCCCCCCCAACACCCGCCCCCTCTCTTCTCCCCCCAACACCCCCCCCCCCTTCTCCCCCAACAAACCCGCCCCCCCCCCCGCCCCCCCTCTTCTCCCCCCCCAACACCCGCCCCCCCCCTCTTTCTCCCCCCCAACACCCGCCCCCCCCTCTTCTCCCCCCAACACCCGCCCCCCCTCTTCTCTCCCCCCTCAACACCCGCCCCCCCTCAACACCCGCCCCCCCTCAACACCCGCCCCCCCTCAACACCCGCCCCCCCTCAACACCCGCCCCCCCTCAACACCCGCCCCCCCCTCAACACCCGCCCCCCCTCAACACCCGCCCCCCCTCAACACCCGCCCCCCCTTGGCAGTGTCAATTTCAGCGGCCAGCTGATTGTTTCAGTGAGAGAGCAGCTTCCCTCTCCGGATCAAAGTGAGTCGGCCGCTGAAATTGACACTGCCCGCTGCTCTCTCCCTCCAATCCAACTTTTAAGTTTTAATGTTTCTGATTGGAGGGAGAGAGCAGCCGGCAGTGTCAATTTCAGCGGCCGGCTCACTTTGATCCGGAGAGGGAAGCTGCTCTCTCACTGAAGCAATCAGCTGGCCGCTGAAATTGACACTGCCGGCTGCTCTCTCCCTCCAATCAGAAACATTAAAACTTAAAAGTTGGATTGGAGGGAGAGAGCAGCCGGCAGTGTCAATTTCAGCGGCCGGCTGATTATTTCAGTGAGAGCAGCTTCCTTCTCCGGATCAAAGTGAGCCGGCCGCTGAAATTGACACAACTGACAGTTGGGGTCCATAAGGCCCCCGCGGTATATCGCGAACCGCGGTATTGCGGAGCGCGGTATAATGGGGGACTACTGTAGTTAATATTGCAGGTCAATAGTGTTAGGATATTGGACTAAACCCCAACAGTTTAGGGTACCAACAAGAACCCGAAGCATTTTTTTAAATTTGTAAAACTGTGAGGAAAGGTGGATGACACTGACCTTTTGTGTTCAAACAAACTTATCAAATTAACAAAGAAAATAGCTGAGACTTCCGGTGGCAGCTATGAAGGAGCAAGTCGCACATTTGGTGGATCTCGCTCTGGTCGGACTTTTGGACCATTTCCCCCGATTTTTTAACATACTTGAATTGTAAAACGGATGTTAGTGGCAATTCTCTACTGAATTCCCACTTCGGTGCATGGAGAAAAGGACTAGAATTGTTCATAAGGGCAGAAACAAGAAGAGAGAGAAAACTTGGGCTGTAGTTGCAACAGGAGACAGCATGGCGGAGGGTCGGACCTCTGGCTTGTCGACCCAGCAGTCTATGGAGGAGCTGATACAAGTCATTCAGGAAGATTTGCTACGCAGAAACGGGACTGCTTGGACCCGATAAGAGAGTGGATTGAGCGGTTGGAGTTTAGATTGGACGCCCAGGATCGGGCGATCCAGAAGGTGGAGAAGGCGCTGGCTGAGCAGGAGGAGCATCAAACTGCGGTGGAGCTGGAGGTGGGGATGCTGAGGGACCAGCAGAAGAAGCTTCTCTAGAAGGTGGAGAACCTAGAGATTAGGTCCCGCTGGCAGAACCTAAGAATTGTTGGGCTCCCGGATGGGTCCGAAGGAACGGACGCTGGGGCATACATCGCAGACATCTTAGCGAAGTTGCTTGGGGATGGGGCATTCACCCGGCCCTTGAAGGTGGATAAGGCTCACAGAGCACTCGCGAGAAAGCCGCGAATGGGTGAATGCCGCCCCCCCCCCCCCCCCCCCCCCCCGCCGAGGGCAATGGTGGTGAGATTCCACAGGTTCTAGGATAAGGAGCGTATTCTACAGTGGGCCAAGCAGACACGGAGCTGTAAGTGGGACAAAAGCATCCTGTGGATTTACCAAGACCTGAGTGTAGAGGTGGCCAGGAGGAGAGCAGGCTTCAACCAGATCAGGGAAATCCTTTTCAAGAAAAAGGTGAAGTTTGGACTCTTATACCCAGCCCGTTTCTGGGTCACGCATGAGGATCAGCACTTTTATTTCGAGTCGCCCGAGAACGCGTTGGACTTTTGAGAGAAAGGGCTGATGGTGAACTTTTGAACTTGGCTACAATGTTCATGTTTTTGTTTTTTCTTTTTGTTTCTGTCTTTGTAAAAAGTTTCTATTTTTGCGTTTTATGGAAGATGTTTGTGATGCCGTTTGCATTGATTTGGAACCAGGAGTAGAGCCGAGTGTGTTAAGGTTTTCATTTGCACTGTTGGGGGATGGAGGTGAGCTTGTTTTGATCTGTGTGTTTTTCTGTTGGGCAATTGTGTGGGGATTGTTTGATGTTGGAGTTTGTTTGTATCAGCGGGGGAGGGGTGGGAGTGTGGGGAGGGAACAATAGGTGGGAGAACAATAGGTGGGAGACCATCTGGCGCCGGGGATGGGGGCCACCAAGCTAGCTGGGTGAGCTAGCACCCGGAAGCGGAGTGGGGTGGGGGTGTGCATATGTCTGGTTTAGGAAAGGGGTTGGGTTACAGGGTGTTGTTGCTGGGTGGGGGGGTGAATGTTCTACTAACGAGGGAGGGACTTGGGCTAAGGGACAGAGAGGAGGTCGGAGGCGGGGACTGCCTGAGGATGGGCCGGTGGAGGCGCGGAATACGGACTGGAGGCGGGCCTAAAAAAGGGGATGGCTGATCGGTGGGGGGGGGGGGGGGGGGGGGGGGCAATGAGCCCCCCAACTAGGCTGATCACCTGGAATGTTCGAGGGTTAAATGGGCCGGTCAAAAGGGCACGTGTGTTTGCGCATCTTAGGGGATTGAAAGCGGACGTGGTAATGTTGCAGAAGATGCACCTTAAGGTAACGGACCAGGTTAGACTGAGGAAAGCTGGGTCAGCCAGGTGTTTCACGCGGGACTAGATTCAAATACTAGAGGGGTTACGATCCTGATCAATAAGCAAGTGGTGTTTGAGGCAGGTAGTATTCTAGTCTTGACGTGGGAGGTTCACTGTTAGGGTTCACCCAGAGGTGGCAACCCAGAGGTTTGTCAACTTCTTTACGGAAAATTAATCGTCAGCAGCCGGGAGGGGGGGGGGGGGGGACTATGTTTATGGTTTCATGTAAATTGTTTATTTTGTTGTTACTATACCAAAAATATCTCAATAAAATGTTTATTAAAAAAAACAAAGAAAATAGCTTTACAATTATCAATTAAAAAGGTCTTAAACACAAAAACGTTAGTATCCACACCTGCCACAACTCCAATTAAGCAACCCAATACAGTTTAAATGCCACTTATAAATGAGCACAGTAAGAAGTCTTACAACACCAGGTTAAAGTCCAACAGGTTTGTTTCAAACACGAGCTTTCGGAGCACGGCTCCTTCTTCAGGTGCTCCGAAAGCTCGTGTTTGAAACAAACCTGTTGGACTTTAACCTGGTGTTGTAAGACTTCTTACTGTGCTCACCCCAGTCCAACGCCGGCATCTCCACATCATGACTTATAAATGAAGTTAACAAACAATTACTTCCTTATAGAATCATAGAATTTACTTGGTTGTGCAGAGATTTTTTGAGAGAGAAACCCTTTCAGGAGCAGAACCAGTACACTTCTGCTCAACCTTGCAGCATTTGATAAAACTGCTGTTCAACTTAAAATCCTTCTGTCTTGTCAGATTCAAATCCTATGGAAAACTGTGGACAGATCTGGCCCCTCTCATTAATTACATCATCTGTATCCCCCTGAGGTATCCTGAGCTAGGACTAAAAACAACATGTAAACAAATTAATGTTTAGAACCGGGCACACCTCCCCTTTTATGACTTATTAATTACAGCTTTAGCTGACTGTCTGAATACCTTAACCTAGGTTCTTTAAAAATATTACTGCAACAAATATATAGCCCAGGCTTTTAACAAAAAATACAGCCACAAGTTTAAAGGATACAACAATTTTAACATTCATAACAGTGGGAATGTTCAAAAATAATTTAACGTGATACTAAATCAGCTTGTACTCTCCAAGAGGTCTGAAGTCCACAAACTAAAAGAAAAAGCAGACAAACATGCAACAAGAATAGACGGTGGCAAATGTGAAATTTACAATAGGTGACAAAGGACTAAAAAGAAACGGGAGAAAGAAACTTGCAAGGAATATCAAGATTACCACAAATATGTTCAATTACATTAGGAAGAGAGTGGTCAGAAGTGATGTGAACACTTTGAAAACTGGTAATATTGATGTTGTCAATGAAAATAAGAAAATGAAACACAAACACAACACGGTGTGTACATGTACTTGTGGACAAGACGTGTTAAATGTATACAAAATAGATCAGAATAGTGATCTGGGGCTGGATTCTCTGAAAACCGGCGCAATGGCCGGAACCCGGTGCCAAAAACAGCGCGGATCACTCCAGCGTCGGACCCCCCCAAACGGCGCAAAGTCTCCGGGCCCGAATGGGCTAACAGCGGCGTGACGCCATTGGCGCCGACGTCACCCGCCAAGGATGCGCCGCGTCACAGCACAAAAGCTGTGCCCCCCCGGCGGAAGACCCGCTAAGATGGCCACCCGCCATGCAGCCCCAAGGTTCCAGGAGCGCGACAGCACAGGAGAGGAGGGAGGCCCTGTACCCCGGACATGGCCGCAGGGTCGCCCCACGCCTCAGCAGGCGCCTGTGGAGGGAGGTGGCAGAGGCCGTCAGCACTGTGGCTGTGACACCGAGGACAGCCACCCAGTGCCACAAGAAGGTGAACGACCTCGTCAGGGCAGCCAGGGTGAGTACCACCCCCCTACGATGTGCGGCACACCCCCAAGTGCAACCAACTCGAATGCTAACTCAACCCTAACCCTAATGTGCTGCGCACCTCTGCCAATATACGTGCAACCGCTGGCATGCATTCATATACCCGTCTCTAACACTATTGCCCTTTACCCCTGCCACCGACCCGCCTGCCCCCCACAGGAGAAGCACGCACACAACAACAGGGAAAGTGAGAGGACTGGAGGGGGCCCAGTTTATGAGAGACCACTCACCGTTCATGAGGAAAGGGCTTTGTAACTGGCAGGCGGACCTGAGGACCAGGAGGTTGCCAATGCAGAGGTCAGGGGCCCACCAGCAAGTGAGCCATCCACAACAGCCCATCCCCATTCCCCCATATCCCGCATCCCCCATAGCCCCCCTCCCCCATATCCCCCGAACACCGCCCGCGTGTCTAACCATGCATGCTGTATTGTGTATTGCAGGCACCCGTCCCCGCAGATGACGACTGCCCGCAGGATGCCCCAGGGCGGACACGAGGGAGGGAGAGACCCAGAGCAACAGGGAGACGACACCCCCGTCTCGTGCGGGTGCGGCGATGCAGTCGTGTGACACCCAGCGATGAGGGAAGCAGCCACAGGCCCCCTTCGCAGCCGAGCCAGGACACCACTACCCAGGACAGCCCTACCCAGGACACCCCTACCCAGGACACCCCTACCCAGGACACCCCTACCCAGGACACCCCTACCCAGGACACCCCTACCCAGGACACCCCTACCCAGGACACCCCTACCCAGGACACCACTACCCAGGACACCACTACCCAGGACACCACTACCCAGGACACCACTACCCAGGACACCACTACCCAGGACACCACTACCCAGGACACCACTACCCAGGACACCACTACCCAGGACACCGAAATACAGGACACTGACACACAGTGGACGGTTGGAGTCGAACCGCCACCTCAGAGTAACATGGACTCTGAGTCGGACGATCTCATGACACAACGCCACTGCTGCCTCCAACACCCTCCACCATCGCAGAGACACTCACCTCGGTTGGGCACTTTAGTGATGAGGCGTCTGGTACACTCACTGGTACATACAACACAGCCGTACCGGTACAGCAGGTGGAGGTAGAAGCAACAGAGGGGCTGGGAGGTCGGAGGGCATCCTGGCGCGCGAACATCTGCCACCCAGACAGGTCCCGGGTTCCTGGAGTTACAACACCCACCCATAGACCCGATGCAGCCATCAAACCTGGGACAAAGGAAGAGGATGACGCCTGGCTTGCAGCAGCTGCAGACGCAGGTGGAGGAGTGCGCCCGCGTCCAGGAGCTGGGAGTGGTGCCAGTCATGCGTGCCACCCAGGCTGAAACCGCACAGGTGGCGTTCGCGGTGGAGGCAATGGGTGCGACGGTGTCAGACATAGGGAGCAGTATGCAAGGCCTGGGGCTTTCCGTGCAGGCGGCGTCTGTGGCCCAGGACATGGCTGCCCTCTCGCAGGAAGCCATGAGCCAGAGCCAGCGGCAGGTGGCAGAGTCACTCAATGCCCGGTTTCAGCAGGCCATGGCGCAGTCCCAGTAGGCAATGGCCCAGTCTCTGCAGGCCATGGCTCAGTCTCAGCAGACCATCGCTGAGGGCATCGGCACCATTGCCCATGTGCTAGCCGCCGTCGCACGGTCACAGACAGCGATGGGTAACTCCCTGAGCTGCATGGCTGCAAACCCACAGACCTTTGTCGATACCAGCACGAGCCTCTAGGACTGGCAGCGCCATGTGTCCGGGGGGGGGGCATCGGATGGCCGATCCGCTCGCACTCCCGAGGGCTATCGGGCACCCCAAGGGAGGAGGATGTGCTGGGGCCCGTCCCGGGAACCCCTGTAACGGAGGTCCCGGAACACTGCAGCACCTCGGACTCTCTCTCTCTTCTCCCCCCCCCCCCCCCCCCGGTGCATCTGGTGGGCAACAGGCAGGCAGCTCGCCTACCCAGTCGCCCGAGCCACAGCCTGGCCCATCTAGGCCGGGCCGCCCCAGGAAACGGCCGCCAAAGGGAACCCGAGTCAGAGGGCAGGAATCACAGGAGTCCACCTCCAGTTCTGCTGTACCGTCTGGGGAACCGCCTAGGCGTAGTCAAAGGGCCCATAAGGCCAAACAATTAGACACTGAGTAAGTTGGCACGGGTGCAGGGCACAGACGGGTTTTAGGAGCTAGGGCACGTGTATGGACTGTTTGTTATTAAAATCACTTTCACGCCTACAGAAGCTGCCTTTGTGCTCCGTCCGAAGCGTGCGGGGGTGTCATGTACATTGAGCGCCGGTGTGTGTGTGAGGGGTGGTCTTACATCGGCCCCAGGTGAGTGTGTCCCCCCCCCCCCGCCCCTGGGCCGCCCTCTCCATCCCCCCGGGTAGAGGACGGACCGTGCGCTGCAGTTTCATGGCCGCATGCAGGGATGGTCCGGGTGGAGGGTGGTACTGTGGCCATGGGTCAGACATTGTCCAACGATGTGGAGCCAGGAGCTCATTGCAGAGTGAGTCTCCATGGCCTGCAATAGACACGCTTCCACCGGAGACCATGAGAGCCTGGCCCATCGTGCCGCAGGTGGATGTGCAATGGAGGGGTGGTGTGCATGCGGGTGGGATGGGTGTGGCTGGTGGTTGGGTGGGGGGGGGGGGTGTGAAGGTGTCGGTGGGTGGGTGAGGGTGTTTGTGCTGGGTGGATGAGGGAGGGGTGAGGGTGATCGGATGTTGCCATGGTGTGCGGTATGTGACCATACTCGCCGATTTCCACGCCCCCTAGTCAGTGAACCGGGCGACTATCAGCCTGTCCCGTGCCTGCTGGCCCAGCCGGCAATGGTGGGCAGCCACCCGCCCATGTCCGGCCCGTCTGCCCTGACCATTGCCCCCATCCCCCTCATCTGCGGAAGACTGAGCCTCTTCCTGCTGCTCCTCCACTCCCCCCCTCCTCTGCCTGCGGCACATTGCCCCTCTGCTGGGCTATGTTGTGCAGGACGCAGCATACCACAATGATGTGGCTGACCCTATCTGGTGGGTACTAGAGGGCCCCCCCAGAGAGGTCCAGGTACCTGAAACGCATTTTGAGCACACCAAAGCACCTCTCTATCAGACCCCTTGTCGCTGCATGGGCATCATTGTAGCTGTTCTCCACGTCACTCTGTGGCCTCCGTATAGGCGTCATCAGCCACAACCGCAACGGGTAACCCCTGTCGCCCAGCAACCAGCCCCTCAGCCGGGGGTGGCGTCCCTCGAACATGCCGGGGATTTATGACCGCGACAACACGTATGAGTTATGAACACTTCCCGGGTACCGGGCGCAGACGTGCAGACGTGCAGGATAATCATGCGGTGGTCGCAGACCACCTGGATGTTCATGGAATAGTTCCCCTTCCTATTGGTGGACACTGACACTGTTATCTGCAGGTGGCCGCACGGCGACGTGCATCCCATCGATCGCGCCCTGGACCATGGGAAAACCAGCCACGGCAGAGAACGGCCCGGGCATCCTGGCTCGCCTGATCCACAATGGCATAATGGGCGTCTGTCACTGCGCGGATGCACCGGTGTACCAATGTCTGTGAGATGCCAGACAGGTCCCCACTCAGCGCCTGGAATGACCCCGTGGCATAAAAGTTCAGGGCCACCGTCACCTTGACGGACACGGGGAGAGGGTGTCCTCCCCCAGTGCCAACGGTGCCAGGTGTACCAGCAGGTGGCAGATGTGTGCCACGGGTTCCCGGCTCATCCGGAGTCTCCTCCTGCATTCCCGGTCCGTGAGTTCCTGGTACGACGAACGGGGCCGGTACACACAGGGCCTCCTCCAGCGTATCCGTCGCCGTGGCGCCACGACGTCCTCCTCCCTCTCCTCGTGCTCCTCCTCCTCTTTGTGCTCCCCCTGCTCCTCCTCCTCCTCCTCATCCTGTCGGGCGGGTGGCCCTCCAGCCTGGGCGGATGCCGCCTGCCCCTCTGCGGCAGCCTGCGCCGCTGCGGCAGCCTGCACCGCCTGTCTGGCACGCGCCTCCTCCTCCTCCAGGGCAACATGTAGAAGAGCAGCTGCCGCCACTGCGGACAACCTCCCTTGCCCTCAGCCCCCTCCCCGGCACTCACTCTCAACCCGCATCCCCGGCACTCTCTCCTCCCCTGCCCGGTACTCTCCCCCCCTCCCAGGCACTGTCCCACCCCCCCCCCCCCCTCCCCGGCACTGACCCCCCTCCCCGGCAGTGTCCCCCCCCCCCCCCCCCCCCTCGCCCGGCACTCGCTCTATCCCCCCCCCCCCCGGCACTCTCCCCTCCCCGGCACTCACCACAGAGGCCCCCCCCCCGCCTTCCCCACACACCCCTCCCCCACACACACACAGACTGCAGCCACACCGTCATTTCTCCTGCAGTCACGCCCCACGCCGTGACCTACCTCCACGCTATACGGCATCAACCATCAGCACTGGTTGACGCCGTTATATATGTGTTTTGATTTACTTCGGCCCTTCCGGCCAGGAGAATACGGGCAGCCCCGGGGTCCATAACATCGCCCCGGCCCCAGCCATGCTCCGAGGCGGGCGGCGCGATTGACGCCTCGCCGACTTTACAGCGTTCGGCGGGGGCGGGATTCACGCCGGCCCCCGGCGATTCTCCGACTCGGTGGGGGGTCGGAGAATCCAGCCCCTGATCCCCACAGTACAGTGTTCTGAGAAGATTTATAAAGGATGTCATCATTATCATTAGGACAGATTGAATAGGCCATGTCTCATTAAAAAGATTTGAAACATCTGTGAAGTGTTCCACAAAAACAGTTTCCACCCATGGGTGAGTTCAAAAAGGGTATAAATACAAAATGGCCACTTACAGGCAGAGTATGTGATACGACCATCAATTCATTCGAGACATGAGTAGAAGTAAACCGTGGCTTTAATCAACTTAGAACAGTGCCCGCCTGCGACTGAACCAATGCTGAGAACTGCCTACAGGTCGAAGCTCTTTATACCTCCCTTCAAGAGGTGGAGCCATGGGCGGAGCCCATATTTGCCCCAACATGTTCCCCTATGGATAATGCCATACAATGGCCCATAGGAGAAGCCCACAAGGGCAACAGCATAGCACAGATACAAATACAAGTGCAACAGCACAGATACAAATACACTGGTAGATTATGAGTATAATACATTCACCACAGTATGAATACATACAGGATGACAATAAAACAAAAAGTACATGTTTACATCTTCTAGCATAAATGAGACTGCACAACTGCAGTTATTTGACCTATTTGAATCAACTTTCAGCTAATTTTCTGATAAGAACTTTTTAATCATCCAAATACTATCCGGTTTCTAAAGCATGTGTTAATATGCTTGAATCAATTCTGGCAATTACCTTTTTAAGTTTAAAAATGTGAAGTTGCAGCAGAGAGACGACGAGGTTTTAAATTAGTAAGCTAGACAGAGTTCCATTTCGCCACCTAAAATACATTCTGTTGGCTAATTTACTTTTTTGAACTACACACGCATGTGAAGCCATTTAACATCTCTGCCAGTGTGCCATCTACATGATCTTGACCATCCCTCAAGCAATAACCGCCTGCCACATTATTGAAAAGTAGAAGATTGAAGGAAGAGATATATATTTCATAAAAAGTTGTTTGAAGATAAAGAGGTTTACCACACATACTGAAACGACAATTTGTACTATGTCACTTGTAACAGTGTCATTACAACGAAAATGATACATGTCTCTTTGGCTTATTTCAAAGAAAAGGTTTGCCAAGCAGATTTTGATGAAGACAGTGCTCTCTATACTTTGGCTTCAAATACTAATTGCATTTAGTACAATTCTTTGCATTTTGACATCAAACCCTCAAAAGTTATATTTTTCCAGAGGGGCCACCATTCATTATGTGGCAAGAAATCCCTTGAACTTATTTATTTCAGGGTAAAAATTATTGTATTTTGAGCGTTGCTGACATGACCAGTATCTATTAAATAATTGTGAATGATAAGGTGACAGCGAGCTGCGTTCTTGAACCACTGCAGTCTGTGTGGTATAGGTACACCTACAGTGCTATTAGGGGAGGGAGTGCCAGGATATCAACACAGTACAGTGAAGGGATGGTGATATAGCTCCAAGTTAGGGTGATGTGCGACTTGGTGAGGAATTTGAAGGTGGTGATGCCCCATTCCTCCGGTGCCTTTGTTCTTAAGAGTGGATAGATATTCCAGGTTTGGAAGATGCTGTCAAAGTTCCTGCAGTTCATCTTGTACACTGGTGTACACTGGAAAGTTCCTGCAGTGCAATTTATTGATGTACAAGGTGCATCATGGCGGTGGAAATTGTTTAAGGTGGTGGAGAGGGTACCAATCAAACGGGCTGCTTTGTCTTCGATGGTGTTGAGCATCTAGAATGTTGTGGGAACTGCAATCATTTGACAAGTGAGGAGCACTCAATCACAATCCTGACTGATATGATTCCATGAGTCTGACTACTTTAAGCTGTTGCTTGATTTGTCTGTGAGACATCTCTTCCAATTTTGGCAAAAGCCACAGAATGTAAGGCAGTACGGTGACGCACGGCTGCCTCACAGCGCCATGAACTCATGTTCAATTCTGGCTTTGGGTGACGGTGTGACGTTTGCACTTTCTTCCTATATCTGCGTGGTCTTCCTCCAGGTGCTCCTAAAGATGTGCAGGTTAGGTGGAGTTATGGAGTTACGGGGATAGGGCGGGGGGAATGGGCCTAGGTAGAGTGCTCTTTCAGAGGGTCGATGCAGACTCGACAGGCAAAATAGCCTTCTTCTGCACTGTAGGAGTCTATGATTCTATGTTGTCCAGGAGATCTTTGCATGGTCGAAAGGGCTGGGTTTGCTGTTGTCGTTACTGGTACCTAGGTCGATCCTGGTTGGTTCCTCTAGTTTCATTCCTTTTTATTTAGTTTGTAGCAATTCAATACAACTGAGAGGTTTGGTAGCCATTTCAGAGAGCATTTAAGATTCAACCACATTTCTGTGGATCTGGGGTCACCTGTAGGTCAGACCAGATAAGGACGGCAAATTTGCTTCCTTAAAGGACATTAGTGAGAAAGTTGGGCTTTTACGACAATTGGCACAGCCATCATTAGACTTTTGATTCCAGATGACAAGACCACTGCACCACTTTTTTTTAAAAATAACTTTTATTCACAATTTTCATAAAATATCAACAAAAAGTACATTTTTTTTTTACAAAGAACAGAAAAAAGAAAAAACAGTACCCCCCCTCTGCGCATACACAAAGGAAGAGGTAAATTAACACCCGCCATTCGCACAAGACCCCCCCCCCCCCCCCCCCCCCCCCCCGTGTATACATCGAGAAAGAACTAAATCAACGCCCGCCATTAGCATAGAACAACTATGCCCGTCCCTTCGGTCCAAAACAACGAAACAAACCCCCCCCCCCCCCCCTCTCCCTCCCCTTCCCCCGGACTGCTGTTGCTGCTGGCCTTTTCCTATCGTTCTGCCATGAAATCCAGAAATGGCTGCCACCTCCTGAAAAACCCCTGCACTGATCCCCTTAGGGCAAATTTCACCTTCTCCAATTTAAGAAACCCTGCCATTTCGTTGACCCAGGCCTCCACGCTTGGGGGCCTCGCATCCCTCCACTGACGAAGAATCCTCCGCCGGGCTACTAGGGACGCAAAGGCCAGAACACCGGCCTCTTTCGCCTCCTGCACTCCCGGCTCCACTGCAACACCAAAAATTGCGATCCCCCAGCCCGGATTGACGCTGGATCCTACCACCTTCGACACCGTCCTTGCTACGCCCTTCCAAAATTCCCCCAGTGCTGGACATGCCCAGGACATATGGGCATGGTTTGCTGGGCTCCATGAGCACCTGATACACCTGTCCTCACTCCCGAAGAACCGACTCACCCTTGTCCCAGTCATGTGAGCCCTATGCAGCACCTTATGAGGCCAAGAAGAGGAGGAGTTCACCCTCCCCAGGGCGTCTGCCGACGTCCCCTCCTCTATCTCCTCACCCAGCTCCTCCTCCCATTTACCCTTCAGCTCCTCGACCGAGGCCTCATCCATCTCCTGCATCACCTGGTACGCTGCCGATATCCTCCCCTCACCAACCCACACCCCCGAGAGCACCCTGTCCTGGATCCCATGCGGCGGCAGCAGAGGAAACTCCGCCACCTGCCGCCTGACAAACGCTCTTACCTGCATGTACCTAAAGGCACTCTCCGGGGGGAGCCCGAACTTCCCCTCCAGCGTACCTAGGCTCGCAAACTTCCCGTCTACAAACAGGTCCCTAAACCTCCTGATACCTACCCTCTGCCAACTCAGGAACATGCCATCAATTCTCTCCGGGACAAACCGATGGTTGCGCCGTATCGGGGCCCCCACCTCTCCCCGTGCCGTCTCCATTGCCTCCAAATTTTGAGGGTAGCCGCCACCACCGGGCTCGTGGTATACCTCATTGGAGGGAGCGGCAGCGACGCTGTTACCAGCGCCTCTAGGCTTGTGCCCACACAGGACGCCCTCTCCATCCTCTTCCATGCTGCCCCCTCCCCCTCCATCACCCATTTACGCACCATCGCTGCATCGGCAGCCCAGTAGTCCCCACAGAGGTTGGGCAGCTCCAGCCCCCCACTATCCCTGCCCCGCTCCAAGAACACCCTTCTCACCCTCGGGGTCCCGTGTGCCCACACAAACCCCGTAATGCTCTTCTTAACCCGCCTGAAAAAGGCCTTCGGGCTAAGGATGGGGAGGCACTGGAACAGGAACAGAAACCTCAGGAGCACCGTCATTTTGACTGACTGTACCCTACCCGCCAGAGACAGCGGCAGCATGTCCCACCTCTTAAACTCCTCCTCCATTTGCTCCACCAACCTTGTGAGGTTAAGCTTATGCAAGGCCCCCCCAACTCCTGGCCACCTGAACCCCCAAGTACCTGAAGCTCCTCTCCGCCCTTTTCAGTGGAAGCCTGCCAACCCGCCCTCCTGGTCCCCTGGGTGTACCACAAACAGCTCGCTCTTCCCCAAGTTGAGCTTGTATCCTGAGAAATCCCCAAATTTCCGGAGAATCCCCATCACCTCCAGCATTCCCCCCACCGGGTCCGCCACATAAAACAATAGGTCATCCGCATAGAGCGACACTCGGTGCTCCTCTCCACCCCGGACCAGCCCCCTCCAACTCCCCGACTCCCTCAGTGCCATAGCCAGGGGTTCAATTACCAACGCAACGAGCAGGGGGGACAAGGGACACCCCTGCCTCGTCCCTTGGAATAGCTGAAAATACTCCGACCTCCTCCTATTCGTGGCCACGCTCGCCATCGGGGCCTCGTACAACAGCCTCACCCAACTAACAAACCCCTCCCCAAACCCGAACCTTTCCAACACCTCCCACAAGTACCCCCACTCAACCCTATCAAAGGCCTTGTCCACGTCCAGCGCCACCACAATCTCCGCCTCCCCTTCTACCGTCGGCATCATTATAACATTCAAGAGCCTCCTTATGTTGGTGTTCAGCTGCCTCCCCTTCACAAACCCCGTTTGATCCTCGTGGATAACCTGCGGCACATAGTCCTCTATCCTCACGGCCAAGATCTTTACCAACAGCTTGGCGTCCACATTCAAAAGTGAGATCGGCCTGTATGACCCACACTACAGGGGATCCTTGTCCCGCTTAAGAATCAGGGAGATCAGCGCCCGTGACATTGTCGGGGGCAAAGCCCCCCCTTCCCTTGCCTCGTTAAAGGTCCTAACCAACAGGGGACCCAACAGGTCTACATACTTCTTGTAAAATTCAGCCGGGAACCCATCCGGCCACGGCGCCTTCTCCGACTGCATGCTCCCTATCCCTTTGACCAGCTCCTCCAGCTCAACCGGCGCCTCCAGTCCCTCCACCTGTCCCTCCTCCACCCTCGGGAATCTCAGCCTATCCAAAAAGCCCCCCATCCCCCCCTCCTCTGCCGGGCGTTCGGACCGATACAGTTTCTCATAAAAGTCCCTGAAGACCTCATTAATGTCTACCCCCCTTCGCACCACATTTCCTCCCCGATCCTTAACTCCACCAATCTCCCTAGCCGCATCCCGCTTACGGAGCTGGTGTGCCAGCATCCTGCTCGCCTTCTCCCCATATTCATACACCGCACTCTGTGCCTTCCTCCACTGAGCTTCCGTCTTTCTGGCGGTCAACAAGTCGAACTCAGCCTGGAGGCTGCACCGCTCCCTCAGCAATCCCTCCTCCGGGGTCTCCGCCTATTTCCTGTCCACCCTCACCATCTCCCCTACCAATCTCTCCCTCTCTCTCTGCTCCCTTCTCCCCCTGTGGGCTCGAATGGAGATCAACTCCCCCCTAACCACCGCCTTCAGCGCCTCCCAGATCGTCCCCACTCGGACCTCCCCATTGTCATTTGCCTCCAGGTACCTCTCAATACATCTTCGAACCATTCCCCCCACCTCCTCATCCGCCAGCAGCCCCACCTCCAAGCGCCAAAGCGGGCGCTGGTCTCTCTCCTCCCCCAGCTTAAGGTCCACCCAGTGCGGGGCATGGTCGGAAATGGGTATCGCCGAATACTCCGCATCCTCCACCCTCGCAATCAGCGCCCTACTCGTAACGAAGAAGTCGATCCGGGAATAGGCCTTCTGCACATGGGAGAAGTATGAAAATTCCCTGGCCCTCGGCCTCGCAAACCTCCATGGATCCACCCCTCCCATCTGATCCTTAAACCCCCTCAACACCTTAGCCGCCGCAGGCCTCCTACCCGTCCTGGAACTGGATCGATCCAGTGGCGGATCCAGCACCGTTTTGAAATCCCCCCCCCCCCATTATCAGCCACCCCGCCTCCAAATCTGGAATCCGGCCCAACATACGCCGCATGAAACCCGCATCGTCCCAATTCGGGGCATATACATTGACCAGCACCACCCGCTCCCCTTGCAGCTTGCCACTCACCATCACATACCTCCCGCCACTGTCTGCCACCACATTCGACGCCTCAAACGACACCCTCTTCCCCACCAGGATCGCCACCCCCCGATTTTTTGCATCGAGCCCCGAATGAAACACTTGGCTCACCCATCCCTTCCTCAATCTAACCTGATCCGCCATCTTCAGGTGCGTCTCCTGAAGCATGGCCACATCCGCCTTCAGCCCTTTCAGGTGCGCAAACACTCGGGCCCGTTTGACCGGCCCATTCAGTCCCCTCACATCCCAGGTGATCAGCCGGATCAGGGGACCGCCTGCCCCCCTCCCCCGTCGACTAGCCATCACCCTTCCGCAATCCACCACGTGCCCGCGCCCCCCGCTCAGCCCGTTCCCAACAGCGACAGACCCCCATCCCGACCCCCGCTGCATGCTCCAGCTCTGCCTTGGCCATTCCAGCAGCAACCCGGTACCCCCCCCCCCCAAGCTAGGGCCCCCCCAAGCTGCGTGACCCCTTCCATTGTACTTCCGTAAGTCAGCCGACTCCTGCTGACCCTGGCTGCTCCCGCCACCCCAATGACCCCCCCAGTGCAACACAACCACCTCCCCAGTGCCGGCCCCGCCCACCGCTCCTCTAGCGCGGGAGAAAAGCCCGCGCTTCCATCCCAAGCCCCGCCCCCGACCCAAAACACGGGAAAAGACGGGCACATGACCCAACAGGATCGCGAACCCCACCCAAACTCTCAACCAGTGAACAAAATACAGACCCCAAACATAACAAAGCACCCAAATAAACAGATAACAGTCCCAAACAAGCAGAAGAAAAAACCAGAACAGCAAAAACAAATCATCCAATAGAACCGATAAAGCGAAAGGATACCCAGGAGGACAAAGCCTCTGGGCAGTATACAGCATTCCCCAGCCCTCAGTCCTCAGTTCAAGTCCAACTTCTCTGCCTGAACAAAAGTCCAGGCCTCCTCCGAGGAGTCAAAATATAGCTGGTGATCTTTATACGTGACCCACAGGCGTGCCGGCTGTAACAAGCCAAACTTGACCCCCTTCTTGTAGAGCACTGCCTTCACCCGGTTAAAGCCAGCCCTTCTCTTCGCCACCTCCGCACTCCAGTCCTGGTATATCCTGACCTCCGCATTCTCCCACTTGCTACTCCTCTCCTTCTTCGCCCAACGCAGCACACACTCGCGGTCGACAAAGCGGTGAAAACGGACCAGCACCGCCCGAGGCGGCTCGTTTGGCCTGGATTTGCTCAGCAGCACCCGATGGGCACCCTCCAGCTCCAAAGGCCCCTGGAGTGACCTCGCACCCATTAGCGTGTTCAGCATCATGGCCACATAGGCCCCCAAATCCGAACCTTCCAGCCCCTCTGGGAGGCCCAGGATCCGCAGGTTCTTCCGACGGGCCTGGTTCTCCATCTCCTCAATCCTCGCTGACCACTTCTTATGGAGCACCTCGTGCGACTCCACCTTCACTGCCAGGCCCAGGAGTTCGTCTTCGCCCTCTGTGGTGAATGTAATATGATAATTCACTCTATGTCTTTGTAAGCGCAGTAGTGTTATCCGACCACTAGGGGGAGTAGCTCTGGGAATGCTCAGGAGCTTGTACAGGGCTCCACCCTTGGCTCCGCCCATGACTCCTCCCCCTAGTGCTGCTGTATAAATACCCTTGTCCAGAGTCAGCCTGCAGTTCACTTAGAGTTCATCAACGGGTAACAGGCTGGCTCTGTAGTAAGTGGATTAAAGCCTATATTCATATCGGAAACACGTGTCTGGTGAATTGATGGTTCCATCACCCTCCGAGGCCTTTTGCTGAAGCTCTCGGATCTCCGCACCCTGAGCCGTCTGGGTCGCCATGAGCTTGTCCAGAGAGGCCTTAAACGGCTCCAGAATCTCTGCCTTCAGCTCCTTAAAGGAGCGCTGAAGCAGCTCCTGCTGCTCTCGCGCCCACTGCTGCCACGCTGCTGCTGCTTCCCCGCCCGCCGCCACCTTGCTTCTTCTGCCTCGCACCTTTCTCTACTCCAAAGCCGATTTTTTGACCGCTCCACTCCTAGTCCAGGCCATCCACCGGCGGAGAATCTTAGAGAGAGTGTTCCCACACGGGGAAAAGTCCAACCAGCACCGCTACGGGCCCTTAAAAGAGCTCAAAAGACCGAAAAAAGCGGGAGCTACCGAACGTGCGGCTTAGCTCCGCATCACCGCAACCGGAAGTTCCGACCACTGCACCACTGCCTCCTCCTTACTGCGTTTTTTGTTTCAACCATTTTGAATAAGGGCATAATGTTTGCTGAGTTTTATTTTTAAAATGGACACATCAGCCACTGGCTAAATTGCACCAGGGTGTGGATCTAAGAGACAACCAGGCAAAGTGCTTCAAAAAATGTCCAGAAACTAATTACCATCTCTGGTGGAACAACGCAACATAATGGCCATCTCATCAAGAGACTCCCCGAATAATGTCCAGACAGATTTTTGTGGAATTGCCTTCCAACTTGGAATGCACAAAGAATGGTTTAAAGGTCAGCTAAAAAGTTGCCTCAGGTTGTCTGTCAGAGTGTGTATTCTGTGAGGACAAATGCTGGACATTTGACACAGAAGTAAAAGCCAGCAAGCACACTCAATGCACACCTGCAAATAGCCATTTTTGCAGCTATCTCTCAATCTCTTGCTGTCTGACTGTGGAAGTCAAAGTCAGCAAGAACCGGAGCTGAATAGAGAACTGGGAAGCTTCTCCTACACTCCTTACTGAACTAGGATTGGTGGTGAATGATAAGTCTGGCCATGAGGCTGCACATTTGTGGTTAAATACAATTCTACTGTCGCTAATGGCTCACAGTGTCTAAAGAATGCCCAGTTTTGACCTGTTGATCTGTTCTGAACCTGTAGCATTAAAAATGGTAGTAGGTGCACAATGGAGGTTGCCCTCAAGGGTGAAAATGGAAATTTGTCTCACAGGGACAGAAAATTCTGGACAATCTCAGCAGGTTTGACAGCATTTGTGGTGAGACAAGGGAGCTATCGTTTTGAGTCAGGATGTCAAGTTCAGATGTTAGCTCCCTTCTCTCTCCACAGATGCTGTCAGACTTGCCGAGATTGTCCTGTATTTTATTTATTTGTTTCAGATTCCAGCATTCGCAGTAATCTGCTTTTGTCTCACAAGGATTGTGCAGTGCTCACTCTTATCAATATTGTCCTGAACAGATGATGGACAGGTTTTTTTTGTGTACGCAGTAATCATCAAGCCATGTAAAAACTTCCGCAGTTGCTAAATGAGCCCTCCGCTGAATTTTGTTGGGGATCAGTCTTCAATGATGTGAGTCATTGATTGTGGTGCACCACAGCTACGGTCCAGTTTCCCTGCAAGGCCCCAATTGTGCCGAATTGTCAAACAAAGATCTTGACCAATACGCAAACAGATGAGGAGTATCTAATGTTGGACGGCAGGTTGAAGCTGGATGGACTGGCTGTGGGATCTGTGATGAAGATGCGATGTGATCACGAATCAGTACTCACATTGCACCACCTATCTGTACCCAGTAAAACCTGGAGAAGCAAATGACTCTACTCGCAAACCAAATTCAGCAAGCTCAAAGAACAAACAGCGCAGAAACAGGCCCTTTGGCCCTCCAGGCCTGTACCGGTCATGATACTAACCTTGGCCAAAACTCTCAGCACTTCCTTATGGCCTATCCCTCTTTCCCCATCCTATCCATGTATTTGTCAAGGTGCTTTTTGAACATCGTTAATGTATCGGTATTCACAAAGGAGAGGGACACGTTGATTGGTGGTGTCCCAGAGGGATGTGCAAACAATTTAGAACAGGTCGTTATTACGAGGGAGGAAGTGTTAGGTGTGTTAAAAATCATTGAGGTAGACAAATCCCCAGGGCCAAATGGCATCTATCCCAGATTTCTGAGGGAGACAAGAGATGAAATATCTGGGCCTCTTACACAAATCGCTGTGTCCTCATTGGCCACAGAGGATTGGAGGAGAGCCAATGTTGTACCGTTATTTAAGAAGGGTTGCAAGGCTAATCCGGGTAATTACAAGCCAGTGAGCCTGACGTCCGTGATAGTGAAATTGTTGGAAAAGATTCTGAGATAGAGGAAGCGATTCTCCGAGCCCCATGCCACGCCGTCCTGACGCCGGCGCATGATTCTCTGAGCTACGGAGAATCGGCGCCATTGGTGGGGCCACCAATTCTCCAGCCCGGATGGGCCGAGCTGCCGCGCAGAAACGGCAGAGTCCCGCCGGCGCCGTTCACCCCTGGTCACTGCCGGCGGGAACTCTGCGCGAAGGGTCGAGGAGGCAACCTGTGGGCCGGGGAAAAGCGCTCCTTCACCAGGGGGGGGGCCTCCGATGGGGTCTGGCCCGCGATCGGGGCTCACTGATCGGCGGGCTGGCCTCTCTCTCTCTCCTCTCTCTCTCTCTCTTCCCCCCCCCCCCCCCCCCCCCCACTTTCTTCCGCTTTCAGCCCCAGAACCCCCGCGCCATGTTGCGTTGGGGCCGGAGCGTTGAAGACCTCCCCCACGCATGCGCAGGTTGGCGCGGTGCCCATTTGGCGCCAGGAAGGGAGGCTGGAGCGGCGTGAACAACTCCAGCGTCGTGCTGGACCCCTGTGGGGGACAGAATCGGTTGTCCACGTGCCCGTTTCGTGCTATCGCGAACAGTTGGTCTGCATTTTGGAGAATTGCCCCCAGGATCAATGCACATTTGGAAGTGAATGGTCTTATTAGCAACAGACAGCATGGTTTTGTACAAGGGAGGTCATGTCTCACTAATTTGATTGAATCTTTTGAGGAGGTGACAAAAATGACAACGAGGGAAGGGCTGTGGATGTTGTTCATATGTAAAGCATTGTAGTAAATGCTTTAATAAAGCATTTGATAAGGTCCCTCATGGCAGGCTGGTGCAAAAGATTGGATCACATGGGGTGAGGTGTGCACTAGCTGGGTGGATCCAGAACTGGCTTGGCCATAGAAGACAGACAGTAGCAGTGGAAGGGTGTTTTTCTGAATGGAGGTCTGTAACTAGTGGTGTTCCGCAGGGATCAGGACAGGGACCTCTGCTCTTTGTAAGACTTATCTGGATAGGCACATGAATAGACGGGGTATAGAAGAATACAGGCGGTTGGTCGAGATAGGACACATGATCGACGCAGGCTTAGAGGGCCAAAGGGCCTGTTCCTGTGCTGTATTGTTCTTTCTTTGTATCTGCTTCCACAACCTCCCCTGGCACGTTCCAGGCACTCACCACACTTGTGTAAAAAACCTGCCTCACACATCACCTCTAAACTTTGTCCCACGGACCTTACACCTATGCACTGTGGTGACTTACTCCTCCATCCTGGGATGAGTGCCTGCCCATCCACTCTATCCATGCCCCTCATAATCCTGTAGACCTCTATCAGGTCACCTCTCAACCGCCTTCAACTAATGAAAACAGTCCGAGTCTATTCAGCCTCTCCATATAGCTAACACCCTCCAGACCAGGCAATATCCTGGTTAACCTCCTCTGCACCCTCCCTAAAACTTCCACATCCTTCTGGTAGTGTGGTGACCAGAATTGTGCGTAATATTCCAAGTGCGGCCTTACCAAGGTTCTATACATCTCAAGCTTCAAGAATCTTGGTATCATATCTTATGTCAATTATAATATAAATTCCGGTAGATCGGTAAGAACAAATCAAGTCGTTTTTTTTCTCATTTTGTTTCTTTCACCACCTGCTGCAAGTCCAGTCTGGTAGGCTTTCCCTTCAGCACTTGGTCAGCTTGGTCAATAGTGGTGCAGCTTGGTGATAGATACTGAACCCAGAAGAGTACCTTTGTTACTGTCGGTGCATCTTTTAAGTGGACATAAACTAGGATGAGTGCTGATCCATCAGCTGAAGAGGTGGTCAGAGCAGAAGGTTTCCTTTCCCGTGTTCAACCTGATGTAATTAAATGTTTGGAGACCAGAATGAATGTTGATGGCTTCCAGGACCAATCTCTCTCCTGACTACAAACAACTGTTCAGTCACCTATTCGGGTCTGTTCTGCTGTGGGACAGGGCATATCCAGGGATGTTGATGGTGAAGGCTGGGACAAATACAGTGTAAATACTGGACCAAAGCAAGTATACAATTAAAATGCCAATAAAATATTTAGCAACCATGAAGATGTTATTTCTAGAATTTCCCAACCTCAAGTAATAACGTAGATATATGTAGAGGTACCTTGTGGTGGTGAGTAATCATCAGAGTCTGTGTCACTCTCGCTACTGTCCTCCACAAGAAAACTGGGATAATTCCAAGACATTCCCAGGATACCATCAGATTCATGAAGTAACACATGAGCCAGCATACGTCCATGGCAGTCCATCACTATCACTTGTCCATCAGCTGTACCAAACAGCACCTAAAAAATAGGGACAAAAATCTGACAACAAAATACTAAAGAACCAGAGTTTTTTTGTTGAACATCATGTTATTTGAGTAAAATGATCTTTTTTGAACCATTTAAGACAAAATAATGAATCAACAATGGAACTGAAGTTCCAACATGAACCTGCTAATTCATTAATCATTGCTCATGGATTGGGTTTAACATTCATTTTGTACAACAATCAAATTGTTGCTCTCTTTATCATCTGCCAGTGATTTATTTTGCCTTTACTAGGTTTTTCAATTTGACATTATGCCAGTCCAGAAACAATGTAGTTGTTCCCTAAAGTGTCAATGAGTTCAAAATTCTTTCTGGCACTATGCTTGCAAGGAATGGCCTCAAAATAATCCACCATAGAATTTTACTATTCCAACTGTTGGGTTTGAAGGTGTGGGGCAAATGAAATGCAGCTTGTGACCTGCCCTTTACCTACCTGTCCACCCCCAACCTGTCTCCGATTTCACAGGGGTTGGTTTGAGCCCACCATTCCTTTTGCCTATTGAGATCCTTAAGTGGCCAATTAAAGTGCCTCAACCCGCAGCTACCACTCTTTTACCTGTGGCAACAGGAGGCCTACCCTAATCAGGCAGCCCGGCTGTTCAGCTGCGCATGTTGGTCTTTGTTGCTCTCATTTGGGTGTTCCCTGTGCCCATCAGAGAGGCTCCCCTCCCCCAAGGTCAGGCTCCCCCTTTAACCCAGCCTCTCAAACCCAGACCTCCAAACCCCCTCACTCTCCTTACTAGGCCTGCCTGCCAGACCCCACCAATCCAGCTACCATGAGATCCTCTTCCAGACAGACAGTGGTCACTGCTTGAATCTGGTGCTGCTGAACTATAGAACAGCTAGCCATCTGATTGGCTAGCAGCTCCCTTTCAAAGAGGGCAGAAGTTTTACCCTTAACCAATTAACATCCTGCCGAATATTAAATGGCTGGGGGACAGCCAATCCTAGCCGACTCTTCAGGTGGCAGGGCAAGAGACCCACCAACTACAAAGTCCTGCTCATCAAATAACCTGTATCTTTGCCTGAAGTCATTAACTACAAATTGATTTTTAAAATATAGAAAGAGGAAATCCTTCTGTTGGAATGATGTTAAACATTTTTTTTAAACGAAGAATCGCCAACTTTGGCACAAATGAAATCCACTTGATCTTTGATCATTTCTTCTTACATTTTCACAGTAATTTCTTTGCAGTGTTAATGTAAGCCTACTTGTGACACGAATAAATATTATTAGATTAAAAATTAAACTAACTGCCTTTGCTGACAAACTAGTAACCCATTAGTTTATTACATCTTTACTAATCTTAATCTTTTACCGTCTGACAATGAGAATCAGTAACTAAATTAGCTCATTTACACAGCCATGCGCATGCACCATTCTACACAAAATTAATTTTAAAATGACTGACAGAGACAGCAGAAAAACCACAAAGGAGTTGGTAACCATTTCAAAAGGTATCCTGATCAAGGCTTGCTTTACCTAGGTTGGAACCTTAGTGTTCGCTATTGTGTACATATTATTTTTACATTTACAGTCAATATATCTCAATTATAAAGTCTAATTTTAGTCCAGCTATATAGTCCAAAGATGTGCAGGTTAGGTGGATTGGCCATGATCAATTATTATCTGGTTACGGGGATAGAGCACGGGAGTGGGTCTAGATCGAGTGCTCTTTCGGAGGGTTGGTGCAAACTTGATGGGCCGAATGGCCTCCTTCTGCACTGTGGGATATATTCTCATTACTGGAGCCACAATTATGGTGGTGCAACGAAGGACATTTCAGGCTTCAGGATAAACAAATTGTAAATGAGAGCCAAATTATTTTTGCATCATCAAACATTACATAGAATTTACAGTGCAGAAGGCAGCCATTCGGCCCATCGAGTCTGCACCAGCTCCCGGAAAGAGCACCCTACCCAAGGTTAACACCTCCACCCTATCCCCAAAACCCAATAACCCCACCCAACACTAAGGGCAATTTTGGACACTAAGGGCAATTTAGCATGGCCAATCCACCTAACCTGCACATCTTTGGACTGTGGGAGGAAACCGGAGCACCCGGAGCAAACCCACGCACACACAGAGAGGATGTGCAGACTCCGCACAGTGACCCAAGCCGGGAATCGAACCTGGGACCCTGGAGCTGTGAAGCGATTCCGCTATCCACAATGCTACCGTGCTGCCCTCTAATAGAAATGCAATACAATAGATAATGCAACTGATGGGCTAAAGGGTCTTTTCTGCACTTACAACTCTCTGGCTCTATCATACAAATTCAAGTTTAGTTGCATTCTGCCGCTTGCATCACTCAATCACAGAAACAATGGAGCCTTAAAACTAGAATTTACGGGGCTCGATTCTCCATCAGCGGGATCCTCCGTTTCACCGACAGCGTACTCATGCCCGTGGATTTCCCAATGGCGTGGGGTGCCCGTAATGGGAAACCCCATTGGCCAGCTGCCGGGACGGAGGATCCAGTTGCTAGCAGGGGCACGCCACACCCAGAATCCCGCCCTTGATCTTTAATTTTAGAAGTGACTTTTCAATACTTAAAATTTCAAAATGTATTAAAAACATGTGTAAATGCTTGCCAGGTCTTCATATCGCAGGAGGGTTCACGCATTCCTATTACATTTGAAGTTGCCAATATTTGTAGGGGTTACTATTATAGGGCCTTCCAAGTTTAGCGCACTGGCATACATGTTTGGATAATATTTCGCGTATCTTTTTTACGAAAATATTTTGTTAAGGCATTTATAATTGAAAATATTTTAACCATCAGGTATCAACAGAACAAAACAATATAACCAACATCCCCCCGCACCCCCCGTAACAACCTCCAACCAACATAGCTGACACAAACAGGACCTCCTTCCGCGGCCCCGTTTCCATTGGTTTTCCTGACCTAATTTGACTCCCCATTCCCCCCCCCCCCCCTTAATGATGAACGGCTGCCACTTCCGGGCAAACTCCTGCAGCGATCCCCTCAAGGTGAATTTGATTTTCTAGAGTCTGAGAAACCCCGCCATGTCACTAACCGTTCCGAGTCCCTCCTTCCGACCACTCTGGTGCCCTATCCCCATAACCCCACTTAACCTGCACATCCCTGGACACCAAGGTGACCAGTCCACCTAAGCTGCACATCTTTGGACCGTGGGAAGAAACGCATGCAAACATGGGGAGAAAGTGCAAACTCCACACAATAAGTCGCCCAAGGTCGGAAATGAAACCCAGTCCCTGGCGCTGTGAGGCAGCAGAGCTAACCACTATACCAGCGAGTTGAGGGCTCAAATCAAAACATGGGGGCATGATGTCATTGCTGTCACTGAGGCATGGTTCAGGTAAGGGGCAGGATTGGCAGCTCAATATTCCAAGATATAGGATCTTCAGGCGAGATACAGGAAGTAAAAGAGGGGCTGTCGCAATTTTGATCAGGGAATCAATTACAGCAGTAAGGAAGGATGGCATCCCAGAAGGCTCTTAAAATGAAGTCTTGTGGGTAGAACGTAAAAACCAAAGAGGAGCAATCAAATTGCTGGGAGTGTTTACTAGGCTCCCTAAGAGACCGAGAGAAATAGAAGAGGAGATACGCAGGCAAATTTCAGAGAAGTGTAAAAGTAATAGGGTAGTGAGAGTGAGAGATTTCAACTTCCCCAACACCAACTGGGTTTAGAGAGAGCAGAATTCTTAAAATGCGTGCAGGAGAATGTTTTAAAATATATAGTTTTATTCTCCTTTTTCACATTTTCTCCCGAATTTACACCCATCATCAATAAACAATAATCAGCAACAAATATGTCAATCCCCATAACAATAACAACGATCCCATCCTCCCACCAACCCCCAAACATCAGCCCGCATGTTTACATAAACAACAAAAAGGAATCAGGAATCACCCATAGTCACTGTGATAATACTAAATTTTGCAGTCCGGAGGTAATCAGCAGTCGAACACCAGACAACTTCAAAGAACCGTTTATTTACCGCGGGGCTGTAGCACAAGTGTAACTGAGTTACAGCAAGTGAAAAAGCAAATTTCTCTTAGTCACAGTTGACTATATATTCTTACAAAACCCATCAAGCCTTTCAATCATTAGTCATACAATTAGCTCATTATGCCCCTCCTTTATGTAATTATTTTCTTCCCATCATTAGTAATACAGTTAGTTTCATAGCATAGTAATTAGAACATAGAACATAGAACGGTACAGCACAGAACAGGCCCTTCGGCCCTCGATGTTGTGCCGAGCCATGATCACCCTACTCAAACCCACGTATCCACCCTATACCCATAACCCAACAACCCCCCACTTAACCTTACTTTTTTAGGACACTATGGGCAATTTTAGCATGGCCAATCCACCTAACCCGCACATCTTTGGACTGTGGGAGGAAACCGGAGAAAACCCACGCACACACGGGGAGGACGTGCAGACTCCGCACAGACAGTGACCCAGCCAAGAATCGAACCTGGGACCCTGGAGCTGTGAAGCATTTATGCTAACCACCATGCTACCGTGCTGCCCAGTAATTCTTTATCAAAAGTCCTGAGGAGTGACTCTACCCCCGGCTGTGTTTCGTTCCCACCACAGATTCTCACAGAAATCAAGGTCATGATAACGCCTTCTCACAGGAACAATTCATTTCACAAAGCTGGTATACAAACTTGACATTTCATTTCCCATCAAGCTCTGATTTTTAACTTGACCAAACTCTCATTCCATTTCCCATTAAGCTCTGATTCTAACTTGAGCCAAACTCTCAACCCTTAATGCACATAGAGCCCCTCCCCCCCAACCCTCCCACCCATCCCCACCCCCAACTGATGTTCGATGTTATCCAGTTCTTGAAAGTGCATAATGAATAATGCCCATGACTTGTAGAACCCCTTCATCCTTCCCCTCAGTTCAAACTTAACCTTCTCAAGGGTCAAGTATTCCAACAGGTCCCCCCACCATGCCAGGGCACAAGGTGGAGAGGCTGCTCTCCATCCCAGCAGGATCCGCCTTCGGGCGATCAACGAGGCGAAGGCTACGATATCTGCCTCCACACCCGCTTCCAACCCTGGCTGGTCCGCACACATCTTCTACTCCTTCAAAGAATTGGTTCATCCTCGCCCTCGTGAGGTGCGCTCTGTATACCTCCTTCAGCTGTATCAGCCCCATCCTCGCACATGAGGTGGAGGCATTTACTCTCCGGAGCACCTCACACCAGATCCCCCTCCTCTATAACCTCTCCCAATTCTTCCTCCCACTTTGCTTTGATCCCTTCCAGTGGTGCCTTATCCTCTTCCAAAATAGCTCCGTACACCGCTGACACTACACCCTTCTCCAGTCCCCTTGTCGTCAGCACCTCCTCCAGCAATGTGGAGGCCGGTTCCTCCGGGAAGCTCTGTATCCCCTTCCTGGCAAAATCTCGAACCTGCATGTATCTAAACATTTCTCCCTGCTCCAGCCCATACTCGTTTCCAGCTCCCTCAATCCTGCAAACAGAGCCCTAAGAAACAAATCTTTTAGCATCTTAATCCCCTTCTCTTCCCATTTCCGAAAACTTCCATCCCACCTCCCTGGCTCAAATCTGTGGTTCCCCCGAATCCGCATTTCCCTTGACCCGTCCCTCAACCCGAAGTGTTGGCGAAACTGCCTCCAGATTTTTAATGAAGCTATTACTACCGGACTGCCTGAGTATTTCCCCAGAGCTATCGGGAGAGGCGCTGTTGCTAGCGCTTTCAGTCCCGACCCCCTGTACAAACTCTCCTCCATTCTGACCCACTGTGAATCAACCCCTCTGAGCCAGCCCTGCACCTTCTCCACATTCGTCTAGTAGTAGGTACATCAGGTTCGGGAGACCCAAACCCCCTGCCAGCCTTCCCCTCTGTAGCAGCACCTTTGTCACTCTGGCCACCTCCCTCCCCATATGAACGAGGTAATCCTTCCCTCAATCTCCCCGAAAAAAGCCTTTGCAGGAAAATCGGTAGACACTGAAAAATAAACAGAAATCGCGGCAACACATTCATTTTAACCGCCTGTACCCGACACGCCAGTGACAGAGGGAGACCATCCCACCTTGCCAGATCAGCTTTCACCCTCCCCACCAAACTAGTTGTACCTGCGAAGCCTCCCCCACTCCCGGTAAACCTGCACCCCCAGATACCTGAAGTGAGTCCCTGCCCTACGGAATGGCAGCCCCCCCACCTCTGCCCCCACCCCCAGCCGAGACACCACAAAATATTCACTCTTGTCCAGGTTCAGCTTGTACCCCGAGAAAGACCCAAACACTCGGTACCGACACAGAGCAGCAAGTTGTCGGCATATAAGGACACCCTATGTTCTATCCCCCCCTGCACTATTCCTTTCCATGCTCCCGAACTTCTTAATGCGATGGCCAACGGCTCAATCGCAAGTGCAAACAGCAGGGGGCACATAGGACACCCTGCCTTGTCCCACGGTGGAGAGAAAAGTATCTCGAGCTGATGTTGTTTGTGTGGACTCCTTGTATAATAGCTTTACCCAGTTCACAAACTTGGTCCAATCCCAAACCGCTCCAGAACTGCCATCAAGTACCCCCAATCTACCCGGTCAAACGCCTTCTTGGCGTCCAATGCCACAACCACCTCTGTTTCCTTCCCTTCCTCCGGTGCCATAACGACGTTCAAAACCCTCCTTATGTTCGAAAAAAGCTGCCTCCCGCTCACGAACCCTGTCTGATCCTCACCTATCATCTTCGGGAGGCACTCCTCCAGCCTACCCGCCAGTACCTTCACCAATACTTTTGCATCCGGTTTCAGAAGTGATATGGGCCAGTACCCTTGCCAATACTTTTGTGTCCACATTCAGAAGTAATATGGGCCGATACGACCACACTCCGTCGGATCCTTATCTTTTATTAGCAACAGTGAATTTGATGCCTGCCCCAAGGTTTGTGGCAACACCCCCTTCCCTATCGCCTCTTCAAACATCCCCACCATCAAGGGTGCCAGCTTATCCTTGAATTTTTTATAATATTCCACCGGAAACCCTGCCACCTTCCCCGACTGCATCCTCCCAATCGCATTTATCTCCTGCTCCACTATTACTTCTACTAATGTAACCCTGTCCCCCTCCTCACGCCACGGGTACTCCAACCCATCTAGAAATTCCAGCATCTCACGGTCTCCCCTGGGTGACTCTGACATGTACAACCTCTCATAAAACCCCTCTAAAAACTTGTTAATCAGCTCCGGGGCCACCACCAACTTCCCTACCCTATCCCTCACCTGAAAAATTTCCCTTGCCGCTGCTTCCCTCCGGAGTTGACCGTCTAACATATCTCCAGGTTCACAAACTGCACCCCTTGCTCGTCTCAGTTGGCGCACTGCCTTCCTGGTGGACAGTCGGTTGAAGCTCGCCTGTAGTTCCTTCCTCTTTTCCAGCTTCGCTGAATCCCATCTTCTGCATAACTCCTATCTACCTCCAACATCTCATCTATTACCCTCTGCCGCTCCAACCTCTCCTCTCTGTCCACCCTGGCGTTGAACAAAATTACCTCACCCTTCACCACCGCCTTTAGAGCCTCCCAGACAACTGCCTTCGACACCTCACCCATACAGTTGAAACCTACATATTCCTTAATTACCTTTCTAATTTTCTCACAGAACAATTGATTCCCCAAAAGCCCCACATCCAGTTTCCACCCCGGCCTCTGCGCAACCCCCTTCTCCAGAACCATATCCACCCAATGCGGAGCGTGATCTGACACTGCAATTGCCGAGTATTCCGACCCCTTGACCCCAGCCAGCAAAGCCTTTCCCACTACAAAAAAGTCGATCCGAGAGTATACCTTATGGACTGCTGAGAAAAACGAATACTCCCATTCCCTTGGGTGGAGGAAGCTCCAAGGGTCCACCCGTCCCATTTCCACCATTAGCCCAGCCAGCGCCTTCGCCCCCCCCTGGTGGGACCAGCGAGCTCGGCCGTGACCGTTTATAGATTTATACAGAAATACAGCACAGAACAGGCCCTTCAGCCCACGATGTTGTGCCGAACTTTTGTCCTAGGTTAATCATAGATTATCATAGAATTTTGGACACTAAGGGCAATTTATCATGGCGAATCCACCCAACCTGCACATCTTTGGACTGTGGGAGGAAACCCGGATCACCCGGAGGAAACCCACGCACACACGGGGAGGATGTGCAGACTCCACACAGACAGTGACCCAAGTCGAAATCGAACTTGGGACCCTGGAGCTGTGAAGCAATTGTGCTATCCACAATGCTACCGTGCTGCCCTTAAGAAGAAATTAATCTACATTCCATTATTCTACCATAATCCATGTACCTATCCAATAGCCGATTGAAGGTCCCTAACGTTTCCGACTCAACTACTTCCACAGGCAGTGCATTCCATGCCCCCACTACTCTCTGGGTAAAGAACCTACCTCTGACATCCCCCCTATATCTTCCACCATTTACCTTAAATTTATGTCCCCTTGTAATGGTTTGTTCCACCCGGGGAAAAAGTCTCTGACTGTCTACTCTATCTATTCCCCTGATCATCTTATAAACCTCTATCAAGTTGCCCCTCATCCTTCTCCATTCTAATGAGAAAAGGCCTAGCACCCTCAACCTTTCCTCGTAAGACCTACTCTCCATTCCAGGCAACATCCTGGTAAATCTCCTTTGCACCTTTTCCAAAGCATCCACATCCTTCCTAAAATGAGGTGACCAGAACTGCACACAGTCCTCCAAATGTGGCCTTACCAAGGTTTTGTACAGCTGCATCATCACCTCACGGCTCTTAAATTCAATTCCTCTGCTAATGAACGCTAGCACACCATAGGCCTTCTTCACAGCTCTATCCACTTGAGTGGCAACTTTCAAAGATCTATGAACATAGACCCCAAGATCTCTCTGCTCCTCTACATTGCCAAGAACTCTACCGTTAACCCTGTATTCCGCATTCATATTTGTCCTTCCAAAATGGACAACCTCACACTTGTCAGGGTTAAACTCCATCTGCCACTTCTGTCCAACCTTGGCTCCTGCACCAAGTTTCAGTCTCCCCCCCCTACAATCAGTTTGTGTGTGTCCAAGTCGGGGATGGCCCCGAACATCATCTTTGCGAATCCCACATCGCCCCAATTGGGAGCATATACACTTAACAGCGCCACTAACCTCCTCCAGCGCCCCTGTCACAATCACCTATCTACCCCCCTGATCTGCCACCACCTTCTCCATCTGGAAATGTACCCTTTTGCCGACCATTACTGCTACCCCTCGAGCCCTTCCGTCAAATCCAGAGTGAAACACCTGACTAACCCAGCCCTTTTTAAGTCTCACCTGGTCCTTCACGCTCAAGTGAGTCTCCTACAGCATTACCACATTGGCTTTCAAACTTTTAAGACACACACACACACACACACACACACACACACACACACACACACACACACACACACACACACACACACACACACACACACACACACACACACACACACACCCACCCCTGCCCCATAAGCCTGACCCGCCCCTATCCATTATTAACATCGAACCCCTTCCCCCTCCCAAGAACGCCCCCCCCCCCCCACCCTACATTTCCTCTTGAAAAAAACATCTCCCAGCATCAATCCCTTCTCCTCCCCTCGTAGGCCCATTGAAACCTGGTAAACAGGCTCCAATGACCACAGTCCTCCTCTCACCTCACCTCCGTTCACTAGCCGACTTTAGTTAGCTAGCGCGGGTGGCTCCCCCTGCCAAGGTATATTGTCCCCTCCCACCCAATCCCAGAGCAAGAAAAAACAAAAACAACAATCCAACCCATACAATTCACTAAAATACAATATAACCGTCGCAACACAGAACGCCAATCAACCCAACCATTAACATGAACTCTATAACAATGTAAAGAGAAGTAAATTACAATACACATCAGTAAACAGAAAGCTGCAGCATTTATACATTTTCCAGCTCCCCAATGACAGACCAGAGTCTCTCTTCCAGCTCTGCTCCTCACGTCTGTCCCAAGCCTTCTGCCCTCACGAACGCTTCAGTCACCTCCGCTGTCTCGAATAAAAATCTTTGGCCTCATACTCTCAGCTTCGCCGGGTGTACCATACCAAATCGCACTCCCTTTCTGAACAGTGCCACCTTCACTCACCCAAATGCCGCTCGTCTTTTTGCCAACTCCACCGTCAAATCCTGGTAGATCCGAACTACCGCACCATCCCACTGCACCTCGCGCTCCTGCTTCGCCTAGCTTAATACCTTCTCCTTCATGCAGTACTTATGGAAGCAGATAATTACTGCTCTTGGTGGCTCGTGCACTTTGGGCTTCAGCCTTAATGACCGATGAGCTCAGTCTAGCTCATACTGGGAGGGGTTCTCACCCTCCCCCATTAGCTCCGCCAACTTCTTAGCAAAGTATTCTGTTGTACTTGGGCCCTCTGTCCCTTCGGGCAAGCCCACAATTCTCAAATTGTGCTGTCTCGAGCGGTTCCCCAAGTCCTCAAGTTTTGCTCGGAGTGCTCTGTTGACCTCCACCACCCTCCGCAGCTCGTCCCTCATCGAGGTGAGCTGGTCGCTGTGCTGTGTCACGGCCTCCTCCATTTCCTTTATCTTCTCGCCCTGCTCTCTCACTTCGGCCGATGTTTTGCCACAGCTACCCTCACCGGGGCGATTGCCTCCTCCACCATTGGTTTCAATGCGGCCGCCATCTCCTTCCTCAATGCCTCCAAGTGACTCGCAAACTGTTTTTCCAGCTCCACCGCCATCACCTCGGTCATCTTGTCCCACCGTAAGTAGTGCGGCCCCCGCCATCCCGTCAGCACTTTTGCTCGTCTTCGCAATCCGAGTCGAGCCCGCATTTCATTCCTTCGACGCTGCTTTTCACATCCTTTAACGGCGTATTGTTTTTCCTTTCTTTTTTTTTCCTTTCCCCTTTTCCCCCTTCACCCTCCTGTCCTTCTTCAATCCGTTTTTTTCTTTGAAAAACAAAGTCAATTTTTCAAGGGGGGGGGGGGGGGGTGGAGAAAAAAAAAAACTTTCACCAAACTTATTTAAAACTTCTTCTTTCTCTTCTTTTTTGCATCCCTCCAAACATTCCCTGGGACTGGACTTCAACCTTCTTAGCACACTCTAGGTGGGAGCCATCCGACGTGGGACATCTCTTCTACATCCCGCCCTGGCTTCAGGCCTGCCGCCTCGGCCCCCGCTTGGCTCCACCCCCGCTGCTCTGCCCTTCGAGCGCATGCTGGGCCTGACGCCTCGGCACCCGCGGGGTTCTTCGCTGGTTTTCGAACCGGCCCCGGTAGCTGCCCGTGACGGTCCCAAAGGCCGTCAATAGTTGGGGGGAGGCGACTGAAAAGTCAGGGGAAACCCTGAAAGCGCCGCAAATTGTGGCCACCGGCGGGAGCTCTTCCCGATGTGGCCGTCCCGCTCTCAAGCGCCACCGGAAGAGGAGAATGTTTTAAGCCAGTACGTAAAAGGTCCTACAAGTCCCTGGCTTGACTAAATTTTAGGTAGCGAAGCCGGGCAAGTGGAGGAGCATTTTGCAGACAGAAATTCTAACTCTGTTCAACTCAATATTGCTTTGGAAAAGGATAAGAATGGGCCTGAAAGTTTTTTATACAGGGTGGTGGGTGCCTGGAACACGCTGCCGTGGGAGGTGGTGGAAGCAGGTATGATAGCAATGTTTAAGAGGCATCTTGACAAATACATGCATAGGATGGGAATAGAGGGGTACGGACCCAGGAAATGCAGAAGGTTTTAGTTTAGACAAGCACAGGCTTGGAGGGCCGAAGAGCCTGTTTCTGAGCTGCAGTGTTTTTTGTTCTTTGAAATCAAAGTTCTAAACTGGGGGAAGGACGATTTTAATAAGGTCAGATATGATTTGGCCAGAGTGAACTGGGAACAGATACGTCTAGATAAATCTGTGACATAACAGTGGGGCGCAGTCAAGAAAGAATTAGGGAGAGTACAGAGCCAATGGGCGGGATTCTCTGATTCCCCCGCCGGAGAATCGCCGGGGGGGTGGCGTGAATCCCGCCCCGTCGCCCCAACGCTGGTTGCCGAATGCTCCAGCGCCGGGGTTTTGTCGGGGGCAGGAATCGCACCGCGCCCGTGGGCGGCCACTGACAGCCCCCCCGGGGGGGGGGGGGGGGGTGCCCCCACTGTGGCCTGGCTCGCGATTGGGGTCCTCCGGTCCGCGGGCGGGCCTGTGCCATAGGGGCACTCTTTTCCTCCACGCCGGCTGCTGTCAACCTCTGCCATGGCCAGCACACACTGGCGCTCCCACACATGCGCCAACTGGCAGAGGACCTTCCGCGCCAAGCCCTTCCACGCCAGTTGGTGCGGCGCCAACCCCACCGGTGCCGGCCTAGCCCCTGAAGGTGCAGAGGATACCGCACCTTCCGGGCGACCCGACGCCGGAGTGGTTCTCGCCATTCCTCGGTGCCGGTACGGCCCGCCCCACCGGGTAGGGGAGAATCCCGCCCAACATGTTCCAATCAAGATAAAGGGTAGGACCAACAAATCCAGTGAACCCAGTATATCGAGGGATATACAGCAGAGAATCAAAATAAAAATGGAGGCTTATGGCAGATATCGAGGGCTCAAAACAGCAGAAGCCCTAGAAATATATAGAATGGGGCCTCACGGTAGCATGGTGGTTAGCATCAATGCTTCACAGCTCCAGGGTCCCAGGTTCGATTCCCGGCTGGGTCACTGTCTGTGTGGAGTCTGCACGTCCTCCCCGTGTGTGCGTGGGTTTCCTCCGGGTGCTCCGGTTTCCTCCCACAGTCCAAAGATGTGCGGGTTAGGTGGATTGGCCATGCTAAATTGCCCGTAGTGTAAGGTTAATGGGGGGGATTGTTGGGTTACGGGGTTACGTGGGTTTAAGTGGGGTGATCATGGCTCGGCACAACATTGAGGGCCGAAGGGCCTGTTCTGTGCTGTACTGTTCTATGTTCTATAATGTGCAAGAAGGATCTTAAAAAGGAAATTAGGGGAGCAAAAAGAGGACATTAAAGGATACTAGCAGGTAAAATAAAGGAAATCATAAGTTGTTTTACAAGTACATTAAGGGTAAAGTGATAATTTAGAAAGAGTAGAACCCATTAAGGACCACAGCAATAATTTGTGTGTGGAGCAGGAGGGCGTAGATAGGGTTCTAAATGAATACTTTTGTCAGTGTTCACTCGTGAGAGGGAAGATATGGGTATAGAAATCAGGGAGAAGGATTGTGTTAAAATTAAAGAAATTGATATAGCCACAGATGAGTGTAGGCACCTGGGTTGGCCATTTCCTCACACAAAATGGAAGAACGCAAAGGTTACAGTGAAAAATGGACAGTTGCAAAGAGACAAGCAGTTTGCAGAATCCCCTGTGTATTCTGGCTGCTAAAGAAACCAGACAGCATTGTAACTAACAAGCTGCGCATATTAAGTGAGCGATTCCCGGTGATTCCCAGGCACAATGGACACAACAATTAGAAGAGATTGAAACATTCTATAGCTGTTCAGACATCCCGGCGCAAGTGGAGTCCGAAACAAAAGGACACAAGCAAGGTGGAAAGAACCGCCCAGTGATCGAGGAACAGCCCCGTTATTGGGGAAATTCAAATCAATCGATTGGGAAGAGACCCAATCGATTGCAAGTTTATAGAGGGTCTGCCCAGATGGGCGCGAAACCCAAAACAGTATAAGACAGAGACCCCGACCCCAGTTCTCTCTCTTAGCCAGCCCTCCCAGCAGAACACCTTTGCAGCAGCTCTCCAGGAACTTGAACGTGAGAAGGAGAGGCCTGGCCAATTGCTACACCGACAAGTAAGTGTCATACAACGCACGCTACGAGAGTAGACACTCCTGACCCCTTTAGTCCACACCAACTGGAAGCCTGCGGATCCAGGACAAAGCAAGAGGCCATTGTTCCCTGATCCGGCAGTTCCCTTATTTTAGATAAGTATTGGCCTAAGTAGTGGTAGGAACAGTTTAGTCTTAGTTTATATGCATGAGTAGCAAATAACTGTGTAATAATAAACGTGTCTTGTTTGAACTTACTAACTGGTGTATTGAGTCATTGATCTGAACTTGAACTTGAATCTTGTGGCAGTATCATCAGGATACCTGCCGACTCTAGAGCTAAGGAATAAAACAGAGCCAATCGAGTGTAAAGCACACTCACCCAGAACGAGCAACATTTAGTGGCGAACTCTGACGGGACTCGACTAGAAGTGTCCCCCCCAACTCCGAGAGAACCCAGCAATTTGAATCAGAAATCCAATTGGGAAAAGGAAAAACCACAAGTGTTCAAGTAGTTCACATCAATCCTCATAATTCGGAAGTGTGTTTTTTGCATGCGTAACTAACAGGGTTATAAGGTAAAACCGAGAGATTTCTGTTGCGACAAACTGTCGGGAGTTTATACTTCTGAAAATAGCGAAAGCCGTACCCGCAATTTATAACACCGCCTTAGCATAAGAGAGAGCATTGAGAAAGAGATGGCCATGCAGGCCTGACTGACTTGATGGAATTTTTCAAAGAGATTACCAGGTGTGTAGATTCTTCCCGCTTCTTCCCGGCTGTTACCAGACTCTTGAATGGCCCTCTTTTGGACTGAACTAATCTTTTGGACTGAACTAAAGAGGTTTAGGGAGGTCAAATAGTTATAGGGAGTACACAATAAATGGGAATATACTAAGAGGGTAGATGAAGTAAGAGTTCTTAGTGCACAAGTACACCGGTCCCTAAAGGCAGCAGTTCAAGTAGATAATGTTGTAAAGAAAGCATATGGATTGCTCTCCTTCATTGACAGAGGTATAGAATATAAAAGCAAGTATATAATGTTGGAATTGTAGAAAACACTGGTGAGGCCACAACTGGAGTATTGTGTGCAGTTCTGGTCACCACATTACAAGAAGGACGTAATTGCTCTGGAGAGAGTGCAGAGGTTTACAAGAACGTTGCTAGGGTTAGAAATATGAAGCTAGGAGGAGAGATTGAATAGGTTGCGGTTATTTTCCTTGGAACAGAGAAGGTTGAGGAGTGACTTAATTGAGGTGTACAAAATTATGAGGGGAAGTGGTGGAGTGGACAGGATAAAATTGTTTCCCTTGGTGGAGAATTCTGGAACCAGGGGACATAGATTCAAGGTAAGTGGCAGAAGGTTTAGAAAAGCCACGAGGAAGAACATTTTTACACAGAGGGTAGCGGGAGTCTGGAATTCGCTAACCGAGTTGGTGACCATAAGACATTGGAGCAGAATTAGGCCACCCGGCCCATGGAGTCTGCTCTGCCATTCAATCATAGTAAGAAGTCTTACAACACCAGGTTAAAGTCCAACAGGTTTGTTTCAGATCACTAGCTTTCGGAACACTGATCCTTCCTCAGGTATCACCTGGTGTTGTAAGACTTCTTACTGTGCTCACCCCAGTCCAACGCCGGCATCTCCACACCATTTAATAATGGCTGATATGTTTCTCATCCCCATTCTCCTGCCTTCGCCCCATAACCTCTGATCCCCTTATTAATTTAGAACTCATCTATTTCTGTATTGAAGACACTCAGTGACTCGGTCTCTGGAGGCAGAGACCGTAAGCTCTTTTAAAAAGTACCTGGATCTTCACCTTAAATGCTGTAAGATACAGAACTATGGACCGAGTGGGTGGAGGAAAGTGGGATTAGATGGGGCACCTCGGTATCCTCAGGCTGGCATGGACAAAATGGTACAAATTGCCTCGTTCTGTGCTGTAACGGTTTTATGATTCTATTCTATGTGAGGAAAAACTTTTTCATCCAGAGGGTGGAGTCTGGAACTCACTGCCTGAAACCGGGATGGAGGCAAGGACCTTCATAACATTTAACAAGTATTTAGATATGCACTTGCGATGCCAAGGTATAAAAGGCTATGGGCCAAATGCTGGAAAATGGGATTAGAATACTAAGGTGGTTGTTTTTGACTGGCACAGACGCGATGGGCCGAAGGGCCTTTTCTGGGCTGTCGACCTCTGTCACTCTAGGAGGGGATGGTGAGATACTCAATGGAAAAGTGCTGCACTGTAAATTCTATGATTCTATAAAGTGGATTGAGAGCTGAGATTGTTGTTTAAATGGGAATAAAGAATGCAATTAAGGGAATTGTATTCACTGTATTGAGTAGTATTATTTAAGGGGTAATTGTAAGCAATTTTTGGGTGTGATGTGAAAGATTTTAATATTATTTTAGTAATTAAATTTGTTTTAATATACCATGTCCCTATTATTTCGTGTAATCACTCCTGGAGCGAAGTATTCATTCCTCAGAGTCTTACAAAATTAAAATAAAATATTTAGGTTTCTGTCCAGTATCCTAGCAACTGTTGGAGTCTGGTCTTGGATCATAACAAGTTCCATCCAGACTCCAATTACTCACATGACTCCTACTTCTTTCGCCATTTATTTTGAATCTGTGACCTCTAGTCCTTGATGCTCACTTGAGAGGGAACAGTTCTTACTATTTACCTTGTCCATACCCCTCAGGATCTCGATTACCTCTATCAAGTCTCCTTTCAGCCTTACTTTTTCCATGGAAAACAAACCCAGTCTCTCCAAACTATCCTCATAGCTACAGTTCTTTATCCCTCGAATCATTCTGGTGAATCTCCTTTGTACTCTCCCCAATACCTTCACATCCTTTCTCAAGTATGCCGCCCAGAACTGGGAAAAGTGCTCCAGATAAAGCATAACTTGTGTCATACACAAGTTTAACATAACTTCCTTACTCTTGCGCTCAATGCCCCGTTAATAAAATCTTGGATACTATATGCTTAATTAACTGTTCTCTCAACATGTCCTATCATTGCCACCACCTTATGTACATATACCCAGCATTCCCTTTGTTCCTGAACCTGTTTCAGAGCTTCTCCCTTTATTTTATACTGTCTCTCCATATTCTTCCTGCCAAAATAAAGCACCTCACACTTCTCTGCATTGAACGTCATCTGCACTTGTCTGCCTAATGCACCAATTATGTCTACATCCTTTTGAAGTTCAAGAAGTTCAAGTTAGGGGCAGCAGGGTAGCATGGTGGTTAGCATAAATGCTTCACAGCTCCAGGGTCCCAGGTTCGATTCCCGGCTGGGTCACTGTCTGTGTGGAGTCTGCACGTCCTCCCCCTGTGTGCGTGGGTTTCCTCCGGGTGCTCCGGTTTCCTCCCACAGTCCAAAGATGTGCGGGTTAGGTGGATTGGCCATGCTAAATTGCCCGTAGTGTCCTAATAAAAGTAAGGTTAAGGGGGGGGGTTGTTGGGTTACGGGTATAGGGTGGATACGTGGGTTGAGTAGGGTGATCATGGCTCGGCACAACATTGAGGGCCGAAGGGCCTGTTCTGTGCTGTACTGTTCTATGTTCTATGTTCTATGTTCTAATATCCTCAACACAGTTGACAATGCTTCCAACCTTTGTATCATCTACAAATTTTGAAATCATGCACATTACACCACAGTCTAATTCATGAATATATAACAGGAAGTGCAGGGATCATAACATCGACGACAAACCTTCCCCCAATCTGGAAAAAACTATTTATTCATACTCTCCATTTCCTATCATTCAGCCAATTTCTTATCCAAGTGTCTACTTTCCCTTTTATTCCAAGAGCTAGAATTTTGCTCACATGTCTGTTGTGAGCCACAGTATGAAATACATCCTGAAAATCCATGCATTGCTCAAATAGGTAGTAAGCAAGTGGATGCCATAAATTAAACGTTTCACCTAATGGTGGAAATTGCATCCTATAAATAGCAGGCAGAATGATCTTGGGATCAGTCCACAGGAGAATGCTTCCAAATGACTGAATTTTCTTGCATATGCGATGTTTTAAAACACAAGTCTGGAAGATAATAATGCTGCGACTTGCCACTGTGTTCATGTCTCCTTCAGCAGGAGGCACAGCAGGGCTCCTAGCATCTATCCCTGCGGTACCCCAGTAGTCACTGCCTGTCACTTGATAAATGACCCGTTTATTGCAACTCTGTCTGCTAATCAATTTTCTACCCATCCCAATACACTACCTCCAATCCCATGTGCTTTAATTTTACACGCTAATCTCGTAGGTGGGACTTTGTCAAAAACCTCCTGATAGTTCAAATAAACCACATCCACTGGCTCCCGCTCATCAACTCTATTAGTTGCATCCTCAAAGAATTCCAGTAGATTTGTCAAGCATGATTTCCCTTTCGTAAATCCATGCTGCCACTGTCCAATCCTAAGACCATAAGACCATAAGACATAGGAGTGGAAGTAAGGCCATTCGGCCCATCGAGTCCACTCCACCATTCAATCATGGTTGATTTCAACTCCATTTACCCGCTCTCTCCCCATAGCCCTTAATTCCTCGAGAAATCAAGAATTTATCAATTTCTGTCTTAAAGACACTCAATGTCCCGGCCTCCACCGCCCTCTGTGGCAATGAATTCCACAGACCTACCACTCTCTGGCTGAAGAAATTTCTCCTCATCTCTGTTCTAAAGTGACTCCCTTTTATTCTAAGGCTGTGCCCCCGTGTCCTAGTCTCCCCTGCTAATGGAAACAACTTCCCTACGTCCATCCTATCCAAGCCATTCATTATCTTGTACGTTTCTATTAGATCTCCCCTCAACCTCCTAAACTCCAATGAATATAATCCCACGATCCTCAGACGTTCATCGTATGTTAGGCCTACCATTCCTGGGATCATCCGTGTGAATCTCCGCTGGACCCGCTCCAGTGCCAGTATGTCCTTCCTGAGGTATGGGGCCCAAAATTGCTCACAGTATTCTAAATGGGGCCTAACTAGTGCTTTATAAAGCCTCAGAAGTACATCCCTGCTTTTATATTCCAAGCCTCTTGAGATAAATGACAACATTACATTTGCTTTCTTAATTACGGACTCAACCTGCAAGTTTACCTTTAGAGAATCCTGGACTAGGACTCCCAAGTCCCTTTGCACTTTAGCATTATGAATTTTGTCACCGTTTAGAAAATAGTCCATGCCTCTATTCTTTTTTCCAAAGTGCAAGACCTCGCACTTGCCCACGTTGAATTTCATCAGCCACTTCTTGGACCATTCTCCTAAACTGTCTAAATCTTTCTGCACTGTTTTCCAAGTGCTCTGCTATAAAATCTTTGACAATGGGCTCCATAGAGTTTTCTCCACTACTGGTCTATATACCCTGTTTTCTCCCTACCTCTCGTTTTATATAGTGGGTTTTGTTAGCTATCCCTACAATCTGCAGGAGCTGTTCCAGAGTCTAGAATCTTAGAAGATGACCACCAATTCCATGGCCACTTCCTTAAGTACTCTGGGATGTAGATTATCAGGCCGTGGGGATTTATCGGCCTTCAGTTCCATCAATTTCCTCAACACCATTTCTCTACTAATACTGATTTCCTTCAGTTTCTCCCCCTCATTAAACCGTGTGTTACCTAAGATTGCTGGTATGTTATTTGTGTCTTCATTTGTGAAGACAGAAACAAAGTATATATTTAGTTGGTCAGCCATTTCTTTGTTCCCCATGATAAATTCCCCTGTTTCTGACCGTAAGGGACATTTGTTTTCATCAATCTTTTTTTCCTCATATACTCATAGAAACTTTTACTGTCAGTTTTTATGTTCTCCGCAAGCTTACTCTTGTATTCTTATTTTCCCCTTCTTAATCAATCCCTTAGTCCTCCTTTACTGAATTAAACTGGTAGAGTGATTAAAATCAGGGGTGCACAAGAAGCTACAACTGGAAGAGGGCTTGAACGCTTACAGGGCTGGAGAAGGCTCCATAAGTACAGATGGGCAAGGCCACAGAGATTTTTAAAAACAAAAAAGAAAATGTTATGAGTGTGGTGCTACCAGACTGGAAGTTGACGTAAGTCAGTGAGCACAGGGGTGATGGGCAAAATGGATTTGGTGCAAGTTGGGATAGAGGGATCAGTCATTTAGATAAACTCTGTCTATGTAGGATGAAAGATAAGAGACAAACTAAAAGAGCATTAGAACATTCACGTCTAGAGAAAATCCAAAAGAGCATTAGAACATTCAAGTCGAGAGAAAATAAAGCCATTGATGAGGATTTCAACTGCAGTTGGCACGAGCGGAGGTAGAACAGTGTCAGACAGTGCTAGAGGTCAAAGTAAGCAGCCTTGATGATGGATTGGATATGTAGTCCAAAGCTTACTTTGGTGTGACACCACAGTTGCAAAAGGTCTGGTTCTAGCTCAGGGGGAAAAGGAGTTTGAGTTGATTCCTTGGAAACAATTTGTGTCAGGTACTGAAGATGATGGCTTCAGTCTTCTCATTATTTAGTTGGGAGGAAATTTCAACTCATCCAGCACTGGATGTCAGATGAAAAGTGTGACATGTCGGTGACAGTGAAGGGAAGTGGTGAACTGGTTGTCATCAGCATGTGTGAGGAACTTGATCAATGATGCCACCGATAACAGAACATAAATGGCATATAGAATTATATACATTTATGCCATCCATTGGCAATCCCATAGAACTCAGTAAAACATTTAAATTAAGTGCAATTCTCAATACAATATTTAAAAAATTTCCTTCTTTCAGAAAAAATTTAGTGAGAGCACTCCATCCTGATAGTAGCTTATACTGATGCTGTTCGATTGAAATATTGCAATGCATAAATGGCTAAATTTCAAGCACAGTATTGATACCTGTTGATCATCAGGTGTCCATATTCCGCATGTAATCTGGCTGTCCAAATTAATCTCAGAAGACCAATGCCGCTGCCCACTGACAGATCCAACCAGCACAAAGCCATCTCGGTAAGAGATGAGTGCCTGAGTACCATCGTGGCTCCAGGTAAAGTCACTCACCTGAAAGGAAGAATGAAAGGAAAAAGGTTGATTGCTGCAATATAACAAATCATTTTATTTCATTTTCCTATTTTTTCTTCTTGGGGGGCTTTAGTTATGCTAGCATACCCTCCTGTGCCTCAACTAAATAAGCTCTTTGATCACAAGAGACTTTGCAGCTGTGTCAGATTTACTCAAATATCCTTATTTAATTAATAACAGCAGGGCTGCTGTATTGCAGCCAGGAACAAGAGTCCTAGTTAATATTCACCTTCCAGGTCCCAGGTTCAATTCCCGGCCTGGGTCACTGTCTATATGTGGAGTCTGCACTTTCTCCCTGTGTCTGTGTGGGTTTCGGTTTCCTCCCACAAGTTCCAAAAGACGTGCTATTTGGTAATTTGGACATTCTGAATTCTCCCTCTATGTACCCGAACAGGCGCAGGAATGTGGGGACTAGGGGCTTTTCAGAGTAACTTCATTGCAGTGTTAATGCGAGCCTACTTGTGACAATAAAGATTATTATTACTTAAGAGGCCGATCACAGAGATCCAACCACCACCATGCTTGACAACTGCTAAAACAGCAGAATAAACATTTTTAAAAGTTGCCTAAATATTTTGATTGCAAAAATGAATATAAATTCAGGAAATCATTCAGTGCATCAGGGATCGCTGGTTCTTGATCACCCTGTTGCTATATTCAACCTGACAAACGTCCACTGGCGGTCCTCCACTTCTAGAGGCACCTAATAGGATTCAGTTCTGTGGATAAATCAGAGAGGCTGGGAGTTGTTCGCCTTACGGAAAGAAATTCTAGAGATTAGGTAAAAGTGTTTAAAATCATATGGGGTCTAAACTGAGTAGTTAGAAACTGTTCCCACTGAAGCAAGAGTTAGGAACCAGAGAACACAGATATTAAATGATTAGAGAACGAATCAAAGGTGGCACAATGAAAGCATCTGAAGAGGTTGCAATCTGGAAAGCACTGTCTAAAAGAGTGGTGGAGGCAGATTCAATCGTGGCGAGCAAAGGAGAAAACAAAATGCAGGGTTCCAAGATTAAGGGCAGGGAGTGAGATGAGTTGAACTGCTCTTGCAGAGTGCTGGAATGGACTCATTGAGCCAAATGATCTATTAAATGGTTTGTGCTACAACTATTCCATAATCCTAAGAAAACCTTGTTGCATCTGCTGCACAATGTGTCTTTTAACCTTACACGGTGGACAAATAACTGCGAGTCGACTTTGTTTAAATCAATAATCTTTATTCACACACACACAATGTTAACATCAATCAATCACACCATCAATATAAGTTATACTACAGAATGCCAAAGTTCAACACCAGATTTTGACTTAATGCTGAGTGATTGACAAGTACCCAAGCAGATATTAGGGTATAACTGTGTGTTGGTTTCTGTCGTCCTCAATGCTTGGTCCTCGGTCTGGTCTGATGCATTGGCTATGGTCTTCCTTCTGTTGATAGTGTGATAGTTCTCCTCGTGGTGGCAGGTGGAGATCACCGTTGTTCTGTTACTGTTGCTGGCTGCCGCAGAGAGATATTCTAGGATGGTGCGACACCTTTTAACCTTCCTGGATTGGCTAGTCAAGGAAGTCAGATGGGGGGGGGAAGCTACAGCCAGTAGATGGCAGGGGTGGGGGTATCGGGGGATGGGGTTAGGGGAGGGGGGGGGGTTGTTCTGCTGACGGGAGAGGGACTTGAAATAGGCACTGGAAAGGAGGTCGAGGGTGGAGGCAGCTATAGGGCGGGCCAGGAAGGGCGCGACGCACGGGTCAGGGGCCGGCCCGAGAAAGGCTATGGCTGACCGGCGGGGTGGGGGGTGTGGGATGTGCCCCCCGACCAGGCTGATCACCTGGAACGTCAAGGGACTGAATGGGCCGGTTAAGAGGGCGCGGGTGTTCGCGCACTTGCGGGCCCTGAGGGCGGACGTAATTATGTTGCAGGAGACACATCTGAAAGTGTCAGACCAGACCAGGCTAAGGAAGAGCTGGATTAGCCAGGTCTTCCACTCGGACTTGGACTCGAAGTCCAGAGGGGTGGCAATCATGATCAACAAGCGCGTGCAATTTGAGGCAGAGGGCATATCCGCACAGGGGGGGCAGATACCTGATGGTACGGGGCAGGCTGGAGGGGAGAAGAGTGGTGCTGGTGAATATATATGCCCCGAACTGGGATGACGTGGACTTCATTAAAAGAGTGCTGGGGAAGATCCCGGACTTGGATTCTCGCAGGCTAATAATGGGAGGGGACTTTAACATGGTCCTTGACCCGACTTTGGATCGGTCGTGTCCCAGAACGGGTAGACTCTCAGCAATGGCAAGGGAGCTGAAAGGGTTTATGGAGCAAATGGGGGCAGTGGACCCCTGGAGAGAGGGACAGCCAACAGGAAGGGGCTACTCGTTTTACTCGCACGTCCACAAAGTATATTCCAGGATAGATTTCTTTGTGCTAAGCAGGGACTGTAGGGGGGAGGTAAAGAACACGGAATACTCAGCAATTACCATTTCAGACCATGCCCCGCATTGGGTGGACCTGCAGTTCGGGGGAGCGAGTTATCAACGCCCGCAATGGAGGCTAGATGTGGGACTGCTGTCGGAGGAGGGGATCTGCGAGAGGCTTCGGAAATGTATAAAAAATTACCTGCAGGTGAATGACACTGGGGAGGTCTCAGCGGCGACCGTGTGGGAGGCGCTAAAGGCAGTAGTGCGGGGGGAGCTGATTTCAATTGGGGCCCATAGAGCCAAGGCAGACCGGGCAGAGATGGATAGATTGGTCAGGGAAATGGGCCGGATAGATGAAGAGCACGCGGAGTCCCCGGGGGAGGTTTTACTCAGGGAGAGGCAGAGGCTACAGGCGGAACTGGGGGCACTATCCACGAGCAGGGCAGTGGAACAGCTTAGGAAGGCGAGGGGAGTGGTGTACGAGTATGGGGAAAAGGCTAGCAGACTGTTAGCGCAGCAACTTAGGAGGAGGGAGGCGGCCAGGGAAATAGGTAGAGTGAGGGTCGAGGGGGGCACAAAGTGGAGGATCCGGCAGAATTGAATAGGGTATTCCGGGACTTCTATCGTAAGCTGTATACTTCGGAGCCGCCAGAAGAACCGGAGGGGATGAAAAGGTTTCTGGATGGGTTAACATTCCCAACAGTTGGGGGGGGGGCGAGTGGAAGAGCTGGGGGCCCCGATTAGAGTAGAGGAGGTATTGGGGGGCCTAAAGGCCATGCAGTCGGGGAAGTCCCCGGGGCCAGATGGATACCCAGTAGAGTTTTATAGGAAGTTCTCGGAGCTGGTGGGCCCGGTCTTGGCGAGGGTTTTCAATGAGGCAAGGGACAGAGGGACCCTGCCGCCGACGATGTCACAAGCCACCATATCTCTGATATTAAAGCGGGGTAAAGACCCGGAGGTGTGCGGGTCCTACAGGCCAATCTCCCTGACTAATGTAGATGCCAAGCTCCTGGCAAAGGTACTGGCGGGTAGAATGGAGGACTGTGTACCGGAGGTGATTGGGGAGGATCAAACGGGGTTCGTGAAAGGTAGGCAGCTGGCGGCCAATCTGAGGAGATTGCTCAATGTGATAATGATGCCCCCGGCGGGTAGAGAGGTGGAGGTAGTGGTGGCTATGGACGCCGAGAAGGCCTTTGACCGGGTGGAGTGGGAATACCTATGGGAGGTGCTCGGACGGTTTGGGTTCGGGGAGGGATTGGTGGATTGGATCAAATTATTATATCAGGCCCCGAGGGCCAGCGTCAGGACCAATAGAGAAGTGTCGGAGTACTTTAGGTTGTACCGAGGGACCAGGCAGGGCTGCCCGCTCTCCCCGCTGCTGTTTGCGCTGGCCATAGAGCCACTGGCGATTGCGCTGAGAGCCGCAGAGGGTTGGAAGGGGATGGTGAGGGGCGGGGTTGAACACAGGGTTTCTCTTTATGCAGACGACCTGCTCCTGTACGTGTCGGACCCAGTGGCCGGGATGGGAACTATACTGGGAATGCTGAGGGAGTTCGGCCAGTTCTCAGGATACAAATTAAATACGGTCAAGAGTGAAATGTTTGTGGTACAGGCAAGGGGCCAGGAGAACAGATTGAGAGGGCTACCGTTTAGGTTAGTTGAGGAAAATTTCCGGTATTTGGGAATCCAGGTGGCACGAGACTGGGGCAGGCTGCATAAGTTAAATTTGGCCAGGGTGGTGGAGCAAATGAAGGGAGAGTTTCGGAGATGGGATGCACTCCCGCTGTCGCTGGCAGGGAGGGTGCAGACTGTAAAGATGACAATCCTCCCTCGATTTTTGTTTATTTTTCAGTGCCTCCCGATCTTTATCCCACAGTCCTTCTTCAAAAGAGTTAACGGGTTGATCATGAGCTTTGTCTGGGCGGGAAAGTCTCCGCGGGTGAAGAAGGCGATGTTGGAGAGGAACCGCAGCGAGGGGGGGCTGGCGTTGCCGAGTCTGGTCAATTATTACTGGGCGGCCAACATCGCTATGATAAGGAAGTGGATGGTGGGTACGGGGTCTATTTGGGAGCGGGTGGAGGCGGCTTCGTGCAGGGGCTCCAGTTTGGAAGCCCTGGTCACGGCTCCTCTACCGCTGCCGCCGGCCAAGTACACCACCAGCCCGGTAGTGGTGGCGACCCTGCGGATATGGGGCCAGTGGAGGAGGCATGTGGGGGAGATGGGGGCGTCTGTCTGGGCGCCAATCTGCGACAACCATCGGTTTGCCCCCGGCAGTATGGATGGGGGGTTCCGAGTATGGCGGCGAGCAGGGGCGGGAAGGGTGGGTGATATGTTCCTGGAAGGGAGCTTCGCGAGTTTGAGGAGCTTGGAGGAGAAATTTGGGTTGGTGAGGGGAAATGATTTTAGATACCTACAGTTGCGGGACTTTGTTCGTAGACAGGTCCCATCTTTCCCGCGCCTCCCGCCAATGGGGATCCTAGACAGAATAGTCTCTGGGAGGGACGAAGGGGAGGGTAGAGTCTCGGGTATTTATAAGGTGCTCATGAGGGAGGAAGGGTCCCAGACAGAGGAACTGAAACTTAAATGGGAGGAGGAGCTAGGCGGGGAAATGGAGGATGGGCTGTGGGCAGAGGCCCTGAGTAGGGTAAACTCGACCGCGACATGTGCTAGGCTCGGGCTGATCCAATTTAAGGTCGTTCACCGGGCCCATATGACGGTGGCTCGGATGAGCAAATTTTTCGGGATAGAGGACAAATGCGCTAGGTGCGCGGGAGGACCAGCGAACCATGTGCACATGTTTTGGGCATGCCCTGAGCTGAGGGGGTACTGGGAGGGATTTGCGGGGGTCATGTCCCAGGTGCTAAAAACAAGGGTGGTGATGAGTCCAGGGGTGGCAATCTTTGGGGTTTCGGAAGACCCGGGCGTCGAGGGGGAGAAAGCGGCCGATGTGCTGGCCTTTGCTTCCCTGATAGCCCGGCGACGAATATTATTGGCGTGGAGGGACTCAAAGCCCCCGAAGACTGAGTGGTGGCTTGCGGACATGTCAAGTTTCCTGGGGATGGAAAAAATTAAGTTCGCCTTGAGGGGATCTGTGCAGGGGTTCACCCGAAGGTGGCAACCATTTATTGACTTCTCTGCAGGAGAGTGAGCGTCAGCAGGGGGGTGGGGGGGGTAGAGTAGAGTAGGAGGGAAAATATGGCGGGTAGTACGGGTGGGAGGGGAGCGGGCTTGTGCAATACGGTACGATGGAAGTATTGAAAGTACGTGGATGTTTGCACATTTTTGCCTTTTTTGCTTCCTTTCTGATGATGTCTGTAACTGTTTATAAAGCCAAAAACTACCTCAATAAAATTGTTTATTAAAAAAAAACAAGTATGATTGATAGTGCAGTTTTATTATTCCTGGGGTGGCCTGCAGATGGCCTTTTTCCTGTATATTGCAATATTCAGGCTGCAGCTTGCTCATCGATATTCATTTATACTGCAGCCTGCTCGTCTTTCCACTTGGATACTTTTCCCAGTATACTTCGCAGAGCGCCATCTCCTTTTTTAGAAAATATTTTATTGAAGCATTTGTAATTTTCACAATTTAACATCTTGACATTTCTAAAACGCGTGGGTTGACGCACTAAATACTCCCTAAAATAACAACCAAAAATAAACCATGTACCCCTCTGACCACGCCCACTCCCCAATTACCTGTATACTAAATTCCCTGTCCTTAATTAACATTACCATGCCTCCTATTTTCCTCCCACCGCCCCTTTTTCCTTTCCCCCCTTACTGCTGATGTTCAATTTTTGATAAAGAAATCGATGAACGGCCGCAAACTCAGGGCGACTCCCTGTGTTGATCCTCTTAGAGTGAACTTGATTTTTTTCCAGACTGAGAAACTCTACCATATCGCTGACCCACACTCCTGACTTTGGAGGCTCCGAGTCCCTCCATCTCAGCAAGATCCGTCTCCGGGTCACTAGGGCGGGGAAGGCCAGAATATCGGCCTCCCTACCCCACTTTGCCCCCGGATCCTCCGAATATTGCTAATTCTGGACTCAGAGTTACCCTACCTTCCAGGACTTCCGACATAACATCTACAAATCCCTGCCAGAATTCCCCCAGTTTCGGACATGCTCAAAACATAAGAACATGGTTGGCCAGGCTACCCCCACACCGCCCACATCTGTCCTCCACCTCCTCGAAGAACCTACTCATCCGGGCTACCGTCATTTGGGCCCTGTGGACTACCTTGAACTGAATCAAGCTAAGTCGAGCACATGACAAGGATGCATTTGCCCTTTTCAAGGCTTTTTCCCGCAGTTCAGTTTCCAGCTCCCCATGTTCATATATTGCCCCTTTTACCTTTCTCAGCTGACCCTCCACCTTTTCTGTGGAAAGGAGCCCAAATTCCATTTGAAGTCTCTGACGCTCCTTCAGGAGCTCCTCATTTGGAGACTCCGAATATCTCCTGTCCACCTGTAAGATTTCTCCTACCAACCTGTCCAGTTCTGACCGCTCAGTTTTATCACTGTAGGCTCGAATCGAAATACATTCCCCTCCAATGACCGCTTTAAATGCCTCCCAGACCACCCCAGCTGCAGTCTCTCCCATGTCATTGGTCTTTATGGACGCCCAAATGGCCTCTCTCACTCGCTCACAGATCTCCTCATCCGCTAACAGCCCTGTATCTAGTCTCCACTGTGGGCGCTGGGATTTTTCCGTGTCTGCCCGTAGGTCTATCCAGTGTGGTGCATGATCTGAGACCACAATTGCTGAGTACTCAGTGTCCTCAACCCCTGCTAAGTGTTTTATCTAGCACGAATGAATCTATCCTGGAGTACGCCTTTTGTACATGGGAGTAGAATCAATATTCCCTTCTCCTTGGTCTCTCAAATCTACACGGATCCACCCCTCCCATGCGCTCCATGAACCCCCGCAGTTCCTTTGCCATTGCTGATAGCTTCCCCGACCTAGCACTCGACCGGTCCAACCTCGGGTCCAGGACTGTATTAAAGTCACCCCCCATGATCAGCCGGTGTGAGTCAAGGTCTGGGATCTTCCCCAACACCTCCCTGATAAACGCGACATCGTCCCAGTTTGGGACATATATATATATATATATATATATATATATTCACCAGCACCACTGCCATTCCCTCTAGCTTCCCTCTAACCACAACAAATCTGCCTGCCGGGTCTACGTCTATCCTCCCCACCTCGAATGTCACCCTTCTATTAATCAGGATAGTCATCCCCCTTGTTTTAAAGTCCAGTCCTGAAAGAAAGACTTGCCCGATCCATCCCTTCTTTAATCTAATTTGGTCTCCCAGCTTCAAGTCTGCCTCCTGTAACATAGCCACATCCGTTTTTAACTGTCTCAGGTGTGCGAACACATGAGCTCTCTTAACCAACCCATTCAGACCACGAACATCCCAGTCTGGTCGGGTGGGGGGGCTTTTCCCCCCTCCCCTGTCGGTCAACCATGACCTTTCCTAGGCCAGCTCCTAGCTCGTGTTCCACACCTCACTTGATCCGCCCCTCGGCGGTGACCGCCATCTGATCACAACCTCCAGTCTCCTAACTGTCCCTTACCCGTCAGCAGTATGCCCCCTCCCACCCCCCTCCACCCTCCCACTTTGTCTTTCCTCAGCTAACCCCCACTTTGCTCCCGTGAACCAGCCATCCAGCTAACTCAGCATCTCCCACTCACTGGCGTCAAAACACCTGGCGACTGCCAGATTCTATCACACCTAGGAATAACACAAGCACTCAACATAGTAACAACAATCCCAAAAAGCAAACATACCATCAAGGCAACAAGGTAAATCCTTCCCCCTTTAACCGATTCTTATCAGTCCTATCACCTTCAAACAGAATCCAACACAAAAGAAGCTTCAAGCAGCTTGAGGGAAATTATGTATGTAAGAATCAACCATCCTTCTTGCAGAAACTAAAACACCCCATCGCATCTTAAAAGTTCTTTCCTCTCTCCAGTACATAAAGTAATAAATCAAAATCAAATTACACAAGAGAGGAAAGAAAAAAAAAATAAAACACCAAAACCCTGTTCTTCCCGAACATCGCAACTTAACTCACAGAATTAAATAACCAGAGGACTTCCGGTGGCAGTGATGCTTGAGTGAGCCGCACATTCGGCGGGCTCTCACTCCGGCGGGGCTTGAGGGCTGATTCCCCGCGATAGCGGGACCAAGGAGCGGCAAAAAGGCGGCCGCGAAAAGGCTGGAGAGCAGGCTGCAATCGATGGAACTGTGGGAGTCCAGGAAGTAGAGGAGGAGACGGAGGCAAGGAGCAGAGGAAACTGACCTGAAACTTAAGATGGCGGACACACGGACCTTTCTTGCTCCAGGAAAAGAAAAAAAGTTTTGGAGTTGCTGAAGCAGGACAACTTGGACCCACTTCAGATGCTCACGAGGTAAAAGTTAAGGAGCTGGGAGAAGGAAGGCGGCAGCGAAAGTGCTGAGGAGCGGGCTGCGGCACAGGGAACAGCGGGAGTCCAGAAGGCAGAAGAAAAAGGAGAAAAAGGGACAGAGGCAAGGACCTGAAGAAAATTACCTGGGACCGAAGATGGCGGACACACGGACCTCGGACTCAGCAATCCAGCAGGCGCTAGATAACATGCTCCAGGTAATGAAATCCAGTTTTGAAGCGCTGAAGCGGGACAGCTTGGACCCAACCCAGAAAGCGGTGGATCAGCTGAACCAGAGGCTGGATGCACAAGATGTTAAAGTTAAGGAGCTGGGAGAGGCGGTGGAGGAGCAGGCGGATGCGCAGGCGGTTGCGGCGCTAGAAGTTGACGGGCTGAAAGAGCGGCAGAGAAGACTGCTGGACAGAGTGGAGGAGCTGGAGAATAGAGTCCGCAGGAACAACCTGAGGATGGTCGGCCTCCCGGAGGGGGCTGAGGGAGCTGATGCCGCAGCGTTTGTAGCAGACCTGTTGAAGCAGCTGATGGGGGCCGAAGCCTTTCCGCGACCGCAGGAGCTGGAGGGGGCACACAGAGTGCAGGCGAGGCAGGGCTCATGAGGGAGGAAGGGTCCCAGACAGATGAACTGAAAATTAAATGGGAGGAGGAGATAGGCGGGGAAATGGAGGACGGGCTGTGGGCAGAGGCCCTGAGTAGGGTAAATTCGACCGCGACATGTGCTAGGCTCGGGCTGATTCAATTTAAGGTCGTTCATCGGGCCCATATGATGGTGGCTCGGATGAGCAAATTCTTTGGGATAGAGGACAAATGCGCTAGGTGTGCGGGAGGACCAGCGAACCACGTTCACATGTTTTGGGCATGCCCTAAGCTGAGGGGGTACTGGGAGGGATTTGCGGGGATTATGTCCCGGGTGCTAAAAACAAGGGTGGTGATGAGTCCAGGGGTGGCATATGTTTGGGGTTTCGGAAGACCCGGGAGTCGAGGGGGAGAAAGAGGCCGATGTTTTGGCCTTTGCCTCCCTGATAGCCCGGCGACGAATACTATTGGCGTGGAGGGACTCAAAGCCCCCGAAGACTGAGTTGTGGCTTGCGGACATGTCGAGTTTCCTGGGGATGGAAAAAATTAAGTTCGCCTTGAGGGGATCTGTACAGGGGTTCGCCCGGAGGTGGCAACCATTTATTGACTTCTTTGCGGGAGAGTGAGCGTCAGCAGGGGGTGGGGGGGAGGGGTAGAGTAGAGTAGGAGGGAAAATATGGCGGGTAGTACCGGTGGGAGAGGAGCGGGCTTGTGCAGTATGTTACAATTGAAGTATTGAAAGTACATGGATGTTTGCACATTTTTGCCTTTTTTGCTTTCTTTCTGTTGATGTCTATAACTGTTTACAAAGCCAAAAACTACCTCAATAAAATTGTTTATTTAAAAAAAAAAGAATTAAATAACCAAAATTTTAATCAAGATATAGCAAAACACAGAATCATTTTTCTCACCTCCCCGCCATCCTATCCTTTCCCCCAAACTCAGACCACCACAGTTTGAGTTTAAAAGTCGTTACACCAGATTGCTAGGTTCTACCCCGACCCCTTTTACCGATTCTTTTTTAAAAAAATCATTTTTATTGAAATTTTTACAAAGTACAAAATATAAACATCTTAACTCTATTAACATACAACCGCGGTAACACCCCATGAACAATACCCCCCAACTTCAAGAGCAACTTCAAACAAAGGGAAAGAACAAAAACAAAGAAAAAGAAAAAAAGAAAAAAACAAAAGAGAGATAGCACCCTCCACAAACCCATGTGCACAGTTCTCCCTCCCCCCCACTTTTACCGATTCTTATCAGTCACATCACCTTCAAAGAGAATCAAACACAATAGAAGAAGCGTCAAGCAGCTTAATCAAAATTGTGCATGCAAGAATCAACCATCTTTGTTACAGAGAATAAATCAAAATCAAATTACACAAGACGAGAGAAAAGAAAAAGAAAAGAGAGAAAAACATTTTCTTTTTTTTTTTAAACACCCAAACCCTTTTCTTCCCGAACATTGCAACTTAACTCACAGAATTAAAAGACTGAAATTTTAAACAAGACAAAGCAGAACACAGAACCATTTTTCTCTCCTCCCGGCCACTCCATCCCTTTCCTCAAACTCAGCCCACCAGTTAGAATTGAAGAGTCCTTAAGCCAGATTATTGCCTTTCGTGAAAGTAACCACCTCTTCCGGAGAATTAAAGTACAGCTCCCGGGTCTCGTAGGTCACCCAAAGACGCGCTGGGTATAGCAGTCCAAATTTAATGTCTTTCTCAAACAGGGCAGCCTTAACTTTGTTGAAACTTGCTCTCCTGTTTGTGAGTTCTGGTCCCCAGTCTTGGTACACCCGGATCTCTGATTCTTCCCACTTGCACCGTTTCGTCTGCCTGGCCCACGTCATGATACGCTCCTTGTCAAGGAATCGATGTAGCCTCACCACTATGGCCCTCGGGGGCTCACGATCCTGGGGCTTACGCACGAGCACCCTATGTGCCCGGTCCATCTCCAGTGGCTTGTCAAACACATCGGCCCCGGCCATTTCCTGCAACATCTTCCCCACATAAGCTCCCGCACCTTATCCCTCCTTCCCCTCTGGCAGCCGACGATTCGGATATTTTGCCTACGAGACCGGTTCTCCAAGTCTTCCACTTTATCTAGCAGTCGTTTCTGGCTGTCCTGGAGTATGCTAATTTCCAAAGCCATTGCAGTGGACTCCTCCTCTCATTCAGTCACCAGCTCCTGCAACTTTAGAATCTCCTGTCCCTGGGTCGTCATTTTCTCCTCCACCCGGTCAGCCATCTCCTTAATTGAGGCTATCATCTTCTGTACACTCCTTGCGATGCCGGGCGAACTTCTCATCCAGGTACTCGACCTATTGTTCCATTGACCAGTGAGCTTGCGTGGACACGCTTTGTCTCGTTACCATTGAGCTCGATGACCTCTGATTCTTGCTTTCACTCATCTTTTGGTGTCTCCTTTTTTGACTCTTATTTGGACACGATTCCATAAATTGAGGGTCACCTCTTTTTCCTCTCCCTTCAATCAACTTATGTTGAGAAATTTTCTGAAAAATCCAGCTTAAACACCATTAAAAAAAAAGACTAATGGCGAGAGCTGCTGAATGTGTGATCGTTTACTCCATGGCTGCCACCGGAAGTCACAGAATGCCATCTTAGACAGCCGTTCAGCCACATGTCTCTCCTCTTCATCCCGAACACGAAGCGTGATGGATCACAGACTCAGGACCGATATCTGTCAGGCATTTCCCAGTCACTCAGCAGTCAAGTAAAGCCTAGGCATTGACATAGCATTTACATACTTCGGTAATGAGTTCCTACAACATATTCACAAAAGGGCAAACATTCTAATACTAATTTTAACATTGCAAACAATTATACAATAAACATTTGTGAGTCTGAGTATATTCCGGTATTAATTGTCCATTAGTGCAAATAGCCATCTCAGTGGCTTTTCTGTCGTTACAAGATTAGAGGGGACTATAATTTGAGCGTGGGTCCTACACTTTGCCTCTGCTTAATCTTTGCATTTCATCGGCGGAATTGGACGGTGAGGATGATAAGATAGAGCAAAGTAAACAGGATTAATAATACGGCCAGGTGTGACATCAGGCGAATGAATGGATGTATTTGGATGTTTGAGCCCCAGTTCCACAAATCATCCCACCAAGTGATGGCCTCCTTTTTCCTCTTGGGTCTTTGGTGAAAGTTCTGTAGGCGGTAGCCAATTTTATCCGAATCTGGTGTAATTCCTCTGGTAGGAGTTTTAGGTCTGTGTCATATTCCTCATAGTACTCCCCAGAGTCTGCTGGAGCTCATCAGCGGCATTTACATCCACTCTCTCCCTCTTATGAGTGTCTATCAGCTGGATGAGGCCCACCCTGGCCAGTATGTCTGGTTTAATACTGAATGTACTGTTGGTAATATCTCAATGTGTTGTGCCATACTGATACTGTTTCAGGGTGGTGGCATGGCAGTATTCCCCTGCTCCCCTCTAAACTACCCAAGTCATGTCTGTGTCTAGGCTGCAAGCTTCTAATTGAGCAATTTAGACTGGTGCATGTTCTGATTTAAGTAAACTGGGTACAGACATGCAATTATTTAATCAGTTTGCTGACCAGAGTAGTGCCTACTGGTCTGCCTTCCTTCTCCACTGCGTATGGTAGATAGCCGTCATGCCCTATCCAGATGTCCTCATTGATAGTTCTTTATTCTCTACTTCAAAAACACTTAGTCCAGACAGGTTGTCAGTGATTATGGGGAGCCCTAGTATCATCCACAGAGCTTACCTGGCAGTCCCTCTACAGTTGTCATTAAATCATCCTTTGGTCAACTGCTGCATCTGGCAGCCAGATAATTTTGAGTGTTTCTTACCCCGTGAATAAGTGTTCCAACTGCTCATCATTAATCTAAGACGGAACCTCTCCTCTGCGAACCTACTCTAGGTTTCCCCTTAACTATTCTATCATCCACAGTCAATATGCGTGACACAAAGTATAGTTCTGCTGCTGGTCATTGTCTTCCAATTTTTCCATGATGACTTGGTTGATTGTCTTCACGTGTCTTTCTAATACAGCGATCATGCGGTTACTGGCTGCATGCCCAGTCAGTTCCCCTTCAGCATCTTGCTGATTGTTCTCATGAATAGATTTTAGTGCCTGTTTAACCTGTCGGGTCAGAATTCTAAGTTTATTGTCCAGATTGGCAAATCAAGGGTGTTGATGGTTGCTAGCCCTACCTCATATGCTGTGCCACATCATTTACTCCCACCCTCTTGAACCCTTTCCTGCCTTTCAAAGAACAAAGAACAATACAGCACAGGAACAGGCCCTTTGGCCCTCCAAGCCTGTACCGTTCTTAATACCACCCTTGGCCAAAGCCCTCCGCAATTCCTTGTGCCATATCCCACTATCCCCATCCTATCCATGTATTTGCCCAGATGCCGTTTGAACACCGTTAGTGTATCTGCTTCCACAACCTCTCCTGGCAACGCGTTCCAGGCACTCACCACCCTCTGTGTAAACAACCTGCCTCACACATCTCCTCTAAACTTTGCCCACGGACCCTAAACCCATGCCCCCTTGTGACTGACTCCTCCACTCTGGGAAAGAGTGCCTGCCCATCCACTTTATCCATGCCTCTCATAATCTTGTAGACCTCTATCAGGTCACCCCACAACCTCCATCCTTCTAATGAAAACAGTCAGAGTCTATTCAGCCTCTCTGCATAGCTAACGCCCTCCAGAACAAGGCAGCATCCTGGCAACCCTCCTCTGCACCTTCTCCAAAGCCTCAACATCCTTCTGGTAGTGTGGCGACCAGAATAGCGCACAATATTCCTAGTGCGGCCTTACCAACGTTCTATACAACTGTAGCATGACTTGCCAGTTTTTATACTCGAGACTTCAAGTCTCCAACCTATCTATGTCCTGCTGTATCCTCTGACCATCCTCAACACTATCTGCCACTCCACCAACTTTGGTGTCATCCGCTAACTTAGAGCAGCTACATTTTCCTCCAAATCATTTATGTATACTACAAACTACAGAGGCCCCAACACCGATTCCTGCGGAACACCACTAGTCACAACCTTCCATTCAGAAAACACCCTTCTACTGCTACCCTCTGTCTTCTGTGACCGAGGCAGTTCTGTATCCATTTTGCCACCTCACTTTTGATCCTGGGAGACTTCACCGTTTGTACCAGTCTGTCATGAGGTACCTTGTCAAAGGCTTTACTGAGTCCATGCAAACAACTACACTGCCCGCCCCTCATCAATCATCTTTGTCAGCTCCTCAAAAAATGGGATCAAGTTAGTGAGGCACGACCCCCCCTTCACAAAAACATGCTGTCAATTGCAAATGAGTCCATTTGTTTCCAAATGGGCATTAATCCTGTCCCTGAAAATTCTCTCCAATAATTTACCTACAACTGACGTGAGGCTCACTGACCTATAGTTTCCAGGATTATCCCTACTATCTTTCTTAAACAGCGCTACCACATTAGTTATTCTCCAGTCCTGTGGGATCTCACTTGCAGTCAATGAGGATATAAAGATGTCAGTCAAGGCCCCCGCAATTTCCACCCTTGCTTCCTTCAGTATTCTGGGGGTAAATCCCACTCAGCCCAGGAGACTTATCTACCTTAATGTTTTTTAAAACACCCATTAACTCCTCCTTTTTGATGTCAACATGACCCAGACTATCCACACACCCTACCCAAGAATCATCTGCCACAAAGTCATTTCCTTTGGTGAAAAGTACTCATATAGTACCTTGCCCATTTCCTCTGGCTCAACACATAGATTCCCACCACTGTTCCTAAGTGGTCCAATCCTTTCCCTGGCTACCCTCTTGCTTTTTACATATTGTGATGAATGGTATCAGTAGCTGCTGTAACGGTACCTTTCCTTTAATGCATTGGCCCTTTAAGACCGGGCTTGGAACCCTGGGGGACTCCGCCTCTGGCTCCGCCCCCAGGAAACGGTATATAAGATGAGGCTCACTCGGCAGCATGTGATAAACACACTTCTCGGCTGCTGTTCAGTTCTCAGATGATTAAAGCCTTTGAATTACCTATCTTCTCTCCTGTGTCGTAATTGAGGGTATCTCAATTTAATCATCTGACGCATCAAAATGGACAGCGCTCTAAAGCCGGAGAAACTCAACATGGACGCTCGGTCGCCGGAAGCCCTGGAAATTTAAAATATTGGCTGCGGTGTTTTGAGGACTATATTGACTCCTCAGCGACTGATGTCGATGGCGCTCGCAAGCTGCGTTTACTACATGCCCGGGTGGGCCACCGACTCTCCTCCGATATCGAGAACGCTGCAAATTACGAAGCTGCGGTTGAGATACTGACGAAAGCTTCGTGAAGCTGATTAATGAGGTACACGCCAGACATTTGCTCTCAACCTGCAGCCAGTGTTCCAGGGAAACATGGAGAGACTCACTGCGCTCGCGAGAACTGCAACCATAAAGCAGTGACGGTAGAAGCCCACATGAACTTGCATATTCGCGATGCCTTTGTGTCCAGTATCAGGTCCTCGTACATCCGGCAGCGGCTCCTAGAAGACGGGGCAAAGGATCTCCAAGGCACGGTAACACTCGCCTCTTCTCTAGAAATGGCCCACCGTAACCTCCGTACATACTCCGCGGACCTTGCAAACCCCTCTCAATCCCCTCCAGACTCGGCCACGCTACAGGCCTGCGCCGCCCGGTGATCCGCTCACTCCGGGGGTTCCCCGTGCTATTTCTGTGGGCAAGGTCAGCACCCACAGCAACATTGCCAGGCCCACTCGGCGATCTGCAACGACTGCGGGAAGAAAGGGCACTTCGCTAAAGTCTGCCTGGCTGGCCCCAAAGGCCACAAACAAAATCCTCACCAGGCCCAGAAATCAAGCTCCCGGTCTCACAGGCCCCGCAACGCAGCCGTGTGGTGGCCGGACACGCCCACTTCCGACGCGTCATCGACCTCGTGCGAGTCATGGGAGCGGCTATCTTGGCGGCAGCCATCTTCGAACCCCGACATGTGCGACCGATGGCGGCGGCCATTTTGTGACTCCAGGCGGCCATTTTGTGAGTCCGACTTAACCGAGGACTCTAACTACCCACAACTAGGAGCGATCACGCCCGATCAATCGCGGCCGAAACACCTGCGGAACTCAATGATGCGGGTGCGAATCAACGACCACGACACTCCCTGCCTATTCGACTCCGGGAGCACGGAGAGCTTTATCCATCCAGACACGGTAAGGCGCTGCTCTCTGCGCACCCACCCCGCTTCTCAAACTACCCCGCTTCTCAAACGCCTCTGGGTCCCATTCGGTACAAATCATGGCGTATTGTGTCGCTGACCTCACAATTCAAGGCGCTGAATACACCCGTTTTAAACTTTACATTTTCCCTCAACTCTGCACCCCCCTGCTGCTCGGTCTGGACTTTCAGTGCAGTCACCGGAGCCTGACACTGAAGTTCGGCGGACCCCTGCCCCCACTCACGGTATGCAAGGGGCAACAGGGTAGCATGGTGGTTAGCATAAATGCTTCACAGCTCCACGGTCCCAGGTTCGGTTCCCGGCTGGGTCACTGTCTGTGTGGAGTCTGCACGTCCTCCCCCTGTGTGCGTGGGTTTCCTCCGGGTGCTCCGGTTTCCTCCCACAGTCCAAAGATGTGCGGGTTAGGTGGATTGGCCATGCTAAATTGCCCGTAGTGTCCTAATAAAAGTAAGGTTAAGGGGGGGGGGGGTTGTTGGGATACGGGTATAGGGTGGATACGTGGGTTTGAGAAGGGTGATCATGGCTCGGCACAACATTGAGGGCCGAAGGGCCTGTTCTGTGCTGTACTGTTCTATGTTCTATGAATGTAACCCGTCGCCGGTACAGTACCCAAGACATGACTTTTATCAAGTCAGAGGTTCAGCGGCTACTAAAAGAGGGGATCATAGAGGCCAGCAACAGCCCTTGGAGGGCTCAAGTATTGGTAGTCCGCTCCGGGGAAAAGCAACGAATGGTGGTGGATTATAGCCAGACCATAAACCGCTTTACGCAACTCAATGCTTACCCACTTCCCCGCATAGCAGAAATGGTGACTCACATCGCCCAGTATCGGGTATTCTCCACGGTCGACCTAAAATCGGCCTATCATCAACTCCCTATCCGCCCAGAGGACCGCCCCTACACGGCTTTTGAAGCAGCCGGTCGGCTGTTTCACTTCCTCAGGGTCCCTTTTGGTGTCACAAACAGAGTCTCCGTTTTCCAGTGGGCGATGGATCAAATGGTGGACCAGTACGGCTTACGGACTACCTTCCCGTACTTGGACAACGCCACCATCTGCGGCCATGACCAGCAGGACCACGACGCAAACCTGAGGAAGTTCCTCCAGACTGCCCGGGCCCTCAACCTCACGTACAACAAAGAGAAATGCGTGTTCCACACAACCCGGCTAGCTATCCTCGGCTACGTCGTGGAAAACGGGGTCCTAGGCCCAGACCCCGACCGCATGGGTCCCCTTAAGGAACTCCCCCTCCCCCGTAGCCTCAAGGCACTCAAACGGTGCTTGGGGCTTTTCTCCTATTACGGACAGACTAGTAGCGTTCTTCTCCCGAACCCTCACCACCTCGGAAATTCGGCACTCTGCATCGAGAAGGAGGCACAAGACATAGTGGATGCCGTGTGGCACTGGAGGCACTACCTCGCCGGTAGGAGGTTCACACCAACGGTCGGTCGCCTTTATGTTCGATAACGCACAACGGGGCAAAATAAAGAATGACAAAATTCTGAGGTGGAGGATAGAGCTCTCCACCTATATGTACGATATTAAATGTCACCCGGGGAAGCTCAATGAGCCCCCAGATGCCCTGCCCCGCGGCACATGCACCAACGCGCAAAAGGACCGCCTGAGAGCCATCCACGATGACCTCTGCCACCCGGGGGTCACCCGGCTTGCCCACTTCATCAAGTCCCGCAACCTACCCTACTCCACAGAGGAGGTCAAGGCCATGACCAAGGCATGCCAGATCTGTGCGGAATGCAAACTGCAATTCTATCGACCAGACAGGGCCCGCCTGCTAAAGGCCTCTGGTCCCTTTGAGCGACTAAGTGTGGACTTCAAAGGGCCCCTCCCGTCCACCAACCGCAACATCTATTTCCTCACCGTGATCGATGAGTTCTCCCGCTTCCCTTTTGCTGTCCCCTGCCACGATATGACCTCGGCCTCCGTGATCAAGGCACTGCACAGCATCTTCACACTGTTTGGTTTCCCCACTTATATCCACAGCGACCGGGGTACATCGTTCATGAGCGATGAGCTGCGTCGATATCTGCTCAGCAAGGGCATCGCCTCGAGCAGAACGACGAGCTATAACCCGCGGTGAAACGGGCAAGTGGAAAGGGAGAACGCAACAGTTTGGAAGGCTGTCCTTCTAGTCCTATGGTCAAGGCGTCTCCCAATCGCCCACTGGCAGGAGGTCCTACCCGATGCCCTACATTCCATTAGGTCGCTCCTCTGTACGGCCACGAACGAGACCCCTCACAATTGTTTGTTTGTCTTCCCCAGGAAGTCCACCTCTGGGGTCTTGCTTCCACGTTGGCTGACGTCTCCGGGACCAGTCCTACTCCGGAGACACGTGAACAGCCATAAAACGGATCCCATAGGCGAGAGGGTCCGACTGCTACACGTGAACCCTCAATATGCCTACGTCGAGCACCCCGACAGCAGGCAGGATACCATCTCCCTGTGAGATCTGGCACCCGCTGGCTCGCCCTCCGACCCCGACGCTTTCCCCACCGACGCTCCCCTCCCCACACCGTCTGCCGAACTCGACAGCGCCCCCCCCCCCCATAGCGCACCCTGCCCCCCAGCCGGCACCGATCACCCTAGTCACCCCGGATACCCCCCCGCTCCAAGGCAGGCAAAGGCTCAGTCAACCGTGCTCCCGGATTTACCACCATCAAAACCGACCGTATCCACGGCACCACCACTGGAGCGGAGAAAGTCAGCACGGATGGTCAAACCACCCACAAGACTGAACTTATAACTCCACTTCAACCCCGACGGACTATGTCTTTTTTTTTAAACAGGGGGTGAATGTGATGAATGGTATCAGTAGCTGCTGTAACGGTACCTTACCTTTAATGCATTGGCCCTTTAAGACCGGGCTTGGAACCCTGGGGGACTCCGCCTCTGGCTCCACCCCCAGGAAACGGTATAAGATGAGGCTCACTCGGCAGCATGTGATGAGCACACTTCTCGGCTGCTGTTCCGTTCTCAGATGATTAAAGCCTTTGAACTACCTATCTTCTCTCCTGTGTCATAATTGAGGGTTCTCACATACTAATAAAAAGCCTTGGGATTCACCTTAATCCTACTTTTCATGGCCTCTCCTAGCCCTCCTAATTTCCTGCTCAAGTACCTTACCTGCTTTATACTCGAGGGTTTTGACTATCCCCACCCTTCTAGACTGCACCCCTCCTTTTTTTCTTTTTGATGAGGTTCATAATATCCCTCTTCATCCAAGGCTCCCTAAACTTCCCATACTTATCCTTCGTTCTCTCAGAAATGTGACTTTCCTGATACATAGAAGACAGGAGCAGGAGGAGGCCTTTTGGCCCTTTGAGCCTGCCGAACTCGACAGCGCCTCTCTCTTCCCCCCCCCCCCCCCCCCCCCCCCCCCCCCCCCCCCATAGCGCACCCTGCCCCCCAGCCGGCACTGATCACCCTAGTCACCCCGGATACCTATTTATCACGATCATGGCTGATCATCAAACTCAATAGCCTAATCCTGCTTTCTCCCCATAACCTTTGATCTCATTCGCACCAAGTGTTATATCTCGCCGCCTCTTGAATATATTCAATAGCACCAACTACTTCCTATGATAATGAATTCCATAGGCTCACCACTCTTTGGGTGAAGAAATGGCTCCTCATCACTGTCCGTAATGGTTTACCTGAATCCTCAGACTGTGACCCTTGAGCATAGAACATAGAACATTACAGCGCAGTACAGGCCCTTCGGCCCTCGATGTTACACCGACCTCTGAAACCCCTCTAAAGTCCCTCTGCACTATTCCCTTATCGTTCATATGCCTATCCAATGACTATTTGAATGCGTTTAGTGTTGGCAAGTCCACTACTGTTGCAGGCAGGGGATTCCACGCCCTTACTACTCTCTGAAGAACCTACCTCTGACATCTGTCCTATATCTATCTCCCCTCAATTTAAAGCTTTGTCCCCTCGTGCTGGACATCACCATCCGAGGAAAAAGGCTCTCAATATCCACCCTATCTAATCCTCTGATCATCTTGTACGCCTCAATTAAGTCACCTCTTAACCTTCTTCTCTCTAACAAAAACAGCCTCAAGTCCTTCAGCCTTTCCTCATAAGATTTTCCCTCCATACCAGGCAACATCCTTGTAAATTTCCTCTGTACACTTTCCAATGCTTCCACATCCTTCCTATAATGCGGCAACCAGAACTGCATGCAATACTCCAAATGCGGCTGCACCAGAGTTTTGTACAACTGCAACATAACCTCATGGCTCCGAAACTCAATTCCTCTACCAATAAAAGCTAACACACCGTACACCTTCTTAACAACCCTCTCAACCTGGTGGCAACTTTCAGGGATCTATGGACATGGACACTGAGATCTCTCTGCTCGTCCACACTACCAAGAACCTTACCATTAGCCCAGTACTCTGTCTTCCTGTTATTCCTTCCAAAATGAATCACCTCACACTTTTCTGCATTAAACTCCATTTGCCACCTCTCAGCTCAGCTCTGCAGATTATCTGTGTCCCTCTGTAACTTGTAACATCCTTCTGCACTGTCCACAACTCCACCGACTTTAGTGTCATCTGCAAATTTACTCACCCATCCTTCTACGCCCTCCTCCAGGTCATTTATAAAAATGACAAACAGCAGCGGCCCCAAAATAGATCCTTGTGGTACACCACTAGTAACTGGACACCAGTCAGAACATTTCCCATCAACTACCACCCTTTGTCTTCTATCAGCTAGCCAATTTCTGATCCAAACTGCTAAATCACCCTGAATCCCATGCCTCCGTATTTTCTGCAATAGCCTACCGTGGGGAACCTTATCAAACGCTTTACTGAATTCCATATACACCACATCAACTGCTTTACTCTCATCCACCTGTTTGGTCACCTTCGCGAAGAACTCAATGAGGTTTGTGAGGCACGACCTACCCTTCTCAAAACCATATTGACTATCTCTAATCAAATTATTCCTTTCCAGATGATTATACATCCTATCTCTTATAAACCTTTCCAAGACTTTTCCCACAACAGAAGGCTCACTGATCTATAGTTATCGGGGTTATCTCTACTCCCCTTCTTGAACAAGGGGGCAACATTTGCTATCTTCCAGTCTCCTGGCACTATTCCTGTAGACAAAGATGACAAAGATCAAAGCCAAAGGCTCAGCAATCTCCTCCCTAGCTTCCCAGAGAATCCTAAGATAAATCCCATCCGGCCCAGGGGAGTTATCTATTTTCACACTTTCCAGAATCGCTAACACCTCCTCCTTATGAACCTCAAGCCCTTCTAGTCTAGTAGCCTGTATCTCAGTATTCTCGACAACTTTGTCTTTTTCCTGTGTGAATACAGACGAAAAATACTCATTTAGCACCTCTCCTATCTCCTCGGACTCCACGCACAACTTCCTACTACTGTCCTTGACTGGCCCTACTCTTACCTTAGTCATTCAATTATTCCTGACATGTCTATAGAAAGCTTTAGGGTTATCCTTGATCCTACCTGCCAAAGACGTCTCATGTCCTCGCCTGGCTCTTCTTAGCACTCTCTTTAGAGCCTTCCTAGCTAACTTGTAACTCTCAAGCGCCTGAACTGAACCATCCCGTCTCAAATTTACATAAGCTTCCTTCTTCCTCTTGACAAGTGTTTCAACCCATGGTTCCCTTGCTCGACCACTTCCTCCCTGCCTAACAGGTACATACTTATCAAGGACACGCAATAGCTGTTTCTTGAACATGCTCCACATTTCCATTGTGCCCATCCCCTCCAGTTTTCCTCTCCAGCCGATGCATCCTAAGTCTTGCCTCATCGCATCATAATTGCCTTTCCCCCAGCTATAACTCTTGCCCTGTGGTGTATACCTATCCCTTTCCATCGCTAAAGTAAACACAATCGAATTGTGGTCACTATCACCAAAGTGCTCACCTACCTTGGATCTGGACACACCCAGCATCGGGAACATCTTCCCTACATCGACGCTGTCTAGTCCTATTAGAATTTTATAAGCCTTAGGGGCGGCATGTGGCGTAGTGTTAGCACTGGGACTATGGCGCTGAGAACCCGGGTTCGAATCTCGGCCCTGGGTCATTGTTTGGGTGGAGGTTGCACATTCTCTCGATGTCTACATGGGTTTCACCCCCACAACCCAAAGATGTGCAGGTTAGGTGGATTGGCTTTGCTAAATTGTCCCTTAATTGGAAAAAAAATTGGGTACTCTAAATTTATTTTTAAAAGAATTTTATAAGCCTCTATGAGATTTCCCCCCCTCCACATTCTTCTGAACTCCAGCCAATCCTAACCCAGTCAATCTCTATTCATATGACAGTACCACCACCCCAGGAATCAGTCTGGTAAACCTTCGCTGCACTCCCTCCAAAGCAAGAACATCCTTCCTCAAAAAAGGAGACCAAAACTGCACACAATATTCTAGGTGTGGCCTCACCAAGGCCCTGTATAATTGCAGCAACACATTCCTGCTCCTGTGCTCAAAACCTCTCACAATGAAGGCCAACATACCATTAGCCTTCTTTATCGCCTGCTGCACCTGCACGCTTACCTTCAGCGGCTGGTGCACAAGGACATTTAGGTCCCGCTGCACACTTCCTGCTCCCAATTTACATCCATTCAGGTAGTAATCTGCCTTCCTGTTTTTGCTTCCAAAGTGAATAACCTGACACCTATCCAAATTATACTGCATCTGCCATTGATTTGCCCACTCGCCCAACCTGTCCAAATCATGATGTAGGATCTTTGCATCCTCGTCACAGTTCACCCTCCCACCCAACTTGGTAACATCTGCAAACTTTGAGATGTTACATTTTGTTTCCTCATCAAAATCATTAATATATAGGGCAGCACGGTAGCATGGTGGTTAGCATAAATGCTTCACAGCTCCAGGGTCCCAGGTTCGATTCCCGGCTGGGTCACTGTCTGTGTGGAGTCTGTACGTCCTCCCCGTGTATGCGTGGGTTTCCTCCGAGTGCTCCGGTTTCCTCCCACAGTCCAAAGATGTGCGGGTTAGGTGGATTGGCCATGCTAAATTGCCCGTAGTGTAATAGTAAGGTTAAGGGGGGTAGTTGTTGGGTTACGGGTATAGGGTGGATACGTGGGTTTGAGTAGAGTGATCATTGCTCGGCACAACATCGAGGGCCGAAGGGCCTGTTCTGTGCTGTACTGTTCTATATTCTATATATTGTGAATAGCTGGGGTCCCAGCACCAATCCCTGTGGCACCTCATGAGTTATTGCCTGCCAATTCGAAAAGGACCCATTAATTCCTACTCTTTGTTTCCTCTCTGCCAACCAGTTTTCTATCCCATGCGCTTTAATCTTGCACATGAGTCCTATGCGGGACTTTGTCAGACACCTTCTGCAAGTCCAAATATACCACATTGACTGGTCAACTGTACTGGTTACATCTTCAAAGAATTCCAACAGATTTGTCAAGCATGATTTCCCTTTCATCGATCCATGCTGACTCTGACTGATCCTGCCACTGTTTTCTAAATGTTGCGCGACAAAGTCCTTGATAATGGACTCAAGAATTTTCCCCACTATCGATGTTAGGCTTACTGGTCGATAATTCCCTGCTTTCTATCTCCCTCCCTTTTGAATATCGGAGTGGCGTGAGCTACCCTCCAATCTGCAGAGACTGTTCCAGAATCTATAGAATACCGGAAGATTTCATAGAATTTACAGTGCAGAAGAAGGCCATTCGGCCCATCGAGTCTGCACCGGCTCTTGGAAAGAGCACCCTACCCAAGGTCAACACCTCCACCCTATCCCCATAACCCAGTAATCCCACCCAACAAGGGCAATTTTGGACACTAAGGACAATTTATCATGGCCAATCCACTTAACCTGCACATCTTTGGACTGTGGGAGGAAACCGGAGCACCCAGAGAAAACCCACGCACACACGGGGAGAACATGCAGACTCCGCACAGACAGTGACCCAAGACGGAATCGAACCTGGGACCCTGGAGCTGTTAAGCGATTGCGCTATCCACAATGCTACCGTGCATTGGAGAGCGTGGGAGTAAGGCATTGTGACAGAGGATTAACATAGAACATAGAACGATACAGCGCAGTACAGGCCCTTTGGCCCTCGATGTTGCACCGACATGGAAAAAATCTAAAGGCCATCTAACCTACACTATGCCCTTATCATCCATATGCTTATCCAATAAATTTTTTAATGCCCTCAATGTTGGCGTGTTCACTACTGTTGCAGGTAGGGTATTCCACGGCCTCACCACTCTTTGCGTAAAAAACCCACCTCTGACCTCTGTCCTATATCTATTACCCCTCAATTTAAGGCTATGTCCCCTCGTGCTAGCCACCTCCATCCACGGGAGAAGGCTCTCGCTGTCCACCCTATCTAACCCTCTGATCATTTTGTATGCCTCTATTAAGTCACCTCTTAACCTTCTTCTCTCTAACGAAAACAACCTCAAGTCCATCAGCCTTTCCTCATAAGATTTTCCCTCCATACCAGGCAGCATCCTGGTAAATCTCCTCTGCACCCGTTCCAAAGCTTCCACGTCCTTCCTATAAGGAGGCGACCAGAACTGTACGCAATACTCCAAATGCGGCCGTACTAGAGTTTTGTACAACTGCAACATGACCTCATGGCTCCGGAACTCAATCCCTCTACCAATAAAGGCCAACACACCATAGGCCTTCTCCACAACCCTATCAACCTGGGTGGCAACTTTCAGGGATCTATGTACATGGACACCGAGATCCCTCTGCTCATCCACACTACCAAGAATTTTACCATTAGCCAAATATTCCGCATTTCTGTTATTCTTTCCAAAGTGAATCACCTCACACTTCTCCACATTAAACTCCATTTGCCACCTCTCAGCCCAGCTCTGCAGCTTATCTATGTCCCTCTGTAACCTGCAACATCCTTCCGCACTGTCTACAACTACACCGACTTTAGTGTCGTCTGCAAATTTACTCACCCATCCTTCTGCGCCCTCCTCTAGGTCATTTATAAAAATGACAAACAGCAACGGCCCCAGAACAGATCCTTGTGGTACGCCACTCGTAACTGAACTCCATTCTGAACATTTCCCATCAACTACCACTCTCTGTCTTCTTTCAACTAGCCAATTTCTGATCCACATCTCTAAATCACCCTCAATCCCCAGCCTTCGTATTTTCTGCAATAGCCGACCGTGGGGAACCTTATCAAACGCTTTACTGAAATCTATATACACCACATCAACTGCTCTACCCTCGTCTACCTGTTCAGTCACCTTCTCAAAGAGCTCGATAAGGTTTGTGAGGCATGACCTACCCTTCACAAAACCATGCTGACTGTCCCTAATCATATTATTCCTATCTAGATGATTATAAATCGTATCTTTTATAATCCTCTCCAAGACTTTACCCACCACAGACGTTAGGCTCACCGGCCTATAGTTACCGGGGTTATCTCTACTCCCCTTCTTGAACAAAGGGACCACATTTGCTATCCTCTGAACAAAGGGACCACATTTGCTATCCTCTGAACAAAGGGACCACATTTGCTATCCTCTGAACAAAGGGACCACATTTGCTATCCTCAAGCAAAGATTAAGCAAAGATCATATTGAATGGTAGAGCAGGCTCGAAGGGCTGAATGGCCTACTCCTGCTCCCGTTTTCTATGTTTCTATACTACAAGGCAAACATTCCACATGACCGAGCTGTCCTACCATGGCTTCAAGTTACGTCCCTTACAAAAGAAGAACAAAGAACAATACAGCACAGGAACAGGCCCTTCGGCCCTCCAAGCCTGTACCAGTCATGATACCACCCTTGGCCAAAACATTTAGCACTTACTTGTGCCATATCCCTCTATACCCAGCCAATCCATGTATTTGCCTTTTGAACGCCGTTAATCTATCTGCTTCCATAACCTTCCCAGCAAGGAGTTCCAGGCACTCAACACCCTCTGTGTAAAAAACCTGCCTCGCACATCCCCTCTAAACTTTGCCCTACGGACCTTAAACCTATGCCCTACCTAACCCTAACCTTTGTTAATTTTATTTTACTTTGGTTTGTTTATGGAACTTTATATTACCTGGCCCCGAGTCAACTTTATTCAGTTTTGCTGGAGTTTCTGAATTAAATGTAAACTTATTTTTTTAAAAGGAAAATGTTTTTCTAATTCTCAGCTACTTGATGACCCTCCCTAACTGCAGTTTCTCATCAGACAATGAACTTATGTACTCTTGTGATGTTAAGTGCTGACTGCCTGTCCCAGAGTCCCCCTCTTGCACTTTCCCATAGGTGCTTTTAATTGAATGTCCTAGGGTCCTCCATCACATGCTATCAATCTTAAACCCTTCATTATTTTTAACCTATATCCTCATATTTGATTGTCGATCACTGACCTTGAAATAGTGCTTTTGATTTACCATCCAGGTACTATGCAAGATCTTTCTTAATACAGTCTCCTTTTAATGTTTTTAAAAATATGTTTATTAATTTTTTTTTCATAATAATCAATGCCAACCAGAACAAGCAAAAAGACAAAAAAAGGCAAAACATCACAATCAAATATAAAAATACAAAAAGAAAAAAATACTCACCTAATTAACTTAAATACTAAAACTAACCTTAAACCCAAACAACAGGGCAGCACAAATGGCAGCACGGTAGCACAAGTGGCTAGCACTGTGGCTTCACAGAGCCAGGGTCCCAGGTTCGATTCCCCGCTGGGTCACTGTCTGTGCGGTGTCTGCACATTCTCCCGGTGTCAGCATGGGTTTCCTCCGGATGCTCCGGTTTCCTCCCACAGTCCAAAGACATGCAGGTTAGGTGGATTGGCCATGCTAAATTGCCCCTTGGTGTCCAGAAAGGTTAGGAATGGTTATTGGGTTACGGGGATAGGGTGGAAGTGAGGGCTGACTCCCCCATTGAGTGCAGACTCAATGGGCCGAATGGCCTCCTTCTGCACTGTATGTTCTATGTTCTATGATGGTGACTAACTGCTTAAAAAGGAAATAAATGGTTATCATCTTAGAACCTCTCCACTAACCTCCTAATGGTGAACTTGACTTTTTCCAAATGCAGGAAGGAGATTAAGTCACCCAGTCAAGCAGAGGCACTGGGTGGAGTCGGAGATTTCCAACCAAGAAATGTTCGCCTCCAGGATGACAGGTGGCGGTCATGGAGTGAGTGGTCACATATTTGTCAGTTCCCGCTCATAGTGGTCTTTTTGGGGCCTTTACCCCAGTTTGTAGCAGGAATTTTGGAGGAAAAAGGTGTCGGAGCAAGAGCAGAAGAGAGTGACCCCTAGTTTATGGAGCTGCGGACAGAAGTGCCTGGAAAAAAGCAAACCAGTTTGTTGAAGTGAGTGAGGAGAGGGCAACGCACGCGGAGATGGTGGACTGCCTGCCCAGTGGTTGATGGAGCAGTTGGTGAGCTTCTTGCGCTGATGCACAAGCCCCGGGGGGATGAGCCACCAAGGGCGATGGTGGTACGATTGCATCGGCTCCTGGATAAGGAACGTATCATGAGGTGGGCCAGGCAGACGAAGCGATGCACCTTGGGAAGGCATCAAGCTTCATGTGTATAATGACCTGGAGGCCGAGCTGGCGAAGAGGAGGGCGAGCTTTAACAAGGTCAAGTCGGCCCTGTACAAGAAGGGCGTTAAATTTGGTCTACTGTACCCAGCTCACCTATGGGTGACTTATGGGGGCTGGGAGCTAACTGTACTTTAGCTTGGCGGAGGAGGCAGTGGACTTCATGAAGGAGAATGAACTGGCAGGAGGAGGAGGACCTTGAACTTTGATGGAGGTGAACTGGAGTGCATGTATTGTACTGTGAAAAACTTTGGGTTTTTGGTGTTCAGGTTTCTTTCATTTTTTTCTTAGTTTCTCTGCTTCTTTTGGTGTTAGGCTGGTTTACAGTTCTTTGTTAAGGGATGAGGGGTGGGTCTCTGTGTTTGGACCTTGGGAGGGATTGTTTGTTTGTTTTTACTTCTTCCCTTTAGAACATAGAACAGTACAGCACAGAACAGGCCCTTCAGCCCTCGATGTTGTGCCGAGCAATGATCACCCTACTCAAACCCACGTATCCACCCTATACCCAACAACCCCCCCCCCCCACTTAACCTTACTTTTAGGACACTATGGGCAATTTAGCATGGCCAGTCCACCTAACCCTCACATTTTTGGACTGTGGGAGGAAACCGGAGCACCCGGAGGAAACCCACGCACACACGGGGAGGACGTGCAGACTCCGCACAGACAGTGACCCAGCCGGGAACCGAACCTGGGACCCTGGAGCTGTGAAGCATTTATGCTAACCACTTGTTTTGACTGTTTGCACTAAGAGCGGGGGAGGGGAATCAGTGGGGGTAGGATGCTAGGCACCACGGGCAGGGGCTGCCAGGCTAGCTGGGCAGGCTAGTTCATGGAAGCAAAGTGAGCTGAAGATCAATGGGGGGAGGGGAATTATCCTGCTGACGGGGGTGACTGTAGTTGCCTGAGGGCGGGCCAGGGAAGATGCGGGCAATGGGCCGAAGACTGGCCTAGGAGAGGTTATGATTGATGGGCAGGGGAGGGGGGGTGGTTACCTCCCGACCAGGCTGATCACGTGAAACATTCGGGGATTAAATTGGCCAGTCATTGGCCAGGTAACTGAAGGCGGACGTAGCCATGTTGCAGGAGACACGTCTGAAGGTGGGGGATCAGATTAGGTTAAGGAAGGGATGGTTTGGACAGGTGTTCCATTTGGGGTTAGACTTCAAAACGAGGGGGGCGGCGATCTTGGTTAATAAGCGAGTGGCATTCGAGGTGGGGAATACAGAAGCGGACTCGGGGGGTGATGCGATCATCAATTCACTCAAGACACGAGAGGAAGTAAACTGTGGCTTTAATCGACTTACAACTGAGCCTGCCTGCAACCAGAAGAACTGAGGGCAGACTCACAAGACCGCAGCACTTTATACTTCCGGTAGTGGGAGGGGCCATGGGCGGAGTCAAGGGTGGAGCCCTGTACAAGCTCCTCATCTACCCCTGTGGGCAGAGCCGCGCAACGGCTCACAGATGAGGGACACAGTAATACACAGTGTGAACTATGCATTATACATTCACCACAGGGGGATAGATATGTTATGGTTAGTGGGAAGCTGGAGGGAATGGCCGTGGTATTGGGAAATATATGTACCCCGAACTGGGATAACATTGAGTTTGAGAGACGGGAACTGGGGAAGATCCCGGAGCTAGATTCACATCGACTGATTATGCAGGGAGATTTCAATACGGCCCTGGATCCAAGGTTGAAGCGATCGAGTTCTAGGTCTGGGAAGGTATCAGCTATGGCAAAGGAGCTCCGGGGGTTCATGGAGCACATTGTGGGGGGTCGATCTGTGGAGATCGAGGAGTAAGGAATGTTCGTTCTACTCCCATGTGCATAAGGTGTATTCCCGGTAGACTTTTTTGTTATGGATAAGACGCTGCTGGCTGAGGTGGTACATGCTGAATATTCAGCAATAGCGATGTCAGACCACGCCTTGCACTGGGTGGACTTGCAAGTTAGAAAAGGAAAGGCCCAGCGCCTGCAATGGAGGTTGGATGTGGGGCTGCAAGTGGAGGAGGTGGCGTGTGAGCGGGTGAGGGAGGCATTTTGGGGATATACAAGGATCAATGATATGGGTGAGGTTTCGGCGGGGGTGGTTTGGGATGCACTGAAGGCGGTTATCAGGGGGGAATTTGTCTCAATTTGGGCTCACAAGGAGAAGGGCTGAGCGGGCAGAGTTGGACAGACTGGTAGGTGAAATTTTACAGATGGACAGGAGGTATACAGAGTCTCCAGATGGTGGGCCTTTGAAAGAGCATCAGAGACTGCAGCTAGAATTTGTGCTCCTGTCCACAGGTAAGGCGGTGGGACAGCTGTGGAGGGTAAGGGAGGCGGTTTATGAATATGGGGGAAAAAACTAGCAGGATGCTGGCGCACCAGCTGGGGAAACCGGAGACAGCGAGAGAGATAGGGAAAATGAGGGAGTTTTACACTAAATTGTATGAATCGGAACCCTCAGCCGGGGAGCAGAGGTTGAAGCAATTTCTAGTGGGGCTGGAGTTCCCGAGGATAGATGAGGAATTGGTGGAGCGTTTGGGAGCCCCAATGGGGCTTGGGGAGGTTATAGACGGGTTGGTTGTGATGCAATCAGGCAAAGTCCTGGCACCGGACGGATACCCGGTTGAGTTCTATAGAGAGTTTTCCGGGCTGTTGGGGCCGCTTCTAGTAAAAGCTTTTAATGAGGCAAAGGAGCTGGGAGCGCTCCCCCCCACCACGTTATCGCAGGCATCGATTTCCCTTATTTTGATGCTGCCGGAGGTGGTGGTGGAAGCAGGGACAATAGTGACATTTAAGGGGCATCTTGACAAATACATGAATAGGATGGGAATAGAGGGATACGGACCCAGGAAGTGTAGAAGATTTTAGTTTAGACAGGCAGCATCGTCGAAACGGGCTTGGAGGGCTGAATGGCCTGTTCCTGTGCTGTACTTTTGTTTGTTCTTTGAAATGGGATAAGGATCCGGAGAGCTGTGGGTTGTATGTGCCAATCTCCCTGCTAAATGTGGATGCAAAATTGTTGGCAAAGATCTTGACCACACGTATAGAGGATGTGTTCCAGGGGTAACAGAGGAGGATCAGACGGGATTTGTTAAGGGACGGCACCTGATGTCCAACATTCGGTGGCTCTTTAACGTAATAATGATGACTTCGGAGGGGCGCGATGTCGAGGTGGTGGTGGTCATGGATGCAGAAAAAGCCTTTTATCGGGTGGAGTGGAAATATCTGTGGGAGGTCCTAGGAAGGTTTGGGTTTGGACAGGGATTTGTGGATTCGGTCCGGCTCCTATATCAGGCACCAGTGGCAAATGCAAGGACAAACCGGGTTCGATTGAAATATTTTTTAGCCTGTGTCGGGGACGAGACAGAGATGTCCAGTCTCCCCACTACTGTTTGCCCCGGCCATTGTCTTTTGCAATGGCGCTGCGAGCATCGAACATTTGGCGGGGGTTAGTCAGAGTGGGGGGTGGAACATCGGGTCTCGCTCTATGCAGAAAATCTATTCCTTTACATAACGGACCCGTTTGGGGGGGGGGGGGGGGGGGGGGAGATTGTAGGAATTATGCGGATATTGGAGGAATTTGGACGGTTCTCAGGTTACAAACTGAATATGGGCAAGAGTGAGGTTTTTGCGATCCAGGCAAGTGGGCAGGAGAGGAGACTGAGGGAGGGTACAGACTGTGAAAATGACAGTTCTCCCGAGATTGCTGTTCGTGTTTCAGTGCTTTCCAATTTTCATCCCTACAGCATTTTTTAGGAAGATCAATGTGGCAATCTTGGGTTTTATATGGGCCGGGAAAGCCCGCAGGTGAAGAAAGTCCTACTTGAGCAGGAGACGGGGTTGGCCTTCTGAACTTTATTAATTATTACTGGGCGGCTAACATATCGATGGTTAGGGAGTGGGTAGTGGGAGAGGTCGATGTGGGAGCAAGTGGAACATAGAACATAGAAAAATACAGCCCACGATGTTGTGCCGAAATTTTGTCCTAGATTAAGAACAAATTAATCGACACCCTTCTACCGTATTCTACCGTATACGATTCTACCGTAATCCATGTACCTATCCAATAGCAGCTTGAAGGTCCCTAATGTTTCCGACTCAACTACCTCCACAGGCAGTGCATTCCATGCCTCCACTACTCTCTGGGTAAAGAGCCTACCTCTGACATCCCTCCTATATCTTCCACCATTCACCTTAAATTTATGTCCCCTTGTAATGGTTTGTTCCAACCGGAGGCGGAATCTTGCAAGGACACGAGTCTGAAGGCTTTGTTAACGGCACCTCTGCCGTTCTCGCCGATTCGGTACTCCATAAGCCCAGTGGTAGCAGCAGCCCTGAGAGTGTGGGGGCAATAGAACATAACAGCGCAGTACAGGCCCTATCGATGATAGAGACAACACATGGGACTGGAGGGGGCGTTGGTGTGATCACCGATCTGTGACAATCACCGGTTTTCTCCGAGGGGTTTGGACAGGGGCTTCAGGAGGTAGCAGCGGGCAGGGATTGAGAGATTTGAAGATCTTTTCAATGAGGGAGGGTTTCCTGAGCTTGGAGAAGTGAGAGGAGGAGTTTGAGTTGTCGGGAGGGAATGGTTCCGGTACTTACAAGTGCAGGTTTTGTCCGGAGGCAGGTTCCAGGCTTTCCTCGCTCCCACTAAGGGGGCTACAGGATAAGGTGATGTCAAAAACAGGGGTCGGGGAGGAGAGGATCTCTGAAATATACAAGGAAGTGTTGGAAGAGTTTCTTCGGTTAGAGAAAATTAAGTTTGCCTTAAGGGGTTCATTTGGGTGGCGGGGGTAGGTCTGGGCCTCAATTAGATATATTCTTTTAAAAAAAAATCGAAATATTCACCTCCAGTTTATCCACAGGGCAAAGGTGAGAACATTTGTCTGTACCCCAGAGTAAATAACCGGTGAATCTAACCCCCCAAATATGCCACCAGTGGAAGCTGATCAAAATGGAGATCTCCGACATGGCATTGACAAATAGTGCCCAGAAGTCTACAAGTTTGGGGCAGGACCAGAACATGTGTGTCTGGTTGGCCGGTCCACGAGAATACCAATCACACCAATCCTCAACACTTGGGAAGAACCCAATCATCCGTGGCCCAGTTAAGTGTGTCTTATGGCAGGAAGAGAAGAAGTAACCAAAGAGAAAATGCTGGAAAATCTCAGCAGGTCTTGCAGCATCTCCAGGGAGAAAAGAACTAAGTTTGAGTCCAGATGACGCTTTGTCAAAGCTTTATCACAGCTTTGACAAAGGGTCATCCGCACTCGAAATGTTAGCTCTTTTCTCTCCCTCCAGATGCTGCCAGACCTGCTGAGATTTTCCAGCATTTTCACTTTGGTTTCGGATTCCAGCATCCGCAGTAATTTGAGTAGAAGTAGTGCAGGAACAAGCTTCCATTTGTCTCCAAGTACATCCTGGATCGCTTGAATGTTAGCTGCCCAGTAACAAAACAATAGGGCAGCACGGTAGCATTGTGGATAGCACGATTGCTTCACACCTCCAGGGTTCCAGGTTCGATTCCGGCTTGGGTCACTGTCTGTGTGGAGTCTGCACATCCCCCCCCATCTCTCCCCCCCCCCAACCCCCAATCTCCCCCCCCCCAACCCCCAATCTCCCCCACCCCCCACCCCCAATCTCCCCCACCCCCAACCCCCATCTCCCCCCCCAACCCCCATCTCCTCCCCCCCCCCACACCCCCCATCTATTCCCCCCCCCCCACACCCTCCATCTCCTCTCCTCCCCCCACACCCCCAATCTCCCCCCCCCCCACCCCCGTGTGTGCGTGGGTTTCCTCTGGGTGCCCCGGTTTCCTCCCACAGTCCAAAGATGTGCAGGTTAGGTGGATTGGCCATGATAAATTGCCCTTAGTGTCCAAAATTGCCCTTAGTGTTGGTTGGGGTTACTGGGTTAGAACATAGAACAGTACAGCACAGAACAGGCCCTTCGGCCCTCGATGTTGTGCCGAGCAATGATCACCCTACTTAAACCCACGTAACCCGTATACCCGTAACCCAACAATCCCCCCATTAACCTTACACTATGGGCAATTTAGCATGGCCAATCCACCTAACCCGCACATCTTTGGACTGTGGGAGGAAACCGGAGCACCCGGAGGAAACCCACGCACACACGGGGAGGACGTGCAGACTCCACACAGACAGTGACCCAGCCGGGAATCGAACCTGGGACCCTGGAGCTGTGAAGCATTGATGCTAACCACCATGCTACCGTGAGGCCCCCTATGGGGTTATGGGGATAGGGTGGAGGTGTTGACCTTGGGTAGGGTGCTCTTTCCAAGAGCCGGTGCAGACTCGATGGGCCGAATGGCCTCCTTCTGCACTGCAAATTCTATGATAATAAATTGGGGAGGGTCAAGCCCTCCTGACTGTCTGTCCCTTTAGAGTGGAACAGCACAGATTCTAAGAGTCTTACCCACCCAAATAAAAGAGGATATCATTTTATTGACCTTGATAAAAAAAAAGATTTGGGGAGAAAAATGGGAAGACATTGAAAGAAAAAGAAAAACCTCGGGAGCACATTCATATTAATAGGTTGAACTTTACCCGCCAAGGATAGAAAGAGGTTGTTCCGCCTCTGCAAATCTTCTTTGATACTGTCAGCCAGACTGGTGTAATTTAACTTATAAAGTGGGGCCCAGTTGTGTGCCACCAAGACCCCCCAGATAGCAGAAGTTTGTCCAATCAAGGCGAAAAGATAACGTCTCCAGTACGGCGGGCTTTCGACCATTTTTGACCAGTGGCGGTAGGCTTGCAGTAGGGAGTAAAGAACCCCCTTGCAGATTTCTCAACGAGACATCAGAAAACCTCCACACAAAGGGCCCTAAAAGTCCAAGCTCTTCCATAGAAATTTACAGTCCAGAAGGAGACCATTCAGCCCATCAAATTTGCACCGGCCGTTGGAAAGAGCACCCTACTCAAACCCACACCTCCACCCTATCCCCGTAACCCCACCCACCCTTTTCTTTGGACACTAAGGGCAATTTAGCATGCCCAATCCACCAAACCTGCACATCTTTGGACTGTGGGAGGAAACCAGAGCACCCGGAGGTAACGTAGACATGGGGGAAAAGTGCAAACTTCACACAGACAGTAACCCGAGGCCAGAATTGAACCTGGGACCCTGGAACTGTGAGGCAGCAGTGCTAACGACTGTGCCTTTTTGTACCTGTTGTACCCTATGTATAGCTCATGATTGATTGTACTTGCACGCATGTTCTTGGGGATAATTGATAATTTTGAGTATGGGGGCATCTTTGGTGTGTTCTTTTCACTGTTATGGTGCGGGACGCTGAGGGAGATACGGGGGTGGGTCGAGGAGGGTATTGGCGGTCCAAGCGGAACTGGAGCGGTGGGTAGTTTGGAAGGCGTAGGTGGGACCCTTTTTCTGGGCCTCCAAGTGGGTGTCAACATGTTAGTCAGAGATGAACAGAAACAGAGTCGGGGCTTCAGGGGTTGGTGACGCAGTTAGCATGTTGGTTGAATTTGGGCGAGGACAGAAGTGATAGCCATTTTGGGTTTCATGAGGGGATGGAGGTTTGGGCGGGGTCCAAGCTGGGTGTGAATGGTGGTGTCTTGATAGATGGGCAGAAGCCCCCAGTCAGTGTTGTAACAGCCTGACTGAGTGAGACAGCCAGAGTGGGGATTGGAAGTTGGTAATCTGGAGCAGTGTGATAATTCGGTGCGGAATGGGAAGAGGTGCTTTTTCCCTTTTTGTTTTGTTTTCTTTCTTCTGGATTTGTAACTGGTAATCTGCAGGGAGAGATCCAGAGAGTATCCTGGGAAGGTAAGTGCTACAAAGACCTTAGCAAATTTTTTTGGGGGGCGTGGGGGAAGAAAAGTGAAGTGACATCACAGTAAAGCTGTAACCTGATTGGCAGGTAGGGAGTCTGATAAACTTGAAAAAGAAACATTGAAAAAACTAATCAATTAACTAGGTACAGGAGGAACTAAACCCAAGTATTTAACATTTAATTTTATAGTAAAAATCTAGTGCCAGGGCCATATAGTTAATTGTATAACAATTAAAGTATGTATTTTTAATGAATTAACTAGTGCTTAAATGTCTCTCAGCGGTGTGCAGTCCTCTGTGACATGTGGCAGAACCACGACGCTTCCAGCGTGCCAGTCGACTAGGTCTTCAGAAAGTGTAACCAATGGGAGCACCTCACAGACATCGAGGTTCAGTTGGAACAGCAGTTGGATGCACTTAGAAGCATGCAGGAGGCGGAAAGTGTTGTAGATAGGAGTTATAGAGACGTGGTCACACCCAAGGTGCAGGCAGATAGATGGGTGACCGCTAAAAAGGGCAGGCAGGCAGTGCATGAATCTCCTGTGGCTGTCCCCCTCTCTAACAGGGATACCATTTTGGATGCTGTTGGGGGGGATAGCTGGTCAGGGAAAAACAGCAGCAGCCAGGAAAGTGGCACCACAACTGGCTCTGTTGATCAGTACGGGAGGGCAAAGTGCAGGAGAGCGATAGTTATAGGAGCTCTATAGTAAGGGGCACAGATAGGCACTTCAGTGGACGCAAAAGAGACTCCAGGATGGTATGTTGCCTCCTTGGTGTCAGTGTCAAAGATGTCTCTGAACGAACACAAGACATCCTGGGGGGGGGGGCTGAACAGCCAGCGGTCGTAGTACACATAGGTACTAGCGACATAGGCAGGAAGAGCGATGAGGTTCTGCAGAAGGAGTTCAGGGAGTTGGACAGTAAGCTTAAAAAAAAAGGACCTCTTCCGGGAGAGGTGCGGCATGTACAAGAAGGACGGGTTGCATCTAAATTGCAGGGGCACCGATATCCTGGCTGGGACTAGTATGGCAGGGGTGTGGGAACTAGAATGCTAGCTGTGAAGGTGTTATAACTGAAGGGGAAATAGAGAACCAGAATAATAACAACATCACCCTCAGACAGAGCAAAAAAGGTGACAAGCATGAGAAGGGAGGCAGGACTGAGGGTGTTATATCTAATTGCGTGCAGTATACAGAACAGAGTAAATGAGCTTGTTGCGCACATTGAAATTGACCGGTACGATGCTGTGGACATCACAGAGATGTGGCTGCAAGGCGATCAGGGCTGGGATCTAAATATACAAGGATGTGTTCTATCGCAGGCATTGTCAAACACAGGGGTGCAACCCGCGGGCGGGTGTCAGGAGGGGCGCGGAGCCATCCGTCACAGCGCTCCCAATCACGCAAATCTGCGCGCAGCAGCTGGCTATTAAAAATGGCAGCTGCAAGCGGCATTCAAAATGGCCACAAACATTTTTTTAAATGCGGCCGCACTGCGCATGCGTGCCAGATGATCAGCACACATGCGCACAACTACGCGCATTCGCGCCGATGATCGGGCACACATGCGCAGTGCGGCCACATTTTTTAAAAACGGTCGCAGATTATTGTTTTACAAGTTGGGAGGGGGGTTTATTCATTTTTTTCATTTATTTTATTCATTTTATTTTTATTCTTTACAAGTTTGGGGGGATTTTATTTGATAAAATATTACCAGGAAAAAATACAGAACTTCGGACAGATGGAGACTCCATACTTTCCGACATCGGAAGGCTTCACCTTCATCCAACAGGTTCTATTGGAGGAGCGTGTACGAGGGCCAAAGGGACCCAAAACCATGTCCTCCATTTTTTGCCAATAGCAAACAAGGCAAGAGAAAATGGTGGGTCACGCAGGTCGGCCAGCGTGGGTTGCAAATGTCGGCCGGCGAGGGTTGCAAAGGTTGGCAAAAATGGGTCCCCATTTAAAGTTTAAAGAATACTGTCCTATCGAAGGGACAGGCAGATAGGCAAATGGGGCGGAGTTGCATTGTTAGTAAGGAATGAAGTTAAATCGATAGCAAGGAGTAATATGGGATTAGAAGGCATAGAATCTCTGTGGGTAGAGTTGAGGAATCGCAATGGCAAAAAGACCCTGAGGAAGTTATGTACAGGCCTCCGAGCAGTAGTCAGGATGTGGGGCAGAAAATAAATTACGAGATAGAAAAGGCATGTAAAAAAGGAAATATTACAATAATCATGGGGGACTTCAATATGCAGGTGGACTGGGAAAATCAGGTTGGTAGTGGATCCAAGAAAAGGAATTTGTCGAATGTCGAAGAGATGGTTTTTTGAAGCAGCTTCTGACAGAGCCTACAAGGGACAGGCAATTCTGGATTTGGTGATGAAGCAGACTTGATTAGGGAACCAAGTTGAAGGAACCCTTAGGGAGCAGAGACCACAATATGATAGAATATGCCCTGCAGTTTGAGAGGGAGAAGCTGCAATCAGATGTAACGGTATTACAATTAATTAAGGACAAAGACATGAGGGAGGAGCTGGCCAGAGTTGATTGGAAAAGGAGCCTAGCAGTGAAGACAATGGAACAGCAATGGCAGGAGTTTTTGGGGGTTATTTGGGAGGCACAACAGAAATTCATCTCAAGGAGGAGGAAACATGCTAAGGGGAAGACAAGGCATCCATGGCTGCAAGTCAACGACAGCATAAAAGCAAAAGAAAAGACATACAAAGTGGCGGGGAGTAGTGGGAAGCCAGAGGATTGAGAAGCCTTTAAAGGCAAGCAGAGGATAACTTAAAAAAGCAATATGGGGGGGGGGGGGGAGAAGATGAAATCGGAGTGCTAGTAATACAAAAGAATAATATATAAACGGTAAGAGAGGCAAAATGGAAATGTGGCTGGACAAGCAATAATAGGAAATAAAGAGATGGCAGAGGAACTGAATAGTTACTTTGCATCTGTCTTCACGGTGGACGACACCAGTGGGATGCCAGGAGAAACAAGAGGCAGAGGTGAGTGCATCACTAAGGAGAAGGTTCTGGGGAAATTTAAAGGTTTGAAGATGGATAAATGACATGGTCCAGATAGACTGCACCCCAGGGTTCTAAAAGAGACAGCTGAGGAGATTGTGGAGGCATTGATGATGATCTTTCAGGAATCACTGGTGGCAGGAAGGATCCCATAGGACTGGAAAGTGGCTGTTTAAGAAGGGAGGTAGGCAGAAGACGGGAAATTATAGGCCGGTTAGCCTGACTTCGGTCATTGGTAAGATTTTAGAGTCCGTTATTAAAGATACTTGGAAGTGCATGATAAAATAGGATCGAGTCAGCACAGCTTTGTCAAAGGGAGGTCATGTCTGACAAATCTGTTAGAGTTCTTTGACGAGGCAACAAGGAAGTTAGGCAAAGGAGAACCAGTGGACTTGATTTATTTAGATTTCCAGAAGGCCTTTGGCAAGGTGCTGCATAGGAGTCTGTTAAATAAGTTAAGAGCCCATGGTGTTAAGGGTAAGATCCTGGCATGGAGAGAGGATTGGCTGACTGGCAGAAGACAGAGAGTGGGGATAAAGGGGTTGCTTTCAGGATGGTAGCCGGTGACTAGTGGTGCGCCTTAGGGGTCCGTGCTGGGACCACAACTTTTCACAGTATACATTAAGATATGGAAGAAGGAACTGAAGGCACTGTTGCTAAGTTTGCAGGTGATACAAAGATCTGTAGAGGGAAAGGTAGAATTAAGGAAGCAGGTGGGCTGCAGAAGGACTTGGACAGCCTCGGAGAGTGGGCAAAGAAGTGGCAGATGAAATACAATGTGGAAAAGTGTCAGGTTATGCACTTTGGAAGGAGAAATGGAGGCATAGACTATTTGTAACTTTATTGAAGTGTTATTATGAGCCTAATTGTGACACTAACAAAGATTATTATTATAGGTTTGTGATAATGAGCAAGGTATTAGCTTGCTCATTATCACAATGGAGCTGGAGAACGTGTATGCGTTCAATTGGGACAACGTGGACTTTATGAACAAGTTATTAGGATTCTCACAAATTGACCATGGGCAGGAACTTTAATTGTGTACTGGAGCCTAGGCTGGACAGATCGAGTCCTAAATCAATGGCTATGCTGGGGACGGTGAAGCAATTGAGGGTTTCATGAACTAGATGGAGGTGGTGGACCCATGGAAGTTTAGGCACCTTCCAGACCAAGTGTCATTGCTAACACCCTCCATACTAGGCAACATCCTGGTATACCTTCTTTGCACTCTTTCCAAAGCATCCATTTCCTTCTGGTACTGTGTCAACCGGAATTGCATGCAATATTGCAAATGGGGCCTAACTGGTTTGATACAACTGTAACATGACCTGCCAACTCTTGTACTCAATGCCTCGCCGATGAAGGCAAGCATATTGTATAGCTTCTTGCTCATCTTATCCACCTGCATTGTCACTTCATAGAGCTATGGACCTGAACACCCAGATCCCTCTGTATGTCAATGCTCCTCAGGGTTCTGCCATTTACTGCATAATTACACCTGAATTTGATGTTCCAAAATGCATCACCTCACATTTGCACGGATTGAAATCCATCTGCCATTTCTCTGCCCAGCTCTCCAATCAATCTACATTCTGCTGTATCCTCCTCTGATAGCCCCTTCACTATCCGCAACTTCACCTATCTTATTGATGATCTACATTTTCCTCCAGATTATTTATATATATCCTATATTACAAACAACAGCGGTCTGAGTACTGATCCATGTGGAAGACCATTATTTACAGATCTCCATTCTGAAAAACTCCCTTCCACTGCTACTCTCCGTCCCCCGTTGCCAAGCCAGTTCTTTATCCATCTAGCTAGCACACCCCGAATGCCATGAGTACCAGTCTACCATGAGGGACCTTGTCATATGCCTTATTATTGTCCACGTAGACGACATCCACAGCCTTTCCCTCATCAATTAATTTTGTCGCCTTCTCAAAAAATTCCATCAAGTTGGGAAGAAAGGACTTCCCTGCTTCCGAACGTGAATAAATACTGTCCCTCAATATCTTCTCCAACAGCTTCCCCAGCACTCACATCAGGCTCACCAGCCTATAATTACATGGAATTATCCTTGCTGCCTTTCTTAAACAAAGGGACAACATTGGCTATTCTCCAGTCCTCTGTAACCTCACCTGTGGTCAAAGATGCAGCAAAGATATCTGTTAACGACCCAGCTATTTCCTCTCTTACCTACCACAGTAACCTGGGTTACATCCCATCCGGCCAAGGCGACCTGTCTACCTTAATGCATTTTAAGATATCCGACCCACCCTCCTTCATTATGCTGACCTGTCCTAGAGTATTCACATACCCATCCCTAACCTGAACATCTGTCATGCCCCTCTCCTTGGTGAATACCGGTGCAAAGTACTCTTTAATGATCCCACCCACTTCAGCGGACTCCACGCATAACTCTCCTCCTTTCTCCTTGAGTGGACCTAGTCCTCTCTAGCTACATCTTAGAACATAGAACATAGAACAGTACAGCACAGAACAGGCCCTTCGGCCCTCAATGTTGTGCCGAGCCATGATCACCCTACTCAAACCCACGCATCCACCCCATACCCGTAACCCAACAACCCCCCCTTAACCTCACTTTTATTAGGACACTACGGGCAATTTAGCATGGCCAATCCACCTAACCTGCACATCTTTGGACTGTGGGAGGAAACCGGAGCACCCGGAGGAAACCCACGCAAACAGGGGGAGGACGTGCAGACTTCACACAGACAGTGACCCAGCCGGGAATCGAACCTGGGACCCTGGAGCTGTGAAGCATTTATGCTAACCACCATGCTACCCTGCTGCCCCGTGTATGTATAAAAGGCCTTGGGATTGTCCTTGACCCTCCTGACCAATGAGTTAGCCTATTTGAGTTTGTTCCTACTTACCCTAAATTCTTCAAAAGCTTTGTCTGTTTTTAGTTGCCTAGATCTTACGTTTTCTTTTTGACTAGGCGCACAATTTCCCCTGTTGGATTGGATTGGTTTATTCTCACGCATATCGAGGTAGAGTGAAAAGTATTGTTCTGCATGCAGCTCAAACAGATCATTCCATACATGAAAAGAAAATACATAATAGGACACAATGCATAATGTAGAACAAAAAGAACAAAGAAAATTACAGCACACGAACCGGCCCTTCGGCCCTCCCAGCCTGCGCTGATCCAGATCCTTTATCTAAACCTGTTGCCTATTTTGCAAGGGCTACTTCTCTCTGTTCCCCGCCGTTCATATATCTGTCCAGATGCATCTTAAATGATGCTATCGTACCCGCCTCTACCACCTCCGATGGCAAAGCATTCCAGGCACCCACCACCCTCTGTGTAAAAAACGTTCCACGCACATCTCCCTTAAACTTTCCCCCTCTCACCTTGAAATCGTGACCCCTTGTAATTGACACCCCCACTCTTGGAAAAAGCTTGTTGCTATCCACCCTGTCCATACCTCTCATAATTTTGTAGACCTCAATCAGGTCCCGCCTCAACCGCCGTCTTTCCAATGAAAACAATCCTAATCTACTCAACCTTTCTTCATAGCTAGCACCCTCCATACCAGGCAACATCCTGGTGAACCTCCTCTGCGCCCTCTCTAAAGCATCCACATCCTTCTGGTAATGTGGCGACTAGAACTGCACGCAGTATTCCAAATGTGGCCTAACCAAAGTCCGATACAACTGTAACATGCCCTGCCGACTCTTGTACTCAATACCCCGTCCAATGAAGGCAAGTATGCTGTATGCCTTCTTGACCACTCTATCGACCTGCGTTGCCACCTTCAGGGTACAATGGACCTGAACTCCCAGACCTCTCTGTACATCAATTTTCCCCAGGACTCTTCCATTGGCCATATAGTCTGCTCTTGAGTTAGATCTTCCAAAATGCATCACCTCGTATTTGCCTGGATTGAACTCCATCTGCCATTTCTCTGCCCAACTCTCCAATCTATCTATATTTTGCTGTATTCTCTGACAGTCCTCCTCGCTATCTGCAACTCCGCCAATCTTAGTATCATCTGCAAACGTGCTCATCAGACCACTTATACCTTCGTCCAGATCATTTATATATATCACATGCAAAGTACTCATTAAGAATCTCACTCATTTCCTCTGACTTCATGCAAAAATTCCCTCTTTTGTTTTTGAGTGGGCCAATCCTTTCTCTAGTTACCCTCTTGCTCCTTCTATACGAATAAAAGGCTTTGGGACTTTCCTTAACCCTGTTAGCCAAAGATATTTCATGACCCCTTTTAGCCCTCTTTATTGCGCGTTTGAGATTTGTCCTACTGTAAATTCATAAACACAGGTATGAAGATGTGTCAAGAGATCAGCTCAGTCCATAAGTCCATAAGAGGGTCGCTCAGGAGTTAGGTAAAAGCAGGGAAGAAGCTGTTATTGAATCTGTTTGTGTGTGTTCTCAGACTTTTGTATTTCCTGCCCGATGGAAAGAATTGGAAAACAGTGAGTAAGCCGGTTGGGAGGGGTGTTTGATTATGCTGCCCACTTTCCCAAGGCAGTGGGAGATGTAGACAGAGTCAATGGATGGGAGGCAGGTTTGTGTGATGGACTGGGCTGTGTTCACGACTCTTTGCAGTTTTTTCCGATCTTGGGCCGAACAGTTGCTGTGTTCGGCTGTGATACCAGGCTGTGATGCAGCCAGATAGGATGCTTTCTATGGTGCATCTGTAAGAGTTGGTAAGAGTTTATGTAGACATACTGAATTTCCTTCGTTTCCTGACAAAGTTTTGGCGCTATTGTGCTTTCTTGGTTGTAGCATCGACGTGGGTGGACCAGAACAGATTTTTGGTGATGTGCACACATAGGAATTTGAAGCTGTCAACCATCTCCACCTCAGCCCCGTTGATGCAGAAAGGGTGTTTACAGTGCTTTGCTTCCTGAAGTCAATGACCAGCTCTTTAGTTTTGCTAACATTGAGAAAGAGATTGTTGACATTACACCTGTCATGCGAGTGTCCCTCAAAGAAATGTTTTGTCTTATCACATGGCTTCAGTGATGTCATTGTGTGGGTGGGGCAAAGTTTAGAGGAGATACGCAAGGCAGGTTCATTTTGTTACAAAGAGGGTGGTGAGTTCCTGGAACACGTTGCCAGGGGAGGTTGTGGAAGCTGTTATGGGCCAGAGTTTAGAGAACCCCAAAGTGTATTATGGAGTTCACCTGACCCACAACTTTTAATAGGTGGTGGTATGGGGAGCACACAGCCCATTCTACAGTGTGGCAGAGTAGAAATGGAAAAGTATTTTTTAAAACAAAACAATGTTTATTCTATGAACTCATGGTAACCTTTTTTAAAACGTAGTGAACATCTTCGCAACCATCAATTCAAATACAAACACCAAAGAATACAACACTGAGTAATCCTTAATAACTTCCCAAACAACATCCAGAAGACAAAAGAAACACATTTTAACAGAAGCACATTAGGTTTACATTCACCACTGAGAACATGTATAATTCTGAATTCACCAAATGATCAAGAGATAGTCTTTTCATGGCAGAGAGATCAACAGTATACCTGCTCTGCCTGGCTTCAGCTCCAACACTGAAAACAAAACTAAAACACACCTTGCAGCAAACAGCCTAAAACAAAAGTAAAAAGCTGACAGACAGCCCAGCTCCACCCACACTCCGATATCACTGCAGTAATATGAGCAGCCAACATTTCTTAAAGCAACATTCTCATGACACCTCCTCCCCCCAAGAAAAAAAAATAAACCATCAACTTCAAGATGGTTTCATTTTTCACCTTTTCACTATCCTTTAAAGGATAGCACACAGTAAATATACTTTTTGTTCCAAAAAACACACACAAACAGGTATAATAATATAGTCCATTTTTTTCCTTCTTCCTCCAACTGAAATCCTTCTCGATCGACAGTCTCTTTGAACAAGAAGGTCTCTGCACGATCCATCCATTTCTCAACGGCGTGGCATTTCTCTTTAAAGTCAGATACTGATACTTAAAGTTCAATCTGATCACAGAGTCCCTTGTAATTCTCCAACACGGGAGCACTGGTTATCATAGCTCTCAGGCCGTCAAATGCCTGTTGGAAGTCCACTTTCAACAAGTCCATCAGTGGAGTAATCACGATACAAAACCTTTGCACAAATGTCCGATCAAATCCACTCATGCCAAGAAATCGCATTAGTTCCCTTCGTCTTGAGGGTATCGGAAACTCCTCAAGGAAAGTGACTTGGGCTTTTCCAAATTCACTTTTGGCTAGGTTTATCACCAAACCTGCCTCCTGAAGTCGATCGAATAACTCCATCAGATGTTTGAATGTTCTACATAGAACATAGAACATAGAACAGTACAGCACAGAACAGGCCCTTCGGCCCTCGATGTTGTGCCGAGCAATGATCACCCTACTTAAACCCACATACCTGTAACCCAACAATCCCCCCATTAACCTTACACTACGGGCAATTTAGCATGGCCAATCCACCTAACCCGCACATCTTTGGACTGTGGGAGGAAACCGGAGCACCCGGAGGAAACCCACGCACACACGGGGAGGACGTGCAGACTCCACACAGACAGTGACCCAGCCGGGAATCGAACCTGGGACCCTGGAGCTGTGAAGCATTGATGCTAACCACCATGCTACCGTGAGGCCCCACCGTGTCTGGCTGAAAATTACCAGATCATCGATTGGGTAATCCTGAAACAACTTTGTTAGTTAATCGTTGAAATGTGGCTGGAGCATTTTTCATGCCAAATGGCATAACTTTGAATTGGTATATACCATCTGGAGTCACAAAAGTTGAAATTTTCTTCGCCCTTTCGGATAAAGGTGCCTGCCAGTAACTTTGAAGTAAATCCAGTTTGGAAATAAAAGCTTTCTCAATGCAATCCTCCAAACGTGGGATAGGATAAGAGTCCGTTCTTGTAACTGCATTAACCTTTTTATAGTCCGCACACAACCATTGGGTACCGTCTGGTTTTGGTACCATCACGATGGGAGAGCTCCATTGGCTGCAACCCACTTCAATTATGCCATTTTTAAGCATACTCTCAATCTCTTTGTTAACCTGTGCCAATTTTAAAGGGTTAGGTTGATATGGATGCTGTTTGATCGAAACAGCATTTCCCACATCTACATTATGTATAGCCATTTTAGTACTTCGCAATTTATCTCTACAAGCTTACCCACGTGATATCAATATCTCTTTTAGGTCAGTTCGTTTTTCCTCTGGAAGGTAACTCAACAATTTATCCCAATTTTTAAGAACATCCTCATTTTCCAATCTAATTTGAGGTATGTCAAATTCACAGTCATCTAGACTTGGTTCGTCACTTTGAGTTAGAATCATTAAAACGACGGCTTCCACAGAACGTGGGAGCCATTCATGCAACTGTTCCGGGACCTGTTTGTGGCCAACGTACAAGAGGAAGAATAGTCGGGTGGCCAAGAATCAGGGGAAAATGGACGGGAATCGGGGGAGGGTAGCGGGGGGGAGGGGGGGGGGGGGGGGGGGGGGGGTTACGGGCTCGTTATGGGGGTTTGCTGGCAAGCCAAGGCCCAAAACCAAACTATAAATAAATGCCTATAAACATGTGCCTCGGCCATATTGGGGAATGTAAAATATGTATGCTGGCTAAAGGGGGCGGCCACAATTGTTGTTATGAAGATGCTTACCTGTAAATATTCATGTTAAATTTGTGTGTTTTTTTTTTCTCTCTAATAATTTGTAATTTGTCATATATAAAATATGAAAACTCAATAAAAAACATTTATAAATTTTTTTTAAAAACCTCCTCCTTTCTCTCTCCTTCCCTTTCAAAAGTACCTTTTAAGCATATTCACATGACACACTCGGTGCGTTTTCCTTCTATCCGGCGTTTTAATCATATAATTCACCTCAATTAATTTCCTTTCAATCTGATAAGGTCCACAAAACCTTATTTTTAAAGGTTCACCTACCACTAGTAACAATACTAAATCATTATCTCCACTGGCAAAACTACCAACTTTGGATTTCTTGTCCACTACCCGTTTCATCACATTTTGTGCAATTTTTAAATGTTGTCTAGCCAATTCACCTGCTCTATTCACCAGCTTTGACAAAGAGACATCGGACTCGAAACGTTAGCTCTTTTCTCTCCCTACAGATGCTGCCAGACTTGCTGAGATTTTCCTGCATTGTCCCTTTCGTTTCAGACTCCAGCATCCGCAGTAATTTGCTTTTATCACCTGCTCTATTTAATCGTTCCCGAAAATAAGACACGTAATCCAATGTAATTTCCGATTTCTCACTCACCAATTTTTCCTTAATCAATTTAAGTGGTCCTCTTACCTCATGACCAAAAATTAGTTCAAAAGGATTAAATTTGGTTGACTCATTAGGTGCATCCCTAATTGCAAACAGTACGAAAGGAATTCCTTTATCCCAATCCTCTGGATAATCGTGGCAATAAGTCTTCAACATTGTCTTTAATATCTGATGCCACCTTTCTAATGCTCCCTGCGATTCTGGATGGTAAGCTGTTGATTTAAATTGTTTTATTCCTAAGATATCCATAACTTCTTTGAATAACCTGGAGGCTAAATTTGATCCTTGATGCGACTGTATTTCTGTGGGTAGTCCATATCTAGTAAAAAATGTAAGTAATTCCTCCACAATCTTTTTAGCTGTAATATTACGTACTGGAATGGCCTCTGGAAACCTAGTAGACACATCCATTATAGTCGAAAGATATCAATTCCCACTTTTTGTTTTAGGAAGCGGTGCTACGCAATCAATTAGGACCCTTGTAAAAGGTTCCTCAAATGCTGGGATGGGTATTAAGCGCACTGGTTTTATCACTGCTTGAGGTTTGCCTATCACTTGACATGTGCGACATGATTGACAATATTTAACTACATCTTTATGTAGTCAAGGCCAATAAAAATGTTTTTGTATTTTAGCTTGAGTTTTCCTTATTCCCAAATGACCTCCCACTGGTACTTTGTGCAACTCGCAAAACCTCCTTTCTATACCCTACCGGCAATACTACTTAATAAGAACATAAGAACTAGGAGCATGAGTTGGCATTCTGGCCCCTCGAGCCTGCTCCGCCATTCAATGAGATCATGGCTGATCTTTTGTGGACTCAGCTCCACTTTCCGGCCCGAACACCATAACCTTTAATCCCTTTTTTCTTCAAAAAACTATCTATCTTTACCTTAAAAACATTTAATGAAGGAGCCTCAACTGCTTCACTGGGCAAGGAATTCCATAGATTCACAACCCTTTGGGTGAAGAAGTTCCTCCTAAACTCAGTCCTAAATCTACTTCCCCTTATTTTGAGGCTATGCCCCCTAGTTCTGCTTTCACCCGCCAGTGGAAACAACCTGCCCGCATCTATCCTATCTATTCCCTTCATAATTTTAAATATTTCGATAAGATCCCCCCCATCCTTCTAAATACCAACAAGTACAGTCCCAGTCTACTCAACCTCTCCTCGTAATCCAACCCCTTCAGCTCTGGGATTAACCTCGTGAATCTCCTCTGCACACCCTCCAGTGCCAGTACATCCTTTCTCAAGTAAGGAGACCAAAACTGAACACAATACTCCAGGTGTGGCCTCACTAACACCTTATACAATTACAGCATAACCTCCCTAGTCTTAAACTCCATCCCTCTAGCAATGAAGGACAAAATTCCATTTGCCTTCTTAATCACCTGTTGCACCTGTAAACCAACCTTCTGTGACTCATGCACTAGCACACCCAGGTCTCTCTGCACAGCAGCATGCTTTAGAACATAAAACATAGAACATAGAACGATACAGCGCAGTACAGGCCCTTCGGCCCTCGATGTTGCACCGACATGGAAAAAAAAACTAAAGGCCATCTAACCTACACTATGCCCTTATCATCCATATGCTTATCCAATAAACTTTTAAATGCCCTCAATGTTGGCGAGTTCACTACTGTTGCAGGTAGGGCATTCCACGGCCTCACCACTCTTTGCGTAAAAAACCCACCTCTGACCTCTGTCCTATATCTATTGTCCCTCAATTTAAGGCTATGTCCCCTCGTGATAGCCACCCCCATCCGCGGGAGAAGGCTCTCGCTGTCCACCCTATCTAACCCTCTGATCATTTTGTATGCCTCTATTAAATCACCTCTTAACCTTCTTCTCTCTAACGAAAACAACCATCCATCAGCCTTTCCTCATAAGATTTTCCCTCCATCCCAGGCAACATCCTGGTAAATCTCCTCTGCACCCGTTCCAAAGCTTCCACGTCCTTCCTATAATGGGGCGACCAGAACTGTACGCAATACTCCAAATGCGGCCGTACTAGAGTTTTGTACAACTGCAACATGACCTCATGGCTCCGGAACTCAATCCCTCTACCAATAAAGGCCAACACACCATAGGCCTTCTTCACAACCCTATCAACCTGGGTGGCAACTTTCAGGGATCTATGTACATGGACACCGAGATCCCTCTGCTCATCCACACTACCAAGAATTTTACCATTAGCCAAATATTCCGCATTCCTGTTATTCTTTCCAAAGTGAATCACCTCACACTTCTCCACATTAAACTCCATTTGCCACCTCTCAGCCCAGCTCTGCAGCTTATCTATGTCCCTCTGTAACCTGCAACATCCTTCCGCACTGTCTACAACTCCACCGACTTTATTGTCGTCTGCAAATTTACTCACCCATCCTTCTGCGCCCTCTAGGTCATTTATAAAAATGACAAACAGCAACGGCCCCAGAACAGATCCTTGTGGTACGCCACTCGTAACTGAACTCCATTCTGAACATTTCCCATCAACTACCACTCTCTGTCTTCTTTCAACTAGCCAATTTCTGATCCACATCTCTAAATCACCCTCAATCCCCAGCCTCCGTATTTTCTGCAATAGCCGACCGTGGGGAACCTTATCAAACGTTTTACTGAAATCCATATACACCACATCAACTGCTCTACCCTCGTCTACCTGTTCACTCACCTTGTCAAAGAACTCGATAAGGTTTGTGAGGCATGACCTACCCTTCACAAAACCATGCTGACTATCCCTAATCATATTATTCCTATCTAGATGATTATAAATCGTATCTTTTATAATCCTCTCCAAGACCTTACCCACCACAGACGTTAGGCTCACCGGCCTATAGTTACCGGGGTTATCTCTACTCCCCTTCTTGAACAAAGGGACCACATTTGCTATCCTCCAGTCCTCAGGCACTATTCCTGTAGCCAATGATGACTTAAAAATCAAAGCCAAAGGCTCAGCAATCTCTTCCCTGGCTTCCCAGAGAATCCTAGGATAAATCCCATCCGGCCCCGGGGACTTATCTATTTTCACCTTGTCCAGAATTGCCAACACTTCTTCCCTACGCACCTCAATGCCATCTATTCTAATAGCCTGGGTCTCAGCATTCTCCTCCACAATATTATCTTTTTCCTGAGTGAATACTGACGAAAAGTATTCATTTAGTATCTCGCTTATCTCCTCAGCCTCCACACACAACTTCCCACCACTGTCCTTGACTGGCCCTACTCTTACCCTAGTCATTCTTTTATTCCTGACATACCTATAGAAAGCTTTTGGGTTTTCCTTGATCCTACCTGCCAAAGACTTCTCATGTCCCCTCCTTGCTCGTCTCAGCTCTCTCTTTAGATCCTTCCTCGCTTCCTTGTAACTATCAAGCGCCCCAACTGAAACTTCATGCCTCATCTTCACATAGGCCTCCTTCTTCCTCTTAACAAGAGATTCCACTTCTTTGGTAAACCACGGTTCCCTCGCTCGACCCCTTCCTCCCTGCCTGACTGGTACGTACTTATCAAGAACATGCAATAGCTGTTCCTTGAACAAGCTCCACATATCCAGTGTGCCCAACCCTTGCAGCCTACCTACTTCTCCATTTTGTTTAAATATTTTGTTTAAATAATAATCCCGTTTGCTGTTATTCCTAACAAAATGGATAACCTCACATTTGTCAACATTGTATTCCATTTGCCAGACCCTAGCCCATTCACTTAACCTATCCAAATCCCTCTGCAAACTTCCAGTATCCTCTGTACTTTTCGCTTTACCACTCATCTTAGTGTCATCTGCAAACTTGGACACATTGCCCTTGGTCCACAACTCCAAATTATCTATGTAGATTGTGAACAATTGTGGGCCCAACACGGATCCCTGAGGGACACCACTATCTACTGATCGCCAACCAGAGAAGCACCCATTAATCCCCACTCTTTGCTTTCTATTAATTAACCAATCATCTATCCATGCTACTACTTTACCCTTAATGCCATGCATCTTTATCTTATGCAGCAGCCTTTTGTGTGGCACCTTGTCAAAAGCTTTCTGGAAATCCAGATATACCACATCCATTGGCTCCCCGTTATCCACTGCACTGGTAACGTCCTCAAAAAATTCCACTAAATTAGTTAGGCACGACCTGCCCTTTATGAACCCATGCTGCGTCTGCCCAATGGGACAATTTCTAACCAGATGCCTCGCTATTTCTTCCTTGATGATAGATTCGAGCATCTTCCCTACTACCGATGTTAAGCTCACTGGCCTATAATTTCCTGCTCTCTGCCTACCTCCTTTTTTAAACAGTGGTGTCACGTTTGCTAATTTCCAATCCACCGGGACCACCCCAGAGTCTAATGAATTTTGGTAAATCATCACTAGTGCATCTGCAATTTCCCTAGCCATCTCTTTTAGCACTCTGGGATGCATTCCATCAGGCCCAGGAGACTTGTCTACCTTTAGTCCCATTAGCTTGCCCATCACTACCTCCTTAGTGATAACAATCCTCTCAAGGTCATCACCTGTCATAACCTCATTTCTATCAGTCGCTGGCATGTTATTTGTGTCTTCCACTGTGAAGATTTGCCGGAGAATCCCTTCTGATGCTGAAATCTGGGGCGGTGTCGTTTTTCGGATGCTCCTCCCTCGTTCCGTTGGCTGGGGTAGGTTCTGCAGGGCTGGAGTGGACTCGTGGGGGATAGTGAGTCGGGTTACAGGAGGGCACTATCTGGAAGGCTGGGTCCACGCGTGGCTGGCACCATGTTGTACGGCACGACCACTGCAGGTCGCCGCTGTGCGCATGTGCGGCCACGGACACGGCAATTCTCCATCCGTATCTGCAGGCAAAGCCAGGGGTTTTACGTGGCACGGCTGCTAGCTCCCCACGGGTCGGCGCCACCGACTTTTTGGTCGTAATACTAGACACATGCGCTGGACATAGCCTCAAAAATCGGAGAATCCAGCCCTTTGTCTCTGAAACAGAGAATTTCACCAAACATCCTGGGCAGGATTCTCCGCCCCGCCGCAACACTTTTTTGGTGCGGCACACCTTGCCCGCAGCAGGATTCTCTGTTCAAAGCTGGCCAATGGGGTTTCCCATTGAGAGCAGTCCCACGCCATCGCAATACCCCAGGCGTGGGTGCGCTGCCGGCGCAACGGAGGATCCCGCTCCCTTACTTTTACGTTCAATTCTTAGAACATAGAACTGTACAGCACAGAACAGGCCCTTCGGCCCTCGATATTGTGCCGAGCATTGTCCGAAACCAAGATCAAGCTATCACACTCCCTGTCTTCCCATAATAAAGGATAGCATCCCAGTAACATAATTACTGGCAGTACCTACATACTAAATTTTTTTAACGGATTTGGAATTGCTCCGGGCCCGCGGCGCTTCCGGGGTCATAGCACACCACTGGTTCAATCCAGCGTCAGCACAGGGCGGGATTCTCCGATTGCCGAAATTGGAGTTAACGTTAACTCATCTCTGAATTCCCCATTTAAGTAACACTTTGCTTTTTTACTCTCCCTGCCAAAGTGAACAACTTCACATTTTCCCACATTATACTCCCATTTGTCAAACATTTGCCCACTCACTCACTCAAACTATCCATATCCATCTGCAACGTCATGTCCTCTTCACAATATATTTTCCTACTGGTCTTTGTGTCATCTGCAAATTTAGCTGTCATGTCTTTGTTCCCCTCATCCAAGTCACTGATATAAATTATAAAAAGTTGAATCTGCAACAGACTCCTGCGGAATTCCACTCGTCATATTCAGCTAATTAGAAAAAGACCCATTTTTACATACTCTGTTTGCTGCCAGCCAGCCAATCTTCTATCCATGCTAAATATGTTACTTACACAAGCATTTATTTTCCCCAATAACCGTTGGAAACCCAAGTACTTTGTATTGCCATCTACAATGCATTTTACTCCATCAAAGCATTCCAATAAATTGGGTAAACAAGATTCACAAAACCATGTTGTTGACTCCTCCCGATCACCTTGAGTTTCTTTCTAAGTGCCCAGCTATTATAACTTCCTTAATGACCGACTCCAGCACCTTCCCCACAACTGACATCAAACTCAATGACCTTTAGTTTCCAGTTTTCTGTCTCCCTCTTTTCTTGAATAGAGGATCAAACTGGCCACTTTCCAGTCTGATAGAACCTTTCCAGACTCACGAAAAGTTTGGAAAATTAACAATGCATCTACTATTTCATTCACCAGCTCTACATTATTAAGATCTGGGATGACGCCCCTCATGACAAGAGACTTGTCAGCCAACAGCTCCATCAGTTTGCTCAACACTTCTTAACTGATAGTAATTCAATAATTTCCCCTCTCTCTTCCACTTCCTGATTTACAGCATTTACTGGAATGTTTTTTTGTATCTTCTATAGTGAAGACAGAGGCTGAATATTTGTTCATTTCATCTGCCATTTCCTTATTATCAACCATTAAATCCCCATTGTACCCTCTCGAGGACCAACATTCACTTGATTTGCACTCTTACTTTTATGTCTGCAGAAACGCTTACTATCTGTTTTTACATTTCTAGTTAGCTTCCTCTTACACTTTAATAATTTCTCATAATTAGCTTTTCAATCATTCTCTGCCTTTCTTTATATTGTGATCAATCCGATTTGTCTTTGCATCTAACAGATGCAAGTCTGAAATTAATCTCTGTACTACTTTAGTGAAGGCATTAACTGGCTCAAAATAAATGCTTAACACTCTAATAAAAAAGAATTTCAAATTAAATTAAACATGTGGCTATTATTCCACCATATACTTTAAAAGCCATGAACCAAATCAACAGAACTTGAACCTTCTGAGAAAAGTCTGATGTTTTTCCAAGTATAACGGCAATCAATCAGAAAAAACGTTAATTTGTTATATATTTACCTGTGCTCCACGATCATTGACCAGCTCAACTGACCACCTCCCTTCATACTGAATCCACACAAAAATTCCTCCATCAGCATCGCATGTTGCAAGTTTCTGAAATGGTTCATTCCATCGCACGAGTATCACCTAAATACAATCAGCAAAAGTACATGAAGAATTAAGCAACAGGGAAGAAAATTAATTATTCTAGAGGTGCAAGATCAGAACCATAAAAGATTTTTAAAAACCTAAGGGATAACATAAGATTAAAGGATTTAAAATGCTGAATCCCCATAAATTTAAACTTTTAATACAGTACACCTTCATAATCCAATATCATAACAGATGCAAAATAACAAAATTATTTTAAAATTCTTAAATGTGCTGAGGAAAAGCTGCTTGACCAGTTATGTTCTTGGCCCTTCCAAAGAGGCATTGCTAAATCTGGTTCACAGGAATGAGGTACGCCACGTGAGGCAGAAATACTTGAGAAAACAGATTATTTGTCGCAACGGTTCAGATCAGAAATGAAAAAGGAACAAATTAAAGTAAAATTTCTAAACCAGAAGGGGGCCAACTTCAATGGGATGAAAAGGGATCTAGCAGGATAAAATGAATCACAGAATAATACGGTGCAGAAGAGCCCCTTCAGCCCATCAAGTCTCCATCAACACATGAAAAACATCTGGCCTGCCTACCTAATCCCATTTGCCAGTTCTTGGCCCATGACCTTGAATGTTATGATGTGCTAAGTGCTCATCCAGGTATTTTTTTAAAAAACGATGTGAGGCAACCTGTTTCCACCACCCTCCCAAGCAGAACATTTCAGACCGTCACCACCCTCTGGGTAAAAAAGTTTTTCCTCAAATTCCCCCCTAAACCTCCTGTCCCTCACCTTGAACATGTGTCCCCTCGTGACTGGCCCTGCAACTGAGGGGAACAGCTGCTCCCTATCCACCCTGTTCATTGCCCCTCATATTCTTGTATATCTCACTCAGCGAAAACAACCCAAGCCGAAGCAACCTCTCTTCATAACCTAAATGTTCCAACCCAGGAAACATCTTGATGAATTGCCTCTGCACCCCCTCCAGTGTAATCACATCGTTCCTATAATGTGGTGACCAGAATTGAACACAGTACTCCAGCTGTGGCCTCACCAAAGTTCTACACAACTCCAGCATGACCACCCTGCTATTGTAATCTATGCCTCGATTGATAAAGGTAAGCTTCCCACATGCCTTTTTCACCACTTTATTAACCTGCCCTTCTGCCTTCAGAGATCTATGGACAAACATGCCACGGTCCCCTTAATCTGGGCAAAAATAGAAAAAGGTACGTTAAACTTGTACAGGACACTGGTTAGGCCTCATTTGGAGCATTGCATCAAACTCTGGGTGCCACACCTCAAGAAGTATGTGAAGGCATTTGAGAGAGTGCAGAAAAGATGCAGGAGAATTGTTCCAGGGTTGAAGAAATTCAATTACACAGACATACTGAAGAAGTTGGGACTATTTTCCGGAAAGAGAAGTTCAAGGAGATTTGACAGAGCTATTAAAAATCATTCGGGAGTAGATAGGGTTCAGCTATTATCATTGGTGGAAGATTCAAGAGGGCACAGCCTTAAGATAATTATCAAAAGAAGCAATGTGACATGAGAAAAAATGTTTTCATGCAGCAAGTAGTTAGGATCTGGAATGCACTGCCCAAGAGGGTGTTGAAATTGGATTATCATGGGCTATGAAGAGAAGGCCGGAGGTGACACTTCAAAGAGCCTGCACGAACACAATGGGATGAATGGCCTCATTTTGTGCTGATTTTGAGAGGTTGAGAAGCTAATGTTGTTCTTCTTGAAGCAATGGAGTTGCACAAGATTGACAGGGATGGATAAGGTATATACAGCAAAATACTGCGGATGCTAGAAATCTCAAATAAAAACAGAAAATGCTGAAAAAATTCAGCAGGTCCAGCAGTATTTGCTGTGGGAGAAACACTTAGGCCGGGATTCTCCTAAATCGCAGCCAAGTGTTGACACTGGCATAAACACCGGAGTGGTGTACGCTGGCGTCAACGGGGCTCCTGGCCCAGCAATTCAGCGGTCTTCAGGGGGCCAGCACAGCACTAGAGTGCTGCGCACTGCTCTGGTGCCGGAAAGCAGCCCTGCACGGCCAGCGCGGGTCCACGCATGCACGTGGTTGCCGTCTCCATGCCGACGCCTGTGCGTTATTGCTGTCTCCGCGCCGGCGCTGAACAATATGGCGGAGACCTACAGCGGGCCCGCGCAGAAGGCGCTTTCCTTGAATGTGGTGGAATGAGAGATAATCAATGCTTCCAAAAATAAATTGGACAGGCACTTGAATGAAATAAACATGCAGGGCGATGCAGATACAGCAGAACAATGGGACAAATGGCCTTCCTACAGTAGTCCCCCTTTATAACGCGGGTGTTGGGGTCCAAGACAGCCACCCGCGTTGCATCCGAGCCGCGGATATCCACGATGGGGGTTTTAAATTTATTTAAAAATCTATGCTAGCGCTTCCCCTTGTGAGTCTACGGGGGGCAGGGGGAGAGGTCAGACCCCCGTAGACTCACAATGGGAAGCGCTAGCATAGCTTTTTAAATAAATTTAAAACCCCCATCATGGATCCAATTAAAACAGTGTCAATTTCAGCGGCCGGCTCACTTTGATCCGGAGAGGGAAGCTGCTCTCTCACTGAAACAATCAGCCGGCCGCTGAAATTGACACTGCCGGCTGCTCTCTCCCTCCAATCAGTACCCCAGCAGCCGCAGCCTGTACCCCAGCAGCCACAGCCTGTACTCAGCAGCCACAGTACCCCAGCAGCCACAGCCTGTACGTCAGCAGCCACAGTACCCCAGCAGCCACAGCCTGAACCCCAGCAGCCACGGCCTGAACCCCAGCAGCCACGGCCTGTACCCCAGCAGCCACAGCCTGTACCCCAGCAGCCACAGCCTGTACCCCAGCAGCCACAGCCTGTACCCCAGCAGCCACAGCCTGTACCCCAGCAGCCACGGCCTGTACCCCAGCAGCACAGCCTGTACCCCAGCAGCCACAGCCTGTACCCCAGCAGCCACAGCCTGTACCCCAGCAGCCACAGCCTGTACCCCAGCAGCCACAGCCTGTACCCCAGCAGCCACAGCCTGTACCCCAGCAGCCACAGCCTGTACCCCAGCAGCCACAGCCTGTACCCCAGCAGCCACAGCCTGTACCCCAGCAGCCACAGCCTGTACCCCAGCAGCCACAGCCTGTACCCCAGCAGCCACAGCCTGTACCCCAGCAGCCACAGCCTGTACCCCAGCAGCCACAGCCTGTACCCCAGCAGCCACAGCCTGTACCCCAGCAGCCACAGCCTGTACCCCAGCAGCCACAGCCTGAACCCCAGCAGCCACAGCCTGAACCCCAGCCACAGCCTGAACCCCAGCAGCCACAGCCTGAACCCCAGCAGCCACAGCCTGAACCCCAGCAGCCACAGCCTGAACCCCAGCAGCCACAGCCTGAACCCCAGCAGCCACAGCCTGAACCCCAGCAGCCACAGCCTGAACCCCAGCAGCCACAGCCTGAACCCCAGCAGCCACAGCCTGAACCCCAGCAGCCACAGCCTGAACCCCAGCAGCCACAGCCTGAACCCCAGCAGCCACAGCCTGAACCCCAGCAGCCACAGCCTGAACCCCAGCAGCCACAGCCTGAACCCCAGCAGCCACAGCCTGAACCCCAGCAGCCACAGCCTGAACCCCAGCAGCCACAGCCTGAACCCCAGCAGCCACAGCCTGAACCCCAGCAGCCACAGCCTGAACCCCAGCAGCCACAGCCTGAACCCCAGCAGCCACAGCCTGAACCCCAGCAGCCACAGCCTGAACCCCAGCAGCCACAGCCTGAACCCCAGCAGCCACAGCCTGAACCCCAGCAGCCACAGCCTGAACCCCAGCAGCCACAGCCTGAACCCCAGCAGCCACAGCCTGAACCCCAGCAGCCACAGCCTGAACCCCAGCAGCCACAGCCTGAACCCCAGCAGCCACAGCCTGAACCCCAGCAGCCACAGCCTGAACCCCAGCAGCCACAGCCTGAACCCCAGCAGCCACAGCCTGAACCCCAGCAGCCACAGCCTGAACCCCAGCAGCCACAGCCTGAACCCCAGCAGCCACAGCCTGAACCCCAGCAGCCACAGCCTGAACCCCAGCAGCCACAGCCTGAACCCCAGCAGCCACAGCCTGAACCCCAGCAGCCACAGCCTGAACCCCAGCAGCCACAGCCTGAACCCCAGCAGCCACAGCCTGAACCCCAGCAGCCACAGCCTGAACCCCAGCAGCCACAGCCTGAACCCCAGCAGCCACAGCCTGACCCCAGCAGCCACAGCCTGAACCCCAGCAGCCACAGCCTGTACCCCAGCAGCCACAGCCTGTACCCCAGCAGCCACAGCCTGTACCCCAGCAGCCACAGCCTGTACCCCAGCAGCCACAGCCTGTACCCCAGCAGCCACAGCCTGTACCCCAGGAGCCACAGCCTGTACCCCAGCAGCCACAGCCTGTACCCCAGCTACAGAGGGGAGGGGCGATGTGAGACCATGCTGGTCTTGCAGAGGCCCGTATGACGTCCTCCTGTGTTCTCTGCTCTCTCCCTCCAATCAACCGGCAGTGTCAATTTCAGCGGCCGGCTCACTTTGATCCGGAGAGGGAAACTGCTCTCTCACTGAAACAATCAGCCGGCCGCTGAAATTGACACTGCCGGCTGCTCACTCCCTCCAATCAGAAACATTAAAACTTAAAAGTTGGATTGGAGGGAGAGAGCAGCCGGCAGTGTCAATTTCAGCGGCCGGCTGATTGTTTCAGTGAGAGAGCAGCTTCCCTCTCCGGATCAAAGTGAGCCGGCCGCTGAATTTGACACAACTGACAGTTGGGGTCCATAAGCCCCCGCGGTATATCGCGAACCGCGGTATTGCGGAGCAGTATAACGGGGGACTACTGTATTACTTCAACACTTCATTTAAATGTCAAAAAAAGTGTTCACCTAAATTATCCTGCATTCAAGTGCAAACACACAATCTCTGACTCGGAAGCAAGAGTATAACTATTGAGCCAAACCGACACCAGCCTTCGATACCCATGAGTTTGCAGCGACAGTGGAAAAAAAAAAACACAAATCCAACATGGTTACCTCTGCAGTACAAATGATTCAAGTAACATTTCAAAGCGTTGTTACGAAGCCTCCTTTGAAATGCTTCCAAGATACTTTCTCACATGCAATTGTGACCATTACATTTCCACATGCAATTGTGGCCATTATATTTAAGCCAAATAAGTCAATTGCTGTTCATCTACCAGCAGCTACCATCCCCCCCAATCAACAGATGCTGATCAGTAGTGCCTTCAAATCAATCCACAAACTTGAAAGCACGAGACTAAAACATATTTTTCAATTTCAGTCTTTGTACGATATAATACACGCACAATACCCCAGAGAGCCAACAATGGATTTGAGCTCTAAATCTCCACTCCCAGACTTCATTTGAGCAGATTCTGATGGATCTATTGTGTACACTTCCATTGTGGTTGTAATTTAGACCACGGTGTAAGTTAGGGACGTGAAATCCACTGGATCAACCTGCTTGCTATTTATCAATGTTGCAATTCAAGACAATGACGCTGGATTCCCACACTATTTTTGTCTTTCGCCTGAGAATTGGCAGGGAAAATCATTGATTTTTCTTTCCACGTCATTTTAATTAATTAATTAAAGCATGCCGCTGTGCAGAGAGACCTGGGTGTGCTAGTGCATGAGTCACAGAAAGTTGGTTTACAGGTGCAACAGGTGATTAAAAAGACAAATGGAATTTTGTCCTTCATTGCTAGAGGGATGGAGTTTAAGACTAGGGAGGTTATGTTGCAATTGTATAAGGTGTTAGTGAGGCCACACCTGGAGTATTGTGTTCAGTTTTGGTCTCCTTACTTGAGAAAGCACGTACTGGCACTGGAGGGTGTGCAGAGGACAAGAAGGTTAATCCCAGAGCTGAAGGGGATGGATTATGAGGAGAGGTTGAGTAGACTGGGACTGTACTCGTTGGAATTTAGAAGGATGAGGGGGGATCTTATAGAAACATTTAAAATTATGAAGGGAATAGATAGGATAGATGCGGGCAGGTTGTTTCCACTGGCAGGTGAAAGCAGAACTAGGGGACATAGCCTCAAAATAAGGGGAAGTAGATTTAGGACTGAGTTTAGGAGGAACTTCTTCACCCAAAGGGTTGTGAATCTATGGAATTCCTTGCCCAGTGAAGCAGTTGAGGCTCCTTCATTACATGTTTTTAAGGTAAAGATAGATAGTTTTTTGAAGAATAAAGGGATTAAGGATTATGGTGTTCGGGCCGTAAAGTGGAGCTGAGTCCACAAAAGATCAGCCATGATCTCATTGAATGGCGGAGCAGGCTCGAGGGGCCAGATGGCCTACTCATGCTCCTTGTTCTTATATTCTTATGTCGCAAAGCAAAGACCGCCAGCAGTTGTAAAGGAGGGGAATTAAGAGAGGTGTAGTACTAAGTAAAAGTGAGGACGAACTATTCATAGGATTCCCTGCCAGTCACCGATGAAATAGAAGTTTGAGACCCCATCCTCTGCCCAGGTGTTGGTCTGTCTGGAGAGGCGGTTCAGATGCAAATGCCTCCTTTGTCTCTCCTAATGTTATGTATGTCTTGCGCTTGTTCGTTATGATGCTTTCAGTTAACACCTGATTACAGATTGCATGGTGGGGCTGCGCTCTGGTTTTGCAAGACTGTGTATTTCAGCACACTTCGGACAATCGGCTTTTAAATCCCACCATCCACCTCAGTCGGCCAACTTTTAGGGTCAACAGGGCAGCACGGTGGCAGTGTGAGTAGCACTTCTGCCTCACGGCGCCGAGGTCCCAGGTTCGATCCCGGCTCTGGGTCACTGTCAGTGTAGAGTTTGAACATTCTCCCCGTGTTTGCGTGGGTTTCGCCCCCACAACCCAAAGATGTGCAGGGTAGGTGGATTGGCCGTGTTAAATTGCCCCTTAATTGGAAGAAATGAATTGGGCACTCTAAATTTTTTTTAAAACTTTTAGGGTCAATGTCCTGGCAGCCATTTGGCTACAACGTATATTTTGGCCTTGGGGGAATGCAACATAGGTTTACAAAAATGATCGGTGTTGGGACCAATACCGTTTGTGTTATACATTAACGATCTGGACGTGAACATAGGGAGCATGATTGCGAAATTTGCAGATGACACAAAGATGGGTCAAGTGGCAGACAGTGTAGAGGATAGCTATAACCTTCAAAACGACATAGATGGACTGGTGGAGTGGGCGGTAAGTGGCAGATAGAATTTAACACAGAGAACTGTGAGGTCATGCATTTTGGGGGGAGCGGGGGGGGGGGTCGAACAGTTGTAGGGAGTACACAAAAAATGGGAATATACTAAGAGGGGTAGATGAAATGAGAGATCTTTAGGTACTCAGGTCCCTAAAAGCAGCAGTTCAAGTAGACAAGTTAAGAAAGCATGGAATGCTCTCCTTCACTGGCAGAGGTGTAGAATATAAAAGGATATAATGTTGGAATTGTATAAAACACTGGTGAAGCCACAATTGGAATATGGTGCGCAGTTCTGGTCACCACATTACAGGAAGCATGTTATTGCTCTGGAGAGAGTGCAGAGGAGGTTTATGAGAATGTTGCCAGGGCTAGAAAAGTGTAGCTATTAGGAGAGATTGGATAGGTTGGAGTTATTTTCCGTGGATCTAAGAAGGCTGAGGGGTGATTTAATTGAGGTGTACAAAATTATGAGGGGAAGAGAGAGTGGACAGGATAAAATTGTTTCGCCTGGTGGAGAATTCTAAAACCAGGGGACACATTCAAGATAAGTAGCAGAAGGTGTAGAGGGGACATGAAGAAAAACTGTTTTACGCAGAGGGTAATGGGCGTCTGGAATTCACTGCCCGAGTTGGTGGTCGAGGCAGAGACCCTGAAATATTTTAAAAGGTACCTGGATCTGCACCTTAAGTGCTCAAAGCTACAGGTCTATGGACCGAGTGCAGGGAGGTGGGATTAGAAAGGGCACCTGGTTATTCTAGGGTCGGCAAGGACAAGAAGGGCCAAAATGGCCAGCTTCTGTGCTGTAATTTTTCTGTGATTCTGTGACATGTGACCCCCACAGGATTTTACAGATAGCAGCACTATACCAATAAAGATAGGTATGCTCCAGTAGTTGATGCTTCCATCTTTAGGATGGCACAGTGGCGCAGTGGTGAGCACTGCTGCCCCACAGCACCAAGGACCAGGGTTCGATCCCGGCCCCCTGTCAGTGTGGGCATGCAGGCTGTCTTTGTCTGAGCTCATGCTGCTTCTGGCTGTAACCCTGCTTCCGGATCTGGTGCGTTATTCTGTATGCTGGCTACCTTTTCCGGACTTTGAAGCCTACACTAAAGTAAGCGTGAACGGTGCTACGACAGGTTGGACTGAGGGGAAGCAGAGCCGGTTGCTTTCAGGGGAGATAGAGGAGGTAGCTGCCACACCTGGGAATCATACTTGTTTTGGCTGCCTTTCTGCTTATCGGCTGGGAGTGGAGCACGGGGTGGATTTTGGTTGGCTTGTTGCCGGGCTGAAAGTGGAGAACGGACTTGCTTCTGCAGTTTTGGGCTGGATGGTGTCTGGAGACCGGATGCCGGAAGTGTGAGATCAGTAGGGGGTTGGCCCAATTGGCTATGTGTACTATTGGTACTGATGTTGGTTTTGTTTTATTGTTATTTAACCCTAACCCCAATTTTTTTTTTTTTTAAAGGAGAAGATCAAAACTATACATAGTACTCCAGATGTGGTCTCACTAAAACCCTGTGCAATTCTACCAAGACTTCTTTATTCCTGTACTCTAAATACCTTGCAATAAAGGCCAACATGCACCTGGTCTTAGAACCATAGAATTGTTACAGTGTAGAAGGAGGTTATTTGGCCCATCGAGTCTGTGCCAACCCTCTGAAAAACCCCACTCCTTAGGCCCCCGCCCTATCCCCATAACCCTACCCAACCTGAAATGAAAATCGCTTATTGTCACAAGTAAGCTTCAAATGAAGTTTCTGTGAAAAGCCTTTAGTCGCCACATTCCGGCACATGCTCGGGGAGGCTGGTACAGGAATTGAACCCGCGTGGCGTCCTGCCTTGGTCTGCTTTAAAAGCCAGCTATTTAGCCCACTGTGCTAAACCAGCCCCTCACATCTTTGGACACCAAGGGGCAATTTAGCATGGCCAATCCACCTTTGGACTGTGGGAAGAAACCGGAGCACTGGGAGGAAACCCACGCAGACACAAGGAGGAAGTGCAAATTCTACACAGACAGTCCTCATTGAATTGAACTCGGGTCCCTGATGGTGTGAGGCAGCAGTGCCACTGTGCCGCCTGAAAGAAAGCAGATCTCCTTATCTAGAGGATTTTACAACAATCGACAATCAGACTTTAAATTCCAGATTTTTACCATATGCAGTCGTGGGATGTGAACCTGGGTTCCCAGAGTATTAAATGGATCTCTGGATTACTAGACCAGTGACAATACCACTACATCATTACCTCCCCAAAGTATTAATCTTAATTTGATTTCTGTATCAGTTTGTGAATTCTTTGAACATGGATGCTTACAAGTTTTCCACTTCTTAAAAAAATTCAGCTCTTCTACTCTTTCAATCAGAATAAATAACTTTGCACTTCCTACATAATAATAATCTATATGCCATTTGTTGCTCACTCGCTTAACCTGTCTATATCGCTTTGCAGCCTGTCTCTGTTCTCCCCACAGCTTACCTAGCCATGTGGAAAGGGAGAGGATAGAAAGGTGAAGAATATGACAGCGGAGACAGATGTTTCATAACACTCAGCAAAGATACATTCCAAAAGAAAAAGACTCCATGAGATAGACGCACATTTGCCAATAACTAAGGTAGTTAAAGACAGTATCAAATTGAAGAAAATTCTGGAAAGGTTAGAGGGAAGTCAGAAGATAGAATAAAGAATAAAGCGAGTTCCTCACTGCTGTGCAATGACACTTCGTCACTTTTTTGGGCCCTGGGGAGTTTCTCACCGGTTTAGCCCACACTTGGGGCTGGATTCTTCCACCCCGCCGCACGATCGACATGGGCGAGACGCGGACAATGGGGAAGTCCACTGAACTGAGGGGAGGGGGGGCGATCCCTTATCCCACCCTTAAAAATGTTTTTTTAGCACTGGGGAGCTGGACTCCAAGATCGGGCGACCATTTTGAAATCTTTAAGTGAGCGTATGGGTTCCCCTCACGCATGGGCAATGTCAACCCCTACACACATGTACACTACCCTACACCCCCCTTCCCCCCCCCCAAAGTGAGGACACCTCGCTATGGGGTCCCTGGGGGTCCCCCCTCTTCAGGCCCCCCCCAAACAACCGTTCCTAGAATCCCACCCATCACCACCCACAACCTCCCAGAAGCCCCTACTTATCTGCCCTACAAGCCTCCACTCTTCAAACCCTCCATCACCCTCCTTTTTATGGACTTGGTCTCCTCAGCCCCTGACTCTTGGCAGTGCCATCCCAGCACTCAGGCATTATTGAATTGAGTTGCAGTAACTAGTATTCACCTGCTGTGATGGTACTGAAGCCAGATAGACCATGTGTGGATTATCACATCCTATTCCACATGTGAAAGGTTACAATGAACGTGATTCTCCCTAAAAATTTTTGTTGCCGCGATTCTCCCAAAACATTTCCAAATTAATTTGTGGCAGGTTTTTCAGGGAGTCTGTCACCGGCTCTTCTGTCGAGTTCCCCACCGCTATTCAATCACATCTGGTCATTTTTTTGGGCGCTGTGGAGTTTATCACCGGTTTAGCTCACACTTAGGGCACGATTCTCCGGAAAAATTTCTAAGCGTGGTAGCGAACGGGAATTGCCGCGAGCTTCCCTGCACTCAGCCCAGCGAGGCAGGCAACACAATCCAACGTTAATTGATCCACTTAACGAGGCCTCATGGGCTTCTCATCGCAAATGAAGGCTTGTCAGCCAATTCCCCGGCACTGTGCTCACCAGCCCCCCAGTTTGAAAAACTCCAGTTTGAAAAACCCCCCACACCACCCTTTTGTCTTCTGTCATCAAGCTAATTTTGTATCAAATTGGCTACCTCACCCTGGATCCGGTGAGATTTCACCTTATGCAACAACCTACCAAGCGGTACCTTGTCAAAGGCCTTGCTAAAGTCCATGTAGACAATGTCAACTACACTGCCCTTATCCACCTTCTTGGTTACCCCTTCTAAAAACTCAATCAAATTCGTAAGACATGATTTTTCACTCACAAAATCATGCTGACAGCCCCTAATCAGTTCTTGCCTCCAAATGCCTGTAGAACCGGTCTCTCAGAATGCCTTCTGTCAACTTCTTTTCAATAGTTTCCCTACCACTGATGTTATAATCATTGGCCTGTAATTTCCAGGTTCATCCCTTTGTGAATACTTGTACCACTAGCTGTCCTCCAATCCTCTGGCACCCTTCACATGGCCAAAGAGAATTTGAAAATTACCAGACCCCCTGCATTCTCCTCCCTTGCCTCCAACAGGAACAGGCTACATCTAATCGGGGCCTGGGGATTTATCCACTACAACGGCTAATACTTCCTTCCTTTCAATACTAATCTGTTCAATTATATCACAGTTCCTCTCCCTGCTTTCTATAACTACATCGTCCATCACAGTGAACATGAGAGTTCGGCTCAAGTTAGAATCAGAACATGATGGGAAATGGAATGAGAGTTTGGTCAGGTCAAAAAACAGAGCTTGATGGGTAATGGAATATCAAGTTGTACAGCAATGTGAAAGTGCCTTGTTAAATGTATTGTTCCTGTGAGAACGTGTTATCGTGACCTTGACTGTCTGTGAGAATCTGTGGTGGGAACAAAACACAACCGGGGGAAGATTCACTCCTTAGGACTTTTTGATGAAGAATTACTATGCTATGAAACTAACTGTATTACTAATCATGGAAGAAAATAATTACTTAAAGGAGGGGCGTAATGAGCTATTTGTATCACTAATGATTGAAAGCTTGATGGGTTTTGTAAGAATATATAGTCAACTGTAACTGAGAGAAGTTTGCTTTTTCACTTGCTGTAACTCAGTTACACTTGTGCTACAGCCCCGCGGTAAATAAACGGTTCTTTTAAGTTATCTGGTGCTCGACTGATGATTACCTCTGGACTGCAAAAATTTAGTATTATCATTCACAGATGCAAAAATATTCATTTAATACCTTACCTATGTCATAGAATTTAGTGCAGAAATAGGCCATCCGGCCCATCGAGTCTGCACCAGCCCTTCGAAAGTGCACCCTACCTAAGCTCACGCCTCCACCCTAGCCCCGTAACCCAACCTAGCCCTTTTTTTGGACACTAAAGGCAATTTATCATGGCCAATCCACCTAACCTGCACATTTTTGGACTGTAGAAGGAAACCGGAGCACCAGGAGGAAACCCACGCAGACACGGGGAGAACGTGCAGACTCCGCACAGAGTGACACAAGCCGGAATCAAACCTGGGAGCCTGAAGCTGTGAAACTGGGCTACCCACTGCGCTACCATGCTGCTCAAATGTTCTTTGGATCCACACAGAGATTGCCACTTGGTCCCTAATAGGACCTACTCTTACAGCCTCAATTGAGGGGCCTGCTAAGGTATTGTCGTTCTTCTCTGCATTTATTACCCCCTTGATCAATACTGTGACACCACTGACCCCCCCCCCCCCAAAGTCTCGCATGAGATTATAGTCTCCTGAAATATTTATAGTGCCCACTTTTTTTTTAAATTAATGGGCCAATTTAGCGTGGACAATCCACCTAGCCTGCACATCTTTGGGTTGCGAGAGTGAGACCCATGCAAATGCAGGGAGAACGTGCAAACTCCACGCGGATAGTAACCCATGGCCGGGTTCGAACCCGGGTCCTCAGCGCCATGAGGCAGCAGTGCTATCCACTGCGCCACCGTGCCACCCCATGATATATCATGTGTTAATCAACACAGCGAGTTCATCTGCCTTACCTGCAAGACATCTTGCATTAAAATAAATGCTATCAGCCTTCCCATATCCCCATATACCTTAACATGTTTGTTTATTCTGCCTTCTAGACTTACTTTGCTTTCCTCTATATTTGGCTGTGCATCACCCCAACTCTATCTCCACTCACAACCCATCCCTCTGCCAAATTAGTTTAACCCACCCTCCCAGCAACACAACAGGGCCAGCAAACATCCCCACAAGGTTGTTGATCCCACTTCAGTTCAGGTGCAACCCATCCGACTGATATAGGTCCTATGTTCCCCAGAAGCAGACCCAGTGATCCAGGAAACTAAATCCCTCCCTCCCGTACCACCTCTTTAGCCACACATTCATCTGCTCTATCCTCCTATTTGGAAACTCACCAGCACGTGGCACTGGTACAATATTACATTTGAAGTCCTTTTTTTTTAAACCAACTAGCTCTCTAAATTCTTCCAGCAAAATCTCATCCCTTTTTCTACTCGTGTCATTAGTACCAATGTGAACCATGACTTCCACTGTTCACTCTCCCACTTCAGAATTTCCTACAGTCGTTCAGTAACATCCTTGGCCCTGGTAGCAGGGGAGGCAACATGCCATCCTGGAATCACATCTGCGGCTGCAGAAATGCCTCTCTGCATCCTCACTATTGAGGCTCCTACCACAATTGCTCTTGCACTCTTAGTGCTGCTGTGCCACCCATAGTACGGTGATGCACTCTCCAGAGGAGCCATCATTCTCACCATTTTCCAACACAGAAAAACGATTGACTAAGATCCACTCTGGGGTTTTCTTGACTATCTATCTGACCCCCTTCTTCTGACTGGTGGTTACCCACTCCCTCTGGTAACACTCGAGCTCTGAAACCTGGCTCCAGTTGGTTAAACCAATGACACTTCCTGCAAATGTGGTCATCCAGGCCAAAACGAGTGCTAGGAATTCCTACATGCTGTACAGGACATGCAAAATACAGGACTGAGCTACCCAGCAATACTTTTAGTTGAAAGACTCCACATTAAATTTATCCCTTGTGGAAAACTATTCCTTTTTTTTTTAAGAAGCTAGAACTCTTTCCTATCCTTAGTGTCCCCCAACCTTCCACCTCCTCTAACCTATGGGGTTGAGTGAATATCAGGTAAGCTCTTCCTTTCTTTTTCTTGTTTTATCTAGAGGGGATGGCAGGGAAGGCAGTGCAATGTTCCTCCTGCAGAATGTTTGAGGTGAGGGACGCCGTCAGTGTCCCTGCTGATTTCACCTGTGGAAAGTGCACCCATCTCCAGCTCCTCAGAAACAGTGTTCAGGAACTGGAGCTGGATGAACTTCGGATCATTCGGGAGGCGGAGGTGATCAAAGATAAAAGCTTCAGGGATTTAGTTACACTGAAGAATGAAGATAGATGGGTGACGGCGAGAGGGGCTGGGAAGAAGCAGTCAGTACAGGGATCCCCTGTGGTCGTTCCCCTTAGTAAAAAGCTAGCGCTTTTCAAGGTCACACATCCTGAGTGAGACTCATCCAGAGTGAGATTGCAACTTGGTAATTTGGTGCAGTGAGGTAAATCGGTGCAGAGTGTAAGGAGTGTAAGGTTTTTAACCCTGGTAAGTGACTGGGAAGTAGTTTTTCTTTTCATTGTCTAATTTATTTATTTTTATTTTGAAATCGTTGTTGTATAAGTTTACCTAAGGTTTAAGACATGGCAGGAGATCCCTGACCCATGTCATGCTCCTCGTGTGCGATGTGGGAGCTCAGGGACACGTCCACTGTCCCTGGCTCTTTCACGTGCAAGAAGTGTGTTCAGTTGCAGCTCTTGTTAGACCGCTTGACTGCTCTGGAGCTGCGGATGGACTCACTTTGGAGCATCCACGATGCTGAGGAGGTAGTGGATAGCACGTTTAGCGAGTTGGTCACACCGCAGGTTAAAATTAATGAGGGAGATAGAAAATGGGTGACCAAAAGAAAGAGCAAGAGTAGGAAGGCAGTGCAGGTGTCCCCTGCAGTCATCTCCCTGCAAAACAGATATACCGCTTTGGATACTGTTGAGGGAGATGGCTCACCAGGGGAAGGCAGCAGAGGCCAGGTTCATGGCACCGTGGCTGGCTCTGCTGCACAGCAGGGCAGGAAGAAAAATGGCAGGACTATAGTGATAGGGGACTCGATTGTAAGGGGAATAGACAGGAGGTTCTGTGGAAGCAATCGAGACTCCAGGATGGTATGTTGCCGCCCTGGTGCAAGGGTCAAGGATGTCTCGGAGCGGCTGCAGGACATTCTGGAGGGGGGGGGGGGGGTGAACAGCCAGCTGTCGTGGTGCACATAGGCACCAACAATATAGGTAAAAAACAGGATGAGGTCCTACAAGCGGAATTCAGGGAGTTAGGAGTTCAACTAAAAAGTAGGACCTCAAAGGTAGCAATCTCAGGATTGCTACCAGTGCCATGAGCTAGTCAGAGTAGGAATGTCAGGATAGATAGGATGAATGCGTGGCTCGAGAGATGGTGCAAGAGGGAGGGATTCAAATTCCTGGGGCATTGGGACCGGTTCTGGGGGAGGTGGGACCAGTACAAACCGGACGGTCTGCACTTGGGCAGGACTGGAACCGACCGATGTCCTTGGGGGGGGGGGGGGGGGGGGGGTGTTTTCTAGAGCTGTTGGGGAGGGTTTAAAATAATGTGGGAGGGGGATGGGAACCGATGCAGGAAGTTGGAAGGTAGTAAAACAGGGACAGAAGCAAAAGGAAGTAAGGGGAAAAGTGCAAGGCAGAGAAGACATAGTCAAAAATCTAAAAGGGCGACAGTACAAGGTACAGTGACTGAGGGGAGCTCAGTGAATAGGCCCAGTAATAACAAAAGGAATAAAACTGGAGATGTTAAGATTCAAAACAGAGGTAAAAAAAACCAACATACGTGTACTTTACCTGAATGCTCGTAGTATTCGGAATAAAGTAAATGAGTTGGTGGCACAAATCATCGTAAATGACCATGATTTCGTGGCCATTACTGAAACATGGTTAAAGGATGGTCACGACTGGGAGTTAAATATCCGAGGGTATCAAACTATTCGGAAGGACAGAGTGGATGGTAAGGGAGGTGGTGTTGCTCTGTTATTTAAGGATGACATCCGGGCAATAGTAAGGGATGACATCGGTGCTATGGAGGATAAGGTTGAATCCATTTGGGTGGAAATCAGGAATAGTAAGGCGAAAAAGTCACTGATAGGAGTAGTCTATCGGCCACCAAATAGTAACGTTATGGTGGGGCAGGCAATAAACAAAGAAATAACTGATGCATGTAGAAATGGTACAGCAGTTATCATGGGGGATTTTAATCTACATGTCGATTGGTTTAACCAGGTCGGTCAAGGCAACCTTGAGGAGGAGTTTATAGAATGTATCCGCGATAGTTTCCAAGAACAGTATGTAATGGAACCTACAAGGGAACAAGCGGCCCTAGATCTTGTCCTGTGTAATGAGACAGGATTGATTCATGATCTCATAGTTAGGGATCCTCTCGGAAGGAGCGATCACAATATGGTGGAATTTAAAATACAGATGGAGGGTGAGAAAGTAAAATCAAATACTAGTGTTTTGTGTTTAAACAAAGGAGATTACAAGGGGATGAGAGAGGAACTAGCTAAGGTAGACTGGGAGCAAAGACTTTATGGTGGAACAGTTGAGGAGCAGTGGAGAACCTTCCAAGCGATTTTTCACAGTGCTCAGCAAAGATTTATACCAACAAAAAAGAAGGACGGAAGAAAGAGGGAAAATCGACCGTGGATATCTAAGGAAATAAGGGAGAGTATCAAATTGAAGGAAAAAGCATATAAAGTGGCAAAGATTGCTGGGAGATTAGAGGACTGGGAAATCTTTAGGGGGCAACAGAAAGCTACTAAAAAAGCTATAAAGAAGAGTAAGATAGACTATGAGAGTAAACTTGCTCAGAATATAAAAACAGACAGTAAAAGTTTCTACAAATATATAAAACAAAAAAGAGTGGCTAAGGTAAATATTGGTCCTTTAGAGGATGAGAAGGAAGTTTTAATAATGGGAAATGAGGAAATGGCTGAGAAACTGAACAGGTTTTTTGGGTCGGTCTTCACAGTGGAAGACACAAATAACATGCCAGCGACTGATAGAAATGAGGGTATGACAGGTGAGGACCTTGAGAGGATTGTTATCACTAAGGAGGTAGTGATGGGCAAGCTAATGGGGCTAAAGGTAGACAAGTCTCCTGGCCCTGATGGAATGCATCCCAGAGTGCTAAAAGAGATGGCTAGGGAAATTGCAGATGCACTAGTGATAATTTACCGAAATTCACTAGACTCTGGGGTGGTCCCAGTGGATTGGAAATTAGCAAACGTGACACCACTGTTTAAAAAAGGAGGTAGGCAGAAAGCAGGAAATTATAGGCCAGTGAGCTTAACTTCGGTAGTAGGGAAGATGCTGGAATCTATCATCAAGGAAGAAATAGCGAGGCATCTGGATAGTAATTGTCCCATTGGGCAGACACAGCATGGGTTCATAAAGGGCAGGTCATGCCTAACTAATTTAGTGGAATTTTTTGAGGACATTACCAGTGCAGTAGATAACGGGGAGCCAATGGATGTGGTATATCTGGATTTCCAGAAAATCTTCGACAAGGTGCCACACAAAAGGTTGCTGCACAAGATAAAGATGCATGGCATTAAGGGTAAAGTAGTAGCATGGATAGAGGATTGGTTAATTAATAGAAAGCAAAAAGAGTGGGGATTAATGGGTGTTTCTCTGGTTGGCAATCAGTAGCTAGTGGTGTCCCTCAGGGACCCGTGTTGGGCCCACAATTGTTCACAATTTACATAGATGATTTGGAGTTGGGGACCAAGTTTGCAGATGACACTAAGATGAGTGATAAAGCGAAAAGTGCAGAGGATACTGGAAGTCTGCAGAGGGATTTAGATAGGTTAAGTGAATGGGCTAGGGTCTGGCAGATGGAATACAATGTTGACAAATGTGAGGGTATCCATTTTGGTAGGAATAACAGCAAACGGGATTATTATTTAAACGATAAAATATTAAAGCATGCCGCTGTGCAGGGAGACTTGGGTGTGCTAGTGCATGAGTCACAGAAGGTTGGTTTACAGGTGCAACAGGTGATTAAGAAGGCAAATGGAATGTTGTCCTTCATTGCTAGAGGGATGGAGTTTAAGACTACGGAGGTTATGTTGCAATTGTATAACGTGTTAGTGAGGCCACACCTGGAGTATTGTGTTCAGTTTTGGTCTCCTTACTTGAGAAAGCACGTACTGGCACTGGAGGGTGTGCAGAGGAGATTCACTAGGTTAACCCCAGAGCTGAAGGGGTTGGATTATGAGGAGAGGTTGAGTAGACTGGGACTGTACTCATTGGAATTTAGAAGGATATGTGGGGATCTTATAGAAACATTTAAAATTATGATGGGAATAGATAGGATAGATGCGGGCAGATTGTTTCCACTGGCGGGTGAAAGCAGAACTAGGGGACATAGCCTCAAAATAAGGGGAAGAAGATTTAGGACTGAGTTTAGGAGGAACTTCTTCACCCAAAGGGTTGTGAATCTATGGAATTCCTTGCCCAGTGAAGCATAGAACATAGAACAGTACAGCACAGAACAGGCCCTTCGGCCCTCGATGTTGTGCCGAGCAATGATCACCCTACTCAAACCCACGTATCCACCCTATACCCGTAACCCAACAGCCCCACCCTTAACCTTACTTTTTAGGACACTACGGGCAATTTAGCATAGCCAATCCACCTAACCCGCACATCTTTGGACTGTGGGAGGAAACCGGAGCACCCGTAGGAAACCCACGCACACACGGGGAGGACCTGCAGACTCCGCACAGACAGTGACCCAGCCAGGAATCGAACCTGGGACCCTGGAGCTGTGAAGCATTTATGCTAACCATCATGCTACCGCGCTGCTCCAGTTGAGGCTCCTTGATTACATGTTTTTAAGGTAAAGATAGATAGTTTTTTGAAGAATAAAGGGATTAAGGGTTATGGTGTTCGGGCCGGAAAGTGGAGCTGAGTCCACAAAAGATCAGCCATGATCTCATTGAATGGCGGAGCAGGCTCGAGGGGCCAGATGGCCTACTCCTGCTCCTAGTTCTTATACCACTTTGGATACTGGTGGGGGCGGGGACTTACCAGGGGTAAGCCATGGGATACATGTCTCTGGCACAGAATCTGTCCCTGTTGCTCAGAAGGGAAGGGGGAGAGGAGTAGAGCATTAGTCATTGGAGACTCCATAGTTAGGGGGATAGATAGGAGGTTCGGTGGGAACGAGAGTGATTCGCGGTTGGTCTGTTGCCTCCCAGGTGCCAGGGTTCGTGATGTCTCGGATCGTGTTTTCGGGATCCGTAAGGGGAGGGGGAGCAGCCCCAAGTTGTGGTCCACATAGGCACCAACGACATAGTAGGAAAAGGGACAGGGATGCAAGGCAGGAATTCAGGGAGCTAGGGTGGAAACTTAGATCTACAACAAACAGAGTTATTATCTCTGTTGTTACCCGTGCCACGTGCGAGCGAGACAACGAATAGGGAGAGAGAGCAGTTGAACACGTGGCTACAGGGATGGTGCAGGAGGGAGGGTTTCAGATACCTGGATAATTGGGGCTCATTCTGGGGTAGGTGGGACCTCTACAAATGGGATGGTCTACCCCTGGACCAGAGGGGTACCAATATCCGGGGGGGGGGGAATTTTCTAATGCTCTTCGGGAGGGTTTAAACTAATTCCGCAGGGTGTTGGGAACCTGGGGCGGAATTCTCCGACCCCACGGGGAATCGGAGAATCACCCGGGGTCGGCGTCAACCCCGCCCCCGGTGTGGCCCGAATTCTCCACCACCCGAGAATCGGCAGGGGCGGGAATCGCGGCGCACCGGTCGGCGGGCCCCCCACGGCGATTCTCCCGGAATGAGAGTTTGGTCAAGTTAAAATCAGAGCTTGATGGGAAATGGAATGTCAAGTTTGTGTAATATGTGTACGTGCCTTGTGAGATGAATTACTTCTATGTTCGGCTTGGTATGGCCTTGACGCGATCGTAACTGCCTGTGGGAATCTGTGAATTGTCTGTGGGAACCTGCAAACTGTCTGGGAACGAAACGCAACCGTGGGATGGGATACTCCTTCCTTGATAAAGAATTGCTATGAGATGCAACTAATGTGTGGCTAATGATTGAAAGAAATAATTATATGAAGGAGGGGTTTTACAAGTATATAGTTAACTGTAACTAAGAGACAATTGCTTTTCACTTGCTGTAACTCTGAAGTTACACTTGGGTAGCCCTGCGGTAAATAAAAGATTATTTAAGTTATCTGGTGTTCGACTGATGATTACCTCCGGACTGAAAATTTAGAATTCTCAAGAGGATATCTGATTTAAAGGTATAAAATTCTAAAACAGCTGAATAGGCAAGATGCAGGGAGGATGCTTTCTCTGGTTGGGGAATCTAGAACCAGGGGCCACAGTCTCAGGCTATAGGACAGGCCATTTAGGACTGAGTTGAGGGAAAAATGTCTTCATTCAACAGGTAATAAACCGGTGGAATTCTCTACCTCAGAACGTTGTGGAGGACATGTCACTGAATGTATTCAAGAGAGTGAGTGTTGGAAACGAAATGTAGTTGTACGGAATTGATGTGTGTATGGGTAAACATTAGAAATAAGATATAATTTTAGGTGGGTTTATTTTCATGTTTTTACACCTGGAAGGGGCCTGCTGGACAGAGGTGTCTGTACGTTTGGGGGTTGGCTTCAATTCCAAATGGGATTCAAATGAGATTGAGAAAGCTAAACGTGAACAATCAATAGGCCAGCAGAGGTATGCAGGCGTTACTTAGTGACTAGAGGCCCTTGTACAGTAAAAAAAGATTTCCTTTGTTCATCTTTTTGTGTGCATCAAAGGGGCTTTTGTGTGCCAATGAGACCATTGTAGCTTCAATTGTCAAAGTATTATAATCCAATTATTTCAGGTTAATAAATCATTTTTCTTGTTATTAAATCTAATTAGTGGTCCTGTGACTGTTCCTCCACTTTTGATACAAAAAAAGTAAAAGCCAAGGTTCCATTCTGAGATCTTCCGGTCCAGTTATATATACTGGGATTGTAACAATAGATTTTAAAAACATTTTAATGGCATCAAAGGGTACGGGGAAAAAGTGAGAATATGGCATTGAGATCAAGGATTAGTCATGACCATATTGAATAGCGGAACAGGTTCAAAGGACCTGGGCCTGCTCCTAGATTCTATAGTCTAACCAAGGTTCAATTTAGGCTACATATAACTCTTTACATCTCTGTCCCTTAGCAAAAAAATCTAGTGCTTGGTTTGAGTTTTTAAATAGCCGTGCTAGCCTGTGGGGCAACTTTCAGTGACAGATTATTTGTATCCAGAGATCTCTGCTCCTCTACATCTCCTAGTATTCACTTCCAATAATTAACTGACTGGCACACGATGCCTATCAAATTCCTATCAAAATATATTATCTCACATTTATCTGTATGGAACTTCAGTTGTATTCCTACTAAATATTAAGGATATGCACATCTGTAACAGATAGTCTGGCATAGATGAGGTCAAATGTAAGTTTATCCATTATGTTGGGCTCCTCACCCTACCACAAGTCCCATCTGGAAGATAATGCATTTCAGAACTTGGCCAGTAGTGATGCCACCATGCCACTCTGAATGATAGACAATGAAGTTGCTTCATCCAAAGCTCAATGTGCCCAAGCCACCCTCAGTGCTTCTTCCAAATAGTGTTCAAGATGTAGGGTTACGGACTTCCGGTAGCGGCAATGACCAGCTGAGCCGCACGTTCGGAGGCTCCCGAAAAAAACGGACTTCGGGGCTTTTTTAAAGGCCCCCAACGGAGCTTAAGAGGCAAATCCCGACGGGGGAAGAGGCCAGGAGTTTCCCCAGAGGTCCCATGGTGCAGACCAGGAGCGGAGCAGGGAGAGAATCAGGAGGAAAAACTTTTGAAAAAAATCAGGACCCGCAGGACATAATGGCGGCCGGCAAAAGTTTTGAAGAACTGAAGAAGTGGGTCCAGACGACTCTGCTGAGCCTCTTCCAGGATCTGAAAGTGGAGCTGCTGGAGTCCATCAAGGTAACCAACAGGGAACTGATGGAAACCCAGACAGCCCAGGGGGCTGCGATCCGGGAGCTGCAGCAGCAAGCCGCCGAGAGGGAGCACGAGGTCGTGGCCGTGGTGGGGAAGGTGGAGGTGCACGAGGCGCTCCATAAAAGATGGCAGGAGTGGTTCGAGGAGTTGGACAACCGGTCGAGGAGGAAGAATTTACGGATCCTGGGCCTCACGGAGGGGCTGGAGGGGTCGGACCTAGCGGCCTATGTGGTGATGATGCTGGACACGCTGATGGGGGCTGGGTCCTTCCAGGGGCCCCTGGAGTTGGAGGAGGCCCACAGAATTCTGGCTAGGAGGCCCAAGCCGAACGAGCCGCCGCGGGCGGTGTTGGTAAGGTTCCACCGGTTTGTGGATCGTGAGTGTGTGCTCCGGTGGGCCAAGAAGGAGCGGAGCAGCAAATGGGAGAACACAGAGGTGCGGATCTTCCAGGACTGGAGTGCGGAGGTGGCGAGGCGGAGGGCCGGGTTTAACCGGACGAAGGCGGTGCTCCACAGATGGAAGGTGAAGTTTGGAATGCTGCAGCCGGCGCGTCTGTGGGTCACCTACCAGGATCGGCACCACTATTTTGAGTCCCCGGAGGAGGCGTGGGCCTTCATGCAAGCCGAGAAACTGGACACAAACTGAGGGTCCCCCGGATGGGGGATGCTGTGGAATACTGTATTTATTTATACTGTATGTGTATCTGCGGGGTTTAGGGTATGATGTGGGGTGGCCGTAGGGTGATGCCATACGGGTGTTTTCTTTATGGGTTTTCTAGCAGGAGTTGGGTGGACGGGTCTGGACTGAGGGGTAAGCGGGGTGTTTGGGGAGCTGGTGGGGGGACTGACAATGGGAGTGGCCCTGGAGGAGGCGGGGCCCGGCAGGGCGAAAGCGCGGGCTTTCTGCGGGGGTCCCCGCGCTGGGAGAGGGAGGGGGCGGGGTTTTCTTTTCCCGCGCAGGAGCGGGGGAGGGTAGACTGGTTGATGGGCACTATGGGGGAGGGGCAGTCCCACGTTGGGAGGAGCCAAAAGTAGGGCGGGAGCCGCCGGGGTCAGCAGAAGATAGCTGGCTCACGGGAGTGCTGTAGAGGGGGGGGGCGCGGCTAGATGGGGTCCGAGCCTGGGGGGGAGGGGAGGGGGGGTTTACCGGGTTGCTGCTGAAACGGTCAGGAAGGAGCTGGAGGACGCAGGGAGTGCTGGGGGGGGGGGGGGGGGGGGGGGGGGGGGGTGCCACCGTGGGAAACCGGCAGAGCGTGGGGCGCAGCCGGGGGTGGGCAAGGGATGGGGTATGGCTAATCGGCAGGGGAAGGGGGCAGGGAGCCCTCGGACCCGGCTGATAACCTGGAATGTGAGGGGGCTGAATGGGCCGGTCAAAAGGGCCCGAGTAGTTGCGCACCTGAAGGGACTGAAGGCGGATGTGGCCATGCTCCAGGAGACACACCTGAGAGTGGTGGACCAGGTCCGGCTGAGAAAGGGGTGGGTGGGCCAGGTATTCCACTCAGGGCTGGACGAGAAGAGTAAAGGGGTGGCGATCCTGGTGGGGAAGAAGGTGTCGTTTGAGGCGTTGAAGGTGGTGGCTGACAGTGGCGGGAGGTACGTGATGGTGAGTGGCAAGCTGCAGGGGGAGCGGGGTAGAGTTGGTGAATGTTTCTGCCCCAAATTGGGACGATGCGGGGTTCATGCGCCGTATGCTGGGCTGCATTCTGGACCTGGAGGTGGGGGGCCTGATCATGGGGGGAGACTTTAACACTGTGCTGGATCCCCCATTGGATCGATCCAAGACCCGGACGGGTAGGAGGTCGGCGGCGGCTAAGGTGCTGAGGGGATTTATGGACCAGATGGGGGGGTGGACCCTTGGAGGTTTGAGGCGCCAAGGGCCAGGGAATACTCGTTTTTCTCCCATGTACATAAGGCCTACTCAAGGATTGACTTTTTTGTCCTGAGCAGGGGGCTGGTGCCGAGGGTGGAGGAAGTGGAATACTCCGCCATTGCCATTTCGGACCATGCCCCGCACTGGATGGACCTCAGGCTGGGGGAAGAGAGGGACCAACGTCCGCTCTGGCGCATGGAGGTGGGGCTGCTGGCAGAGGAGGAGGTGGCCGGGAGGGTCCGGGGGTTTATTGAGAGATACCTCGAGGCCAATGATAAAGGGGAGGTTCAGAGAGGCATTGAAGGCGGTGATGAGGGGGGAATTGATCTCCATCCGAGCCCATAGGGAGAGGGGGAGCAGAGGGAAAGGGAAAGACTGATAGGGGAGATGGTGCAGGTGGATAGGAGATATGCAGAGGCCCCAGGGGAGGGATTGCTGGGGGAGAGGCGTAGCCTACAGGCCAGATTTGACCTACTGACGACCAGAAAGGCGGAAGCCCAGTGGAGGAAAGCACAGGGGGCGGTGTATGAACACGGGGAGAAGGCGAGCAGGATGCTGGCGCACCAGCTCCGGAAGCGAGACGCGGCCAGGGAGATTGGGGGAGTGAGGGATAGCGCTGGGAAGGTGGTGTGGAGGGGGGTAGAGGTCAATGGGGTCTTCAGGGACTTTTATGGGGAACTGTACCGCTCTGAGCCCCCGGTGGAGGAGGGTGGAATGGGGCGCTTCCTGGACAGGTTGCGTTTCCCGAGGGTGGAAGAGGAGCGGGTGGAGGGACTAGGGGCACCGATCGAGTTTGAGGAGGTTGTCAAAGGGATAGGGAGCATGCAGTCAGGGAAGACGCCGGGGCCGGACGGGATTCCGGCGGAATTTTATAATAAGTATTTGGACCTGTTGGGCCCCCTGTTGGTTCGGACCTTTAACGAGGCATGAGAGGGGGGGGCTTTGCCCCCAACTATGTCGCGGGCGCTCATTTCCTTGATCCTGAAGCGGGACAAGGACCCTCTGCAGTGTGGATCATATAGGTCGATTTCGCTGCTGAACGCCGATGCCAAGCTGCTGGCAAAGATCCTGGCCACTAGAATAGAGGATTGTGTGCCGGGGATCATACATGAGGACCAGACGGGGTTTGTGAAGGGAAGGCAGCTGAACACAAATGTGCGAAGACTCCTCAATGTCATTATGATGCCGGCGGTGGAAGGGGAGGCGGAAATAGTGGTGGCGTTGGACGCGGAGAAGGCCTGCGATAGGGTGGAGTGGGAGTACTTGTGGGAGGTGTTGGAGAGGTTTGGGTTTGGGGAGGGGTTTATTCGGTGGGTGAGGCTGCTCTACAAGGCCCCGATGGCAAGTGTAGCCACGAATAGGAGGAGGTCGGAGAGTACTTTCGGCTGCTCTTCGCGTTGGCAATTGAGCCCCTGGCCATGGCATTGAGGGAGTCAGGGAACTGGAGGGGCATGGTGCGGGGTGGGGAGGAGCATCGAGTGTCACTGTACGCGGACGGCCTGCTGCTGTATGTGGCAGACCCGGTGGGGGGGATGCCGGAGGTGATGAGGATCCTTGGGGAATTCGGGGGTTTCTCGGGGTATAAGCTGAACCTGGGCAAGAGCGAGGTGTTTGTGGTGCATCCGGGGGATCAAGAGGAGGGGACTGGTAGGCTCCCACTGAAGCAGGCAGGGAAGAGCTTCAGGTACCTAGGGGTCCAGGTGGTTGGGAGTTGGGGGGCCCTGCACAAGCTCAACCTCACAAGGTTGGTGGAGCAGATGGAGGAGGAGTTTAAGAGGTGGGATATGTTACCGCTGTCACTGGCGGGGAGGGTGCAGTCCGTTAAGATGACGGTGCTCCCGAGGTTTTTGTTCTTGTTCCAGTGCCTCCCCATCTTTATCCCAAAGGCCTTTTTCAGAACGGTCAACAGCAGTATCACGGGTTTTGTGTGGGTGCATGGGACTCCAAGGGTTCGAAGAGTGTTCCTGGAACGAGGCAGGGATAGGGGGGGGCTGGCGTTGCCCAACCTCTGTGGGTACTACTGGGCGGCCAACGCAGCGATGGTGCGTAAGTGGGTAATGGACGAGGAGGGGGCAGCGTGGAAGAGGATGGAGGCGGCGTCTTGTGTGGGCACGAGCCTGGAAGCACTAGTAACGGCGCCGTTGCCGCTCCCTCCAACGAGGTATACCACGAGCCCGGTGGTGGCGGCTACCCTCAAAATCTGGGGGCAATGGAGACAGCACAGGGGAGAAATGGGGGGCTCGATGGAGGCCCCGATACGGGGGAACCATCGGTTCGCCCCAGGGAGCATTGATGGCGGATTTCTGGGCTGGCACAGGGCAGGGGTTAGGAGGTTGAGGGACCTGTTTGTGGAGGGGAGCTTGGGGGAGTTAGAGGGAAAGTTTGGGCTCCCCCCGGGGAACATGTTTAGGTACATCCAGGTGAGGGCGTTTTCCAGGCAGCAGGTGGAGGGGTTCCCCTTGCTGCCCCCACGAGGGGTGCGAGATACGGTGCTCTCGGGGGTCTGGGTCGGAGGAGGGAGGATCTCGGACATATACCGGGTAATGCAGGAGGTAGACGAGGCCTCGGTGGAGGAACTGAAGGGGAAGTGGGAAGAGGATTGGGGGGAGGGAGAACTGTGCACAAGGGTTTGTGGAGGGTGCTATCTCTCTCCTTTGTTTTTTTTTCTTTTCTCTTTTTCTTTGGTTTTGTTTCTTCCTTTTGTTTGAAGTTGCTCTTGAAGCTGGGGGGCATTGTTTATGGGGTGTTACCGAGGTTGTACGTTAAATGAGTTAAGATGTTTATATTTTGTATTTTGTAAAAATTTCAATAAAAATTATTTATATTAAAAAAAAGATGTAGGGTTACTGATTCATTAGCTGAAAGAGGCAGTAGGTGGTAGTTGTGGGATCATATTATTCATGTACCTTAATATCATGGTTTGTTTGTGGAGTTTGCACACAAGGAGTTGGAACAGTTTTCACTTTCACTGAACAAGGATGCTTTCTGAAGCAGATCTAGTTGAAAGAAGGTCATAAATTTATGTCTTAAGTGCCTGGGGCATGTTGGTTTGGATACTGTTTTTCGTAATAGTGATTGAAAGAATTAAGTGGCGCGAAGGAGGCCTCCTGCAAGGGGACCTCCCTCCAGGTCCTTGCCACAGCGGCACTCCCATCCCCACTGTTATGGGCCAGGGTTTAGAGAACCCCAAAATGTATCATGAGTTTACCTGACCCACAAGTTTTAACAGATTGTGGTATGGGAAGCACACGGCCCACTCTACAGGTGTGGTACAGCAGCGATCGAAAAGTATTTTTTTTAAGCAAAACAATGTTTATTCTATGAACTCAAGTTAACCTTTTTAAAACATAGTGGACATCTTAGCAACCATCAATTCAAATACAACCATCCCCCAAAGAATACAACACTAAGTAATCCTTGAACTTTCCTTTCAACATCCATAAAACATAAAAAAACTTTTAACAGAAGCACATCAGGTTTAAATTCACTACTGAGAACAGTTATCACTCTGAATTCACCAAATGATCAAAAATAGTCTTTACATGGCAAAGAGAACAACATTATACTTCTTTGGCTGGCTGCAGCTCCAACACAAAAACAAAACCAAAAAAACAGACACACCCAAGCTTTTCTCAAAGTGAAACAAAAAAACAGAGCCAGAGCTCAACTCCACCCACGCTCTGACATCACTGCAGTAACTTGAGCAGACAAACATTTCTTAAAGTGACATTCTCATGACACCACCCAAAAAACACTCCAGTAGCGATAGCCACCCTCCAGTCCTGGAACCAACGTCAGCAGCAATTTGGCCTGACCAAAATGTCAGGCAAAACCCCCATCTGCATCAACCATAGGTTCACACCAGCGCTGACTGACACCACCTTTAAAAAGTGGGGACAGGGCGGAAGGACACTGACAGTCAGGGACCTATATACAAACGGCAGGATCACAACAGTGGACGAACTGACAGAGAAATTCCAGCTGGCCAGGGAGAACCAGCTGAGGTACCTGCAACTCAAAAACGTCTACGAAAGGAGTCAAGGACATAGAACATAGAACATACAGTGCAGGAGGCCATTCAGCCCATCGAGTCTGCACCGACCCACTTAAGCCCTCACTTCCACCCTATCCCCATAACCCAATAACCTCTCCTAACCTTTTTGGTCACTAAGGGCAATTTATCATGGCCAATCCACCTAACCTACACATCTTTGGACTGTGGGAGGAAACCAGAAGACTCAGAGTAAACTCACACAGACACGGGGAGAATGTGCAGAGTGACCCAGCGGGAAATCGAACCTGGGACCCTAGCGCTGTGAAGCCACATTGCTATCCACTTGTGCTACCGTGCTGCTCATAACCACCACAACAGACATTACTGGAAGAGTTACTGTACGCAAAATCTTAGATAAAGGAAACTGTAGCGACATGCATGAACGACTGGTAGAAAGGGCCGACACCACACTGCACGCAACAAGAAAGAAATGGGAGGAAGACCTGGGCATTGAAATAAGGTGGGGACTCTGGAGCGAAGCACTGCATAGGGTCAACTCCACTTCCACGTGTGCAAGGCTCAACCTGACACAACTAAAAGTGGTACATAGAGGCCACTTAACAAGAACTCAAATGAGTAGGTTCCTCCCGGAGGTGGAGGATAGATGTGAGCGGTGCCAAGGTGGCCGTGCCAACCACGCCTGACATGTTCTGGTCTTGCCCCAGTCTTGATGCATACTGGACAGCCTTCTTTGAGGCAATGTCCAAAGTGGTGGGGATGAGGGTGGAGCCATGCCCGACTAGCCAGATCTATTTATGGGGAGGAGGGAGGATGCCCTTGCCTTTGCCTCCCTGATCGCCCGCTGTAGAATCCTGTTCAGCTGGCGGTCAGCAGCACCATCCAAAGCTGCAGACTGGCTATCCGACCGCTCAGAATCTCTCCAAATGGAGGGGAGGTGAGGGAATGAAAGCCGGAAGGAGAGTATGGGAAACGACAACAAGCTCGGCAAATACAGTAACAGAGAGCAAGAAAATACAGGAGAAAGACGGGATGAACGGACAAAGCGGAGGTGAACGCGCAACAACAGCGAAAACCGTCCGGGAGAAGCAAGTAACAACACGAACACCAGATCAATTTTAGTAATGCCCTCACTGTACTGGACATAACTACTGTAATTGTTTCTCCGGCACCCAAATACATATATACCTCCCCAAAATTCCTCCACCCCCCCCCCCCCAAAACGTGTGCCTCCTTATTTGTTAAACGTAATATTGTTAACTGTACAGAGTTGCTGTTTTTGAGCTGGTGTACAATATCCTACCAGTTCTTTTTAAATATATATCACAATCTGTGTATGTAACTGTAAATGTACCATGTTCAAAAACCCAATAAAAAAACATAAAAAAGAATCAAGTGGGCAAATACAGGCCTCTAAATCACAAGTGGCATAACATAACCACTGTCATTTCTTTCTAGTTCCTGCAGTGCAGGATCTTGTATTTGCATGTTGCAGTGCATACCTTCAGTCATTGAGAAGCTATGCAGAGAACAGCATAATACAACAATCCTCACCACCTTTTCTTTGGAGAAAACCAAAGCATGGCCCAAAACTGTTCAGACACCTGAAATAGTTCCTCAGCATAAAACAACAGTGACCTGACTAATGAACACATGCACCTGGTTGTAATTCACCCAGCATTGCATCGGGGGTAAATTTTCCTGCCAATTATCAACTTTCCACCGAGCCCCATCCTCAAGCATGCTATCACAGAGCTAACATGAGAGCACTGTGACAGCTACCTATGCATTGTGTGTTCATGTGCAGGATATGCCAGCAAGTAGACCATTGGCACATTGAGGGACTGGAAACCTGTCCTGTACATAGAGTTACAGCACAAAAAGAGGCCGTTCAGCCCACATATAGCAATGTGGTTCAAGTGTTGTGTTCCAGTCACTCCAAACACTCTGGGGAAACAGTACTTGTATTAAAGCTCAGGGTCATCTTCCTTTGCTCCACATTCCAAATTTAATGCATTGGCAAGATCAACTGAACAAGGTGTCCATCACCAGTCAAATACGGTCCCTCAATTCACCATGATTCATGTGGAAGAGGACATCGTGGCTGGCTAGAAGAATTGATACTCTTAAAAGTTGAGGGCCTTGGTCATCTTTATTTACACCAAGAGGATTCTGCAGCACGTAGCCCAAAGTTTCCCAAGTCACTTCAGTGTAAGCTGCACAGTTAGGTAATTGAATCCTTTATTAGTACTCAGACATCTTCTGGGATGCAAGCTGAAGCCTGCACTCTCGGAGAAGGAAGGGTACCTGGCGATGTGGTGCAGTTCTTTCTTGTAATGCTTCGTTCTCTGGGGTTCCTGTCTCTGGTTCTCTCCCTTGTCTTCCTTCTCCGCCTGCAACATTACAAAAAATCAAGGATGCAGCTATAACATGAGCCATCTTCGTTAATTTACAGAATTGGCTGTAATACGTCTCCCTACAGCAGCAAGAGATGATGACGGCATCAGTTTTTTCCAGATCAGCACTTGCTTTGGGTGACCAAGGTGTTTGTGCACCTGAAAATGTGAATGCAATGTTAAGAGCAAGCATAATTGGAGGATACGCATATTTCAGAGTTGGGCCATTGTCAATTTTGTGGGCAGAGACTTGATGGAGTCATACAAAACTTGGAAGGAGTACCTGGGAGTCTGAATTTTTGCAGGATCACACGTGCTTAAATTTGGTATTTTAAGGCAAAACCACGTGTATTCTTAAGCTCAACGGCCCAGATATGCAAATCAAAGAATTAAGTTGCTGGAAAACAATTACAGGAGCTTCAGTGAAACATCAATTGCACACCTGAAGCGGTGTAAAGCATTATCCAAACTGGTGCAGTAAAACACACTGATCTAGAAATTAGCAAGCATGAGGGTCACAGTTCATCATGCTCAAAGATTTCAATTAGAGTGTCTGTTAAAGGACACTGGATTCCTGAAATTATGTCCGGCACAAAACCATTTTTGAATATTTCAAGGGTGACTCAAAGGGCACTGAAGATTTACCAGTTCAGGGATACCACTCTGGAAACTCTAGTCACCACAGTGCAATCCAGAAGAGATGAAATTATTTCTCTGGAGTGGAAAATCCTCAATGCACAACCCAGAGGAAGGAATCAAGGCATGTCATCCAAGAGGTAAATGCCTACGGTTTTGGCACCATGAACGATGTCAAGAAATATACCTACTTCAAAGTGAGTGAATGCATTCGCAGTTATGTCTCACTCTCACAACATCAATGCCCTCTCTCAGCTTCATGCATCACACTCCATCACTCACAGAAGCCCCATTGCCACACAGTACCCATGACTAACATTCATAAGAACCAAAGAAATAGGAGCAGCTATACACCACCTGGTCCCTTGAGTCTGCTCCATCGTTAAGATCATGCCTCATCAAATTGTGGGCTTAACTTCACTATCAATAATGCATCACTTCTTTGTGGATTAAAATCTGCTTAATTCTGCCAACAGATAGCTGTGGGAGAGACTTCCAAGGATCTACCAAATCTTTGCCCCCTCACATTATCTTTCCCTTTGCAGACTCCTATGTCCTCTTAACAACATACTTCCTTCAGGTTTAACAACCTGGCCTTTCATTCAAGTCATGGATACATATTGTAGATAGTTAAGACTCCAGAAGACTTTACATCTTGGAACCCCTAAATGACCCAGTTATGCCTGCTCGCTGCTTCCCGTTAATGAACAAATCCACTACCCATGCTCATATGTTACCTCTCTACACCATGAGCTTTTGTTTTGTAATAACCTTTGACATGTCAAATTGTCAATCTCCTTTTGAGGAAATAAGTATACAACATGCGCAGGATCACGTTTATCGACATTGCTTATTACTTCCTCAAAATGTTGATTCGACCTGACTGCACTGAGATTTTCTAAACAGCCTGCTATAACTTCCTTAATAATAGATCTAACATTTCCCCTGTAATAGATGTTAAGTTTTTAAGTTTCCAGCTTTCTGCCACCCTTTCTTGAATAGAGAAGTTACATTCGCCATTTTTCAAACCAATAACGACAGTGACCCTTGCACAACATTTGGAAAGCAGTGGTATAATCAGACAAAGTCAGCATGGATTTACAAAAGGAAAATGTACTAGAATTCTTTGAAGATGTAACTACTAGAGTTGACCAGGGAGAACTGGTGGATGTGGTTTAGAGTCATAGCGGTTTGCAGCATGAACAGAGGCCCTTCGGCCCAGCTTGTCTTTGCCGCCCAGCCTTTACTGCTAGTCCCAATTGCCCGCATTTAGCCCATACCCCTCTATACCCATCTTTCCTATAGAACTGTCTGAATTATTTTTAAAAGACAAAATTGTATCCGCCTCTACTACTGCCTCGTTCCAGGCACTTCCAGAAGTTAAAGTGCATGGAATTATAGGCAGTATCTTTTTTTAAATAAATTTAGAATATCCAATTCTTTTTTTTTTCCCCAAGGGGCAATTTAGCTTGGCCAATCCAGGTGGACCCAGCACATTTTTGGGTTGTGGGGGTGGGACCCACGCAAACACCGGGAGAATGTACAAACTCCACACGGACAAACCCAGGTCCCTCAGCGCAGTGAGGCAGCAGTGCTAACCACTGCACTACCCCACGGGTAGTGTCGAGATGGCGAGAAAGCTGGTTAGTAGACAGAAAGCAAAAAGTTGGAATAAATGGGTCTTTTCCTGATTGGCAGGCAGTAACTAGTGGTGTTAGGACTCCAACTGTTCATATTATGTATTAATGAGTTGGACGAGGGAAGAATGTATTATCTACAATTTTGCAGATGATACAAAGTTGGGTGGGAGGTTGAGCTGCAAGGAGGATGAGCTAGGAGAAGGGTGCAGAAATCCTTCAGCGGGACTGGGACAGGCTGACTGAATGGGCAGGTGCAGTATAATGTGGATAAATGTGAGGTTATCCGCTTCGGTAGCAAAGAATAGGAAGGCAGATTATTGTTTGAATGGGTGTAAATTGATAGAGGTGGATACTCAGCGAGACCTTGCTGCCCTCGTGCATCAGTCACTGAAATTAAGCAATCAGGTACAGCAGGCAGTAAAGGCAGAAAATGGTATGTTGGCCTTCTGTTATGGGCCAGGGTTTAGAAAATTCCAAAGTATATAGAACATAGAACAGTACAGCACAGAACAGGCCCTTCGGCCCTCAATGTTGTGCCGAGCCATGATCACCCTACTCAAACCCACGTATCCACCCTATACCCGTAACCCAACAACAACCCCCTTAACCTTACTTATTAGGACACTACGGGCAATTTAGCATGGCCAATCCACCTAACCCGCACATCTTTGGACTGTGGGAGGAAACCGGAGCACCCGGAGGAAACCCACGCACACAGGGGGAGGACGTGCAGACTCCACACAGACAGTGACCCAGCCGGGAATCGAACCTGGGACCCTGGAGCTGTGAAGCATTTATGCTAACCACCATGCTACCCTGCTGCCCAATGGAGTTCACCTGACGCAAACTGTTTATAGATTTTGGTTACGAGGAGCACAAGGGCCTACTTTTCAGGTGTTTTGCAACAGGGGCCTTCAGCACTTTTAATCAAAAACAAGTTTATTCTACAAATTCAGTTAACATTTTTATAAACACACACAGTAAGCATTTTTATGAACTACAAACATAAATACGCCACACACCTACAGTACTCCAAAAAACCCTTAATAAATTTCCCCCTTAAGCTGTTCCAATCTTAATAACAAGATTCCATAAACCAGACACCCCTTTTCAAAGGTGTGGTCCCATACACAACACTCAAGACCCGGTATCTTTAAGACTCTGGTATGGATATTTCTTGTTCTTTTCAAAACAGAAGGTTTGGATTCCTTCCATAAAACAATTATGATTTTTTAATTATCAAGTGATCTGGAGACACCTTTTAAACATGCCGAGAGAGAGAGACAAGACGGACTTCTCTGACTGAATCCAGTTTCCAAATCTGTAAACAAAAGTAAAACTCAGAGTCACAGCCCAGCTCCACCCACACAATGACATCACTGAAGCTATTTAATAATACAAAACACTTAAAGGGACACTCCCATGACACCCCCCCCCCATCAACTTCGAAGATGGTTTCATTTTGCACCTTTTCACTTTCCCAATAAAAACAATTGACAATAAATATACATTTTTAAACAAAAACAAAGATAATTAATAATACTGTCCATTTTACTTCTTCAACCATCGAACCTGCTTCTCTATCATATTCATGACAAAGCATCGGCTATCCCATTTTCTCGTCCTGCCACATGTATAATTTTTAAATGAAATAGCTGTAACAATACACTCCATTGAAACAGTCTGGCATTGTTATTCCTGAATCGCTCCAAAAACGTCAATGGATTATCAATATATATTATCAGTATATGAAAATGTTGCAAAGCCAGCACCAAGCTCAAAGTCTCCTTCTCAATCATTGAGAATTCCTCTGGTGATCATTCAATTTCTTGGAAAAATATCCAATAGGCCGTTCTAATCCTTCGTCTTCTTCTTACAAAAGCACAGCACCGACGCCCACATCATTCGCATCGACAGCCATTTTGAATGGTTGTGTGTAATCTGGGGTGACCAACACAGGAGCAGTGGTTAACACAGCCTTCAGGCTGTCAAATGCCTGTTGACACTCCGCCGTCCACTGAAATTTGCTACGCTTCTTCAGCAAGTCAATCAGTGGAGCATCAATGCTGCGAAAATTCGGCACAAATTTTCAGTAAAATTCACTCATGCCAAGAAATCGCATTATTTCCCTTTGCGTAGAGGGTATTGGAAAGTCCCCAATAACTTTTGGTTTCAGATCCCGTGGGACGATTCGACCCTGTCCAATTGTACGGCCAAGGATCATAACTTGGGCTTTTCCAAATTCACTTTTGGCTAGGTTCACCACCAAACCCGCCTCCTGAAGTCGATCGAATAACTCCATCACTTGCTTCAAATGTTCTTTCCATGTCTGACTAAAAATCAACAGATCATCGATGTATACCGCACGATTGGGTAATCCTGAAACGGCTTTGTTAGTTAACTGTTAAAATGTGGCTGGGGTGTTTTTCATGCCAAATGGCACAACTTTGAATTGGTATATACCATGTGGAGTCACAGAAGCTGAAATCTCCTTCGCCCTTTCGGATAAAGGTATCTGCCAGTAACCTTTAAGTAAATCCAGCTTGGAAATAAAAGCCAATTGTCCAACCATCTCAATGCAGTCCTCCAAGTGTGGGATAGGATAAGCGTCTGTTCTTGTAACTGCATTAACCTTTCTAAAGTCCACACACGATCGTTGGGTACCGTCCGGTTTCAGTACCATCACTATGGGTGAGCTCCATTGGCTGCACCCCACTTCAATTATGCCATTTTTAAGCATACTTTCAATTTCCTGGTTAACCTGTGCCAATTTTAACGGGTTAAGTTTACAATTGGAACAGCATTTCCCACATTTGCATCATGTATAGCCATTTTAGTACTTCCCAACTTATCTCCACAAACTTGTCCATGTGAGATTAATAACTCTTTCAGGTCAGTTTGCTTTTCCTCTGGAAGGTAACTCAACAATCTATCCCAAGTTTTAAGAACATCCTCATTATCCAATTTAATTTGAGGAATGTCAAATTCAGAGTCATCTGAATTTGGTTCTTCACTGAGTTAGCATCACTAAAACTCCTCCCCTTTCAAAGTACCTTTTAAGCATATTCACATGACACAATTGGTGAGTTTCGTTCTATCTGGCGTTCTTAACACATAAGTCACCTCACTTAATTTCCTTTCAATCTGATAAGGTCCACAAAACCTTGCTTTTAAAGGTTCACCTACCACTGGTAACAATAATAAAATTTTATCTCCACTGGCAAAAGTATGAACTTTTGCTTTCTTGTCCGCCACATGTTTCATCACATGCTGTGCAACCATTAAATGTTGTCCAGCCAATTCACCTGCTCTATTTAATCGTTCCCTCCAACTTGACATATAATCCAGTAATGCAAGTTCAGACTGCTCACTCACCAATTTCTCTTTAATCAATTTAAGTGGTCCTCTTACCTCATGATCAAAATTAGTTCAAAGGGACTGAATTTGGTTGACCCATTAGGTGCATCCCTAATTTGCAAACAGTACTAATGGAATTCATTTCTCCCAATTTCTCGATAATCTTGGCAATAAGCCCTCAACATCGTGACTAAGGTTTGATGCCACATTCTAACGCTCGCTGCAATTCTGGATGGTACGCAGGTGATTTAATTTGTTTTACTCGAAAGCTATCCATAACTTCCTTGAATAACCTGGAAGTAAAATTTGATCCTTGATCCGATTGTATTTCTGTGGGTAGTCCATACCTAGTAAAGAATTGAAGTAACTCTTCCACAATCTTTTTAGCTGTAATATTGCATACTGGAATGGCCTCTGGAAACCTAGTAGACACATCTATTATAGTCAAAAGATATTGGGGACGATGCTCTGAGCCCCGTGTCGGGCCGGAGAATCGCCGCAACCACGCCACGATGCCCGCATGTGATTCTCCGAGGTGCGGAGAATCGGTGCCATTTGCGCCGGCACGTTTGACGTGGCGCCAGCTGCAGGAATCGGTGGGGCCACTGATTCTCCGGCCCGGATGCCGAGCGGCCGTGTAGATACGACAGAGTCCCACTGTCGCGTTCACCCCTGGTCGTTGCCGGCGGGAACTCTGCGCGAAGGCCCGTTGGGGGGGGGGGGGGGGAATCCTGTTGGGCGGGGGGAAAGCGATCCTTCACCGGGGGGGGCCTCTGATGGGGTCAGGCCCACGATCGGGGCCCACCAATCGGCAGGCCGGACTCTCCCCCCACGGGCCTACTTTCCGGCGTGGCCGGCCCCTGAACACCGATGCCATGTTGAGTCAGGGCTGGTGCGCAAAATAAGTCCCCCGCACATGCGCAGGTTGGCGCGGCCCAACTGCGCATGCGCAGGTTGGCGCGGCGCCCATTTGGTGCCGGGGAGGGAGGCTGGAACGGCGTGAACCGATCCAGCACCATGCTGGCCACTTGTGGGGGACAGAATCGGCCGTCCCTGTGCCCGTTTCACGCCATCGTGAAACGGGACGGCGTTCACGACGGCGCAAACACTTGCGCTCCATTTTGGAGAATCGCCCCCATTGGTTCCCACTTTCCGTTTTAAGAAGTGGTCCTACGCAATCAATTAAGAACCTTGTAAAAGGTTCCTCAAATGCTGGAATGGATATTAAGGGTGCTAGTTTTATCACCGCTTGAGATTTCCCTATCACTTGACATGTGTGACATGATCGACAAAATTTAACTACATCTTTATGTAGTACAGGCCAATAAAAATGTTTTTGTATTTTAGCCTGTGTTTTCCTTACTCCCAAATGACCTCCTACTGGTACCTCATGTGCTACTCGCAACACCTCCTTTCTATACCCTACCGGCAATACTACTTGATGAACTTCTGCCCACTTTTCATCTGCCTGCATATGTAACGGTCTCCATTTTCTCATTAAGACATCCTTTTTAAGGTAATAACACTCTGGTATACACTCAGATTCCTCTTCCGTGTATGCATTCTGATACATCGATTTTATTTCTATATCTTTCTGTTGTAACTCTGCCAATTTTCCTGAACTAAAAATATCCGCCTCACCCTCCACCTGTACTTGTTCATTTCCAACAATCTGATCAAAAATCATCTCTGGTAATTGAACTCCAACTTTATCTTCACTCTGATTTCTCCTCATGTCTTAGCCTGTGACTTTGAGACCTTGTTACGACACAATCCGGAAAAATCCCAGGATACGCGTCCTTCATCACTTCAGCTGTCTGACTTTCCATTGGCTTATCAGCCACAGTAGGCATCACTCCCACCTGTGATCCAGCTATATCATTACCCAAAATAAGCTGTATCCCTGGACAAGATAGTTTCTCTATTACACCTACTACCACTTCACCACTCTTCACTGGACTTTCCAACCTTACTATAGATAATGGAACACTACTCTTCTCACCCCGAATTCCACATATTACCACCTTTTCTGGCAAAATTCCTCTCAAACTACATAACTCCTCATCTCTTATCAAAGATGGACTAGCTCCTGTATCTTTTAAAATTGTGACTTCTTTACCTGCTCCTCCTGATACACAAGTAAACTTTACCCACACAAGTAAATTCTTTAAAGAGATCTGGCACCTTCCTATCAATCACCTCTTTATCAAACTGTACATTCTTTTGCACCTTCTTTGCTTCACTTGGGCTTTCCTTTACCACTTTAACAAACCCCACTGTCTTATCCTGTTTTACCACATCAGCCTTCCTAGTGCTTTCCTTCAACCCCCAGTAAAAGCATCTGAACCTTTTAATTTCTCTTCCACCCTCCTGGATTTCTTTTTAAATCTGAGGTACATTCTCCTTATTATCTCCCATCAGATCCCTTTTACCTTTACCACTTGGGTATTTCATTTTTCCCCAGTTTCTATCCCTCACAGGCCGAAACTGATTTCGGAAACCAAACTTTGATTTATGAACTAATTCATAATCATCTGCCATCTGCAATGGTAGCATTGTGGATAGCACAATCGCTTCACAGCTCCAGGGTCCCAGGTTCAATTCCGGCTTGGGTCACTGTCTGTGCGGAGTCTGCACATCCTCCCCGTGTGTGCGTGGGTTTCCTCCCACAGTCCAAAGATGTGCAGGTTAGGTGGATTGGCCATGATAAATTGCCCTTAGTGTCCAAAATTGCCCTTAGTGTTGGGTGGGGTTACTGGGTTATGGGGATAGGGTGGGGTTACTGGGTTATGGGGATAGGGTGGAGTTGTTGACCTTGGGTAGGGTGCTCTTTCCAAGAGCCGGTGCAGACTCGATGGGCTGAATGGCCTCCTTCTGCACTGTAAATTCTATGATTCTATGATTACTGCCGCTAATCTCGCAGTTTTAACCCTCAATCTCTTTCACACGAGTTCTCACTAAATCAGGAATTCAATTTTTAAACTCCTCCAAAATTATCATTTATCCAAGAGCTTCACACGTTTGGTCTATTTTCAAAGCCCTGATCCACATATCAAAATTACTCTGTTTGATCCTTTCAAACTCCATGTATGTTTGACCAGGTCCTTTCCTTAAATTTCTAAACCTTTGTCTGTAAGCTTCAGGCACTAGTTCATATGCACCCAAGATGGATTTTTTCACCTCCTCATAAGTCCCAGATATCTCCTGTGATAGTGATACAAACACTTCACTAGCTCTATCTACCAACTTTGTTTGATTCAGTAATACCTATGTGTCCTGTGGCCATTTCATTTGCTTAGCTATCTTCTCAAATTAAATGAAAAAGGCTTCTGCATCCTTCTCATCAAACCGGGACATATTTAAATAGATCCAATCACCAAGCCTTTGACTGTGACGCTCATCACTATCCTCATCACTAGCCTCAGACTGTACATTTCTCTTTACATCCGCCAATTTTAACTGACTTTCATTTTTCATGGCTATTTTCCGAAGTTCAAAGTCTCTCTCTTTTTCCCTGATCCATACCTCTCTTTCTCTTTCTTTTTGTTCTGCTTTCTTGTTCCCTTTCTTCACATTCAAGCTGCTTTAATTATTTTTATGCTCAAGCTGCCAAATCTGTAATGGAATTCTTGCCATTTCCAGTGATTCGGACTGTGTCTCAGGTAATTTTAAATGCTCAGCTACCACCACAATTACCTCTTCTTTTCGTATTTTGTAAGGTAATGTTAACTGCAATGTTTTTGCCAAATCTAAACACCTTTTTTTTGTCTGTTTGTAGGCCTCTCAAAAGAGCCATTGTCCACAACACTCCCTACTTAAACTGGAATACACCTGAAAAGCAAACACAAATATGCCAACCCAATCACAAAACATAGACTTTTGTCTCAGACAAGCTCCCAATTTGTTATGGGCCAGGGTTTAGAAAATTCTGAAGTATATCATGGAGTTCACCTGACCCATAACTGTTTATAGGTGTTGGTTACGAGGAGCACAAGGGCCTACTTTTCAGGTGTTTTGCAACAGGGGCCTTCACCACTTTTAATCAAAAACAAAGTTTATTCTACGAATTCAGTTAACATTTTTATAAACACACACCGTAAGCATTTTTATCAACTACAAACATAAATACCCACACAGCTACAGTACTCCAAAAAACCCTTAATAAATTTCCCCCTTAAGCTGTTCCAATCTTAATAATAAGATCCCATAAACCAGACACCCCTTTTCGAAGGTGTGGTCCCACACACAACACTCAAGACCCGGTATCTTTAAGACTCTGGTATGGATATTTCTTGTTCTTTTCAAAACAGCAGGTTTGGATTCCTTCCATAAACAGTTATCACTTTTAAATTATGTAATGTGGAGACACCTTTTAACATACAGAGAGAGAGAGCGAGAGAGAGAGCGAGAGAGAGAGCGAGAGAGAGAGCGAGAGAGAGAGCGAGAGAGAGAGCGAGAGCGAGAGCGAGAGCGAGAGCGAGAGCGAGAGCGAGAGCGAGAGCGAGAGCGAGAGCGAGAGCGAGAGCGAGAGCGAGAGCGAGAGAGAGAGCGAGAGAGAGAGCGAGAGAGAGAGCGAGAATTTAAGAATCATTGGCCTTCCTGAAAGTATTGAGGGCCTAGATGCGGTAGCATATGTGTCGGGTATGCTGCAGTCGTTGATGGGAGCGGGGGCTTTTCCTCGACTCCTGGAGCTGGATGGAGCACACAGAGCCCTCACAAGGAAGCCCAAGGCGAATGAACCGCCGAGGGCCATGGTGGTTCATTTTCACTGTTTTTCAGTCTTGCGGTGGGCCAAGCAGGAACTTTAGCATTATCCTTCGGGAGACTGGGTTTTGTTTTAAGTGAGTGTGTCTGTTCTGCTTTATTGTTATGTTAATGTCTTCTTGACAGCGGTTTACTTACTGGGGAATGTGATCCTGTAAATAGGTTTTTTTCTATGTGGGGGAGAGGGGTCCGAACAATAAGGTGATAGTCTTATGAGGAAAGGCTGATGGACTTGAGGTTGTTTTCGTTAGAGAGAACAAGGTTAAGAGGTGACTTAATAGAGGCATACAAAATGATCAGAGGGTTAGATAGGGTGGACAGCGAGAGCCTTCTCCCGCGGATGGAGGTGGCTAGCACGAGGGGACATAGCCTTAAATTGAGGGGTAATAGATATAGGACAGAGGTCAGAGGTGGGTTTTTTACGCAAAGAGTGGTGAGGCCGTGGAATGCCCTACCTGCAACAGTAGTGAACTCGCCAACATTGAGGGCATTTAAAAGTTTATTGGATAAGCATATGTATGATAAGGGCATAGTGTAGGTTAGATGGCCTTTAGTTTTTTTTCCATGTCGGTGCAACATCGAGGGCCGAAGGGCCTGTACTGTGCTGTATCATTCTATGTTCTATAGTCTGATCGGTGCCAGGGGCAGGGGTTATCAGGGTCAGCAGACTCTCGGAAGCTTGGTGGGGGCTGAGCTAGTGTTGAGTTGGTGTTTGACTTGGGAGATTAGGTTTCTGGTGCTATGATTGGGGGGGGCTGCTTTGCTGGCAAGGGAGAAATTATTTTCAGGGAATAAATGGGAGGACGGGGCGACTGCTGCTTAAGGGGGTATTCGGGGAAGCGGGCTCGGGGCTGGCCTAAAAAGGGCGATGGCTAGTCGGCGGGAGTAGGCCCCCCACCCGAGGATACTATAAAACACAACCAGCATATTGGCAGCAACAGGAAATTCACCAGCCATCAACATAAACGCAAGTACATACACAGGTTACCGGCAATACAGATCAGAGTGAGGACTCATAATCTAAGAAGTAAACAGCCTTCCACGTTGTGAATGTGACATGTGTGGATGAAGTCAGAGTTAAGAGGCTTTTGCTACTATCAGCCCGGAGAAAAGCAGCAAACACACATTCCCCGCCCAAGTCAACACAGAGCCAGTGTGATTACCTTCAGCAACAGTAAAACTGGCAATATTTATGTTTTCTTACTGCCCATGTTCAGTGTTTTGTATGCAAGAGGTGTGTGTTTTTGTTTTCCTCAGATTGCCACAATTTACATGGATACATAGAAGATAGGAGCAGGTGGAGGCCGTTTGGTCCTTCGAGCCTGTTCCGCCAGTTATCACGATCATGGCTGACCATCCAACTTTATAGCCTAATCCTGCTTTCTCCCCATAGCCTTTGATCCCATTCTTCCCAAGTGCTGTATTTAGGCGCCTCTTGAATATATTCAATGTTTTAGCATCAACTACTTCCTGTGGTAATGAATTCCACAGGCTCACCAATCTTTGGATGAAGAAATGTCTCCTCATCTCTGTCCGAAATGGTTTACCCTGAATCCTCAGGCTGTGACCCCTGGTTCGGGACACAACCATCATTGGGAACATCGTCCCTGCATCTACCCTGTCTAGTACCGTTAGAATTTTCTAAGTCTCTATGAGATTGCCACCTCATTCTTCTGAACTCCAGCGAGAACAATCCCAACCTAGTCAATCTCTCCTCATATGACAGTCCCACCATCCCTGGAATCAGTCTTGTAAACCTTCGCTGCACTCCCTGGAGAGCAAGGACATCCTTCCTCAGAAAAGGAGGCCAGAACTTTACACAATATTCTAGATGAGGCCTCACCAAGGCCTGTAGAATTGCAGCAACACATCCCTGCTCCTGTACTCAAAACCTCTCGCAATGAAGGCCAACATACCATTAGCCTTCTTTACTGCCTGCTGCACCTGCATGCTTACCTTCAGCAACTGGTGCACAAGGACACTCAGGTCCCGCTGCACACTCCCCTCTCCCAATTTCCAACTATTCAGTTAAGCAATCTGCCTTCCTATTTTTGCTTCCAAAGTGAATAACCTCACACTTATCCAAATTATACTGCATCTGCCATTGGTTTGCCCACTCGTCCAACCTGTCCAGATCATGCTGTAGAATCCCTGCATCCTCATCACAGTTCACCCTCCCACCCAACTTGGTATCATCTGCAAACTTTGAGATGTTACATTTTGTTCCCTCATCCAAATCATTTATACATATTGCAAATAGCTAGGGTCCCAGCGATCCCTGTGGCACCCCAATAGTTACTGCCTGCCAATTTGAAAAGGACCCATTAATCCCTTCTCTTTGTTTCCTCTCTGCCAACCAGTTTTCTATCCACCTCAATACACTTCCCCTAATTCCATGCGTTTTAATTTTGCACAATAAACTCTTATGCGGGACTTTGTCAAACGCCTTCTGAAAGTCCAAATATACCACATTGACTGGCTCCCCCTTGTCAACTGTACTGGTTACATCTTCAAAGCATTCCAACAGATTTGTCAAGCATGATTTCCCCTTCATAAATCCATGCCGACTCTGACTGATACTGCTACTGCTTTCGCATTGTTCCACTATAAAGTCCTTGATAATGGATTCCAGAATTTTCCCCACTACCGCTGTTAGGCTTACTGGTCTATAATTCCCTGCTTTCTCTCTGATGCACCATCAATTACGACGAGACGAAAGTAGCGTGTAATCGAGGCTTTATTAAGCAGAAATGTGTAGCCTCCTGCAGCTGCTGCCAAAATGGCTGCAGCTCGGTGAGCACACACATTTATACTCTGCCTACTGTGCAGAGCCAACAGGCAGGGATCTACCCCCGTACCTGTCGTACAGGAGCCTTACCGTATTACTTCTCATATACATAATATATACAAACAGTGGTGACTACCACACTCTCTACCTTCCTTTTTGAATATTGGAGTGACATTAGCTACCCTCCAATCTGCAGGGACTGTTCCAGAGTTTATAGAATCCCGGAAGATGACCACCAATGCATCCACTATTTCCCGAGCAACCTCCTTAAGCACTCTGCGATGTAGATTCTCAAGCCCTGGGGAATTATCCGCCTTCAATCCCATCAATTTTCCCAACACCATTTCTCTACTAATGTTGAACTCCCTCAGTTCTTCCCACTCACTAAACCTTTCATTCTCCAGCATTTCTGGTATCTGATTTGTGTCCTCTTTTGTGAAGACAGATCCAAAGTATGTATTCAATTGCTCAGCCATTTCTTTGTCCCTTATTATGCATTCCCCTGTTTCTGTCTGTAGGTCACCTACATTTCACTTTACCAATCTCTCTTCACATAGCTATAGAATCTCTTAGTGTCAGTCGTTATGTTCCCTGCAAGTTTCATTTCGTACTGTATTTCCCCTTCTTAATCAATCCCTTTGTCCTTTTTTGCGAAATTCTAAACTGATTCCGATCCTCAGACCTATTATTTTTCTTGACCAATCTGTAATCTGTATGTTTCTTTCTTGGATCGGATACTATTTCTAATTTCCTTTGTAAACCATAGATTGGCCTCTTACTCATTGTGCTTTTGTGCCAGACAGGAATGAACAGTTGCTGCGTTCCTGGAATTTTTGCCATTGCCGATCCACTGTCATCCCTTTAAGTAATTCTCCCCAATCTATCAAGGCCAACTCACGCCTCTTTAGGAAACTACAGGCTTGCTATAGCAGATGTAATCGCATTGTTTTTTCTCATCTGTATCTAATCTTTGAGCGATTGTGTAGATGAGTCGAGTGAGAATCTCTCGGGTCCTGCTCTGGGGCAATAAACTGATTTTTAAATGCACTAAAAGCCTTTTACCAGAAGTATTTCAAAGGTAGTGACCTCAGGATTACCATGGCTGGGTCACTGTCTGTGCAGAGTCTGCACGTTCTCCCAGCGTCTGCGTGGGTTTCCTCAGGGTGCTCCGGTTTCCTCCCACAGTCCAAAGACGTGCAGATTAGGTGGAATGGCCATGATAAATTGCCCTTAGTGACCAAAAAGGTTAGGACAGGTTATTGGGTTCCGGGGATAGAGTGGAAATGAGGGCTTAATTGGGTCTGTGCAGACTCAATGGGCCAAATGGCCTCCTTCTGCACTTTACGTTTTATGGTCTATCGCCACCCACCCTGTCCAGGCTCCACTCGTCCTCTTCATAAACAAGACGGAGGTGACAAAAATCACCAGAATACACAATAACCAAAAGAAGTAAAACTGTTCACAAATCACTTTTCCCATATTGACTCAAAATAATCTTGCTACACAGGATAACGGATATAGATAATCAACGGCCAGGCCATCACTCACATTCCGTGAGAGAACGCTTCAGTCTAATCGACCAAACACCAATCCCCAATAATAAAGGAGATTGTCTCAGTCTCTTTTGGAAGGTTCCCTTCAACTAATCTCGTGTTCTTGGGCAAGTGTCAGCAACATTACCCTACATGGTGGCTGTGCTGCAGAACTGACCAGCCCAGAACCGCCATGGTCAAATCTGCAGTTTCTCAGAAGAAGACGATTTGCACAAGAATCCTGCCTTTAACCCTGTATTCAGCATTCAAAATTGCAGTCATGCAATAATTATATGAGAACAGCCAGCTAATCTACTACTCACCCCCTCCCCTTTTGCCATCCCACCCTCTAGGGAGGGGGAGGGGGAAAATAAAAGAGGATTAACGTGGGATGGAAGAAGTGTGTACTTGCTTCAGATGTGAAGTTGTTTTTTTCAGCTGACTGTTCTTCCACAATGTGGAGTGATTAAGAAGCACCAGCTGGATGGCTAACAAGAATCTTCTGGCTGGAACATTCCGTCCAAGTTCCCAGACTGTGGGATTCCCTCTGGGGGGTCACTTTCCCTTTTAATAACCTGGACATTCACTCCAAAGATCTGCACCAGGCCTATGTAATTCCTTTTTGTCTCCAACTCCACCAGACTGTCCCCCAGCTTTAATGTGGGGAGAAACAATTCCCCTCACTTGGTTTTAAATAGGATGTTTTAAACATCTGGTTCTACTGCAGCTGCTGCTGGACTTAACGTCATTTCTGTTCAATCTGACTGTAAAGAGAGAAAGGTCTTTACTTTGAACCTTTAGTCAGAGGCCATCAGGTAAGAGAGATCAGGAGGGCAGCATGGTGGCGCAGTGGTTAGCATTGCCGTCTCATAGCGCCGTGGTCCCAGGTTCTATCCCGGTTCTGGGTCACTGTTTGTGTGGAGTTTGCACATTCTTCCCATGTTTGTGTGGGTTTCTCACCCACAATCCAAAGATATGCAGGGTAGGTGGATTGGCCGCGCTAAATTACCCCTTAATTGGAAAAAATGAATTGGGTACTCAATTTTGTTTAAAAACGAGAGATCAGGGCTTTGACCCTTCAGCACTTGATCAAACCAAAACTAATTGGGAACTTTCTCAGAGTAAAGAAACATTCCAGAACAGTCACTACCAATCACAAACAATCCGGCATGGTGGCACAGTGGCTAGCACTGCTGCGTCACAGCTCTCGGGTCCTGGGTTCAATTCCGGCCTCGGGTGTCTTATGTGGAGTTTGCACTTTCTACCTGTGCCTGCATGGGTTTCCTGCGGGTACTCCGGTTTCCTCCCGCAGTCCAAAGATGTGCAGGTTAGGTGCATTGGCCTTGCTAAATTGCCCCTTAGTATCTAAACAGTTAGGTGGGGTTACTGGGTTACAGGGATAGGGTGGAGGCTTGGGCTTAAGTAGGTAAGCTCTTTCCAAGGATCAGTGCAGACTCGATAGACCAAATTGCCTCTTGCTGTACTGTAGGAATTCTATGATTCCATGTAACACCCACTGTCCTTCCTTCAATCATCTTTGTCACTTCCTTAAAAAGCTCAATCAAGTTAGTGAGACTTGACCTCCCCTTCACAAAACCATGCTGCCTCTCGCTAATAAGTCCATGTGTTTCCAATGGGAATAAATCCTGTCCCAAAGAATCCTCTCCAATATTTCCCTTCCACTGACGCAAGGCTCACCGGCCCGCAATTTCATGGATTAGACTTGCTACCCCTCTTAAAATGGAACAACATTGTCTATCCTCCAGTCGTCTGGGACCTCACCTGTAGCCAATGAGGATACAAAGATTTCTGTTAAGGCCCCAGCAATTTCCTCCCATGCCTTCCTCAGTATTCTGGGGTAGAAATTACATGAGGCCCAGGGGACCTATCTACCTTAATGTTTTCAAAGACACCCAACACCTCCTCCTTGTTGATATCGACATGACCCAGACTATCTACACCCCCTTCCCTAGACTCATCATCGACCAATCCTTCTCTTTGGTGAATACTGATACAAAGTACACATTTAGTACCTCACCCATTTCTTGCTCCACACAGAGGCTGGTTTAGCACAGTGGGTTGTAATGCAGAACGAGGCCAGCAGCGCGGGTTCAATTCCCGTACCTGCCTCCCCGAACAGGAACCGGAATGTAGCGACTACGGGCTTTTCACAGTAACTTCATTGAAGCCTACTTGTGACAATAAGCGATTATGATTATTATTATTCCCTCCTCTGTCCTTGAATAGGCTAACGCTTTCCCTGGCCACCACCTTGCTATTTATATACAAAAAAGAAGCCTTAGGAATCTCCTTAATCCTGTTTGCCAATGACTTTCCATGACCGCTTTTAGCCCTCCTGACTCCTTGTTTAAGTTCCTTCCTACTTTATATTCCTCAAATATCTGTTCTCAGCTTCCTGGCCCTTACAAATGCTTCCTTTTTATTTTTGACTAGGCTCACAATACCCCTCGTTATCTCAAGGTTCCCGAAACTTGCCATACTTATCATTCATCTACTCAGTCTGGTGGTCATTCATGCCTTTTTTACCTGTTTGATCTTCACCTGCGGTGTGTTCACCTCAATGAACTTGCTATCTGTGACTCGCTCAGCATCACGGATGTTCCACTGTAAATCCACTCTCAGCTCCAGCTCTGAAATGCAGTTAGCCAGAAGCATCAGTTGGCCACCAGGGACAACTGAAACTTCAAAAATTTGCCAGAGCACAGGAAGGTGTGAGAACTCCTTGGCATTAGTACCCTTAAGCCCTCTTGTGCTTGTACAAGAATACGTAGCTCCCTTACGTATGCCAGGTTGCTGGCCAAAATCTTGTCCTCCAGGACTGTGTTCCGGACGTTATTGGGGAGGACCAGGCGGAGTTTGTTAAGGGTAGGCAGTTGGTGGCCAATGTAAGAAGGCTTTTAAATGGGATCATGATGCCCCTGGAAGGTAAGGAGGTGGAGGTAGTGATGCAATGGATGCAGAAAATGCAGAGGGGAGCTTTCCGAGTAGGAGGGTGTTGGAGGGAAAGTTTGGGCTGGCATGGGGAAAAAAATTCAGGTATCTGCAGGTGCGGGACTTCCTTCGTAAACAGGTGTCAATCTTCCCGCTCCTCCCGCTGAGGGGGATTCAGGACAGGGTAATTTCCAGAGGGTGGGTAGGGGAGGGGAGCGTCTCGGACATTTCCAAGGAGCTGATGGGGTCGGAAAAGACGCAGACCAAAGAGCTGAAGCGGAAGTGGGAGGAGGAGAGATAGAGGATGGTCTCTGGCAATGTAGCCATCTAAGATGGACACTGGGCTACAAAATGGAGAACTGCTAAGACTGCAGGGAAAAACAGTCATAGTGAGGAGACACAGCTTGCAGAAGACTGTTTTGCATTTTGCACGTACAGAAACCAGTTTCTAGCCAGGTGCAGAGTTTCAGCCAAAGGTGCAAATGGGAAACAGATCTGCATAGTAATGAGGTGATCCAGATCCAGACCCCGGACAATAGAAACATTTAAGTATCGATGGATACTTTTCCATAGACGCCCAGACAGAATGGCACCAAAGCAACCAACACAAAGAGCCGTAGGGACCGCCCCACCCATCGAGGAACGACCCTAGGATTGGGGAGTTTGAAAGATATCGATTGGGAAAGGCCCAATCGATGAGGGAACCGCCCCAAGGGGGCCTGAACCTCCTGGGACCTATAAGAGTAGGTCCCGCACATGGTTCGGTCTGTTTTGCTCCGGCCCAGATCTGCTGTTGCTCCCAGATCGGTTTGCTCCAACCGTTGCTTCCAGACTCCGGCCCAGACCTGTTCCATCGCATCCTGACTCCAGTTTCATCACTGGCCGTTGAGCATCAGCCATCGAACTGTAAGTGCCAACACAACGATCGCTATGTGATCCAGACCTTGCTAGCCCTTGACAACTTTGCCAATCAGAAAGTTACAGACCAAGAACGGGACGAAGGCCTTGCTCCCTGACCTTGCCTGTTCCTGTCTAGATAAGTATTTCGTTGTTTAGTATTAGAAGTAAGTTAGTCTCTTTAGCGTATGCATGTGTATTTATTATATTTGTTATAGTAAACACCAATCGTTTGGATTTACTAATCGGTGTATGGATTTATTACTTTGAACCTGACCTTGATATACTTGTGACGGTGTCTCAATACGGCACCTGGCGACTCCGAGCATAATTACACATACAGAGCTATAGTAGTGTTAAGCACACGGCCTTTAAACGGAGGCGTGTTAATCACACTCCAGTAAAACGAGCAACAGCATGGAGGGACTCAAACCCCCCAAAGTCCGAGACCTGGCTATCGGACATGGCTAGCTTTCTTTGTATGGAGAAAATTAAGTTTGCCTTGAGAGGTTCACGGTTAGGGTTCACCCGGAGGTTGGGGGGGGGGGGGGGGGGGGGGGGGGGGGGTAATAAGGGTGGGACCAGTACGAAAGGCAAACGGCTTTTGCATTATGTTTATGGCCTCATGTATATTGTTTATTTTGTTGTTGTTACGACAACAAAGATACCTCAATAAAATGTTTATTAAAAAAAAATTTAGATTTAATTTTGCAAGTGGAGATTTTGCTGCACCATGCAGTCACAATTGTAAGCAAGAAACCATATGCAGGCCTGAAGGATATTTAATGGTTGCTTTAGAATTAAACTGATCCACATATGATCGATCATGCAATATTAATCAAGGTTCACATTTTCACCCACAAGAATTTATCATGTTGACAAACATTTTTTTTTAAAATTGTGATTGCCCAATTGTTTTTTTACAATTAAGGGGCAATTTAGCATGGCCAATCCCCCTAACCTACACATCTGAGACCCACACAGACACAAATATTAAAAAATTGATGTAAACTCAAAAAATCTATTTACTACATGCAAAGAGGTTATGTGACAAATATAACAAAGTCCTCCAGTCCACAATTCCTTCGATAGTAAACGACTTTACCTGACAGGTGTATAACATCCTCTGCCCCATCATGAGTATGAAAGCATTGACACCTTCAAGACAAGGCTGACTGGACTATAGTCATTAGAGTATCAAAACAGTAAAATCTCGATGAATACAAGGGGATCAACCTCCAAATTTAAGCAATCTTTGTAATAACCAAGAGGGGCTCATTCCCACACAAATGGATGTCTCTGTAGCCTGGTAGGCTTACAAACTTGGCCGATGTGAAAAACAGATTAATTTGTCAAATGAAAACATACCAAGCAGTAAATGCATTAAGGCTTTATTCAATTTGTTAACACCTCACAATGACGTAACTGTGCAAAACACTGGGATTTTGACTTGAAAAAAGTAAAAGATCATCCAGGCAGTTTTGTTAGCCTTGTATCATGTAGCACGGTAGCAGTGGGTAGCACTGTTGCTTCACAGCTCCAGGGTCCCAGGTTCGATTCCCAGCTTGGGTCACTGTCTATGCGGAGTCTGCACGTTCTCCCCGTGTCTGCGTGGGTTTCGTCCAGGTGCTCCGATTTCCTCCCACAAGTTCCGAAATGTCATTTGGACATTCTGAATTCTCTGTATGTACACGAACAAGCACCGGAATGTGGTGACTAGGGGCTTTTCACAATAACTTCATTGCAGTGTTAATGTAAGCCTACGTGTGGCAATAAAGATTATTATTTTTTAAAATGCAGACGGTGTCTTGACATTTGCAAATCAACATGGTTCTTGGAGTTGCCCATCAGAAGAGCATTCTCCTTGCTCCACTTTCCAGTATTACACTTTTCACCACCTTTAAACATCTAAACATCAAAGTGCTCCCAACAATTTTTGATGACATAAATACTCAATTTTCTAGACAGGAGTTGGCTCCTGCTCTGAGCGAGCTTCAATCTGGTATGAAGCATAGAGAATTGAAGCAGGAGGTGGTGTAATACGCCAGGGTTTAGAAAACTCCAAGTATATCATGGAGTTTACCTGACCTACAACTTTTAATAGATTTTGGTTATGAGGAGCACAAGGGCCTACTTCCCAGGTTTTATGCAACAGAGACCTTAAGTATTTTTAAATTAAAAAATGTTTATTCTATGAATCCAGTTAACATTTTATGAACACACAGTAAACAGTTTATCAACTACCAACACAATTACCCCCCACGATACAGTACTCTATATGTGACCTTTAATGACTTCCCTCACAACATCCATGAGCCAAACACCCTTTTTAACAAAGCAATAGGTAGCAATTCTTTACACATGACAGTTATCACTTGTAAATTATCAAGTAATCTGGTCACCTCTTAACATAGAAAGACAAAACATACCTTCCTTGTCTGAATTCAGCTTTCAACTACCGAAAACGAAAGTAAAACAGCTTCCAGTTCAAAACGAAAGTAAAAGCCTGAGACATAACCCAACTCCACCCACACAATGACATCATTGTAGCTATTTGATAAACACCCATTTCTTAAAGGTACACTCTCAGAGGCAATTCGGTCCACCATTCATTATGATCATGGCTGATCATCAAGTTCAATACCCTGATCCCGTCTTTCCCCCATATCCCTTTAGCCCCAAGAAGTATAACCAATTCCTTCTTGAAATTATGCAACATTTTGGCCTCAAATACTTGTTGGTAGCGAATTCCACAGATTCACTATGCTCTGGATGAAGAAATTTCTTCTCACCTCAGTCCTAAATGGTTTACCTCTTATTCTCAAACTACAGCCCCTAGTTCTGGACTCCCCCCACCACTGGGACCATTCTTTCTGAATCTACCCTGTCTAATCCTGTTAGAATTTTATAGGAGAGCCCCATTCACTCTCCTAAACTCCAATGAATATAATCCTAACCGATTTAGTCTCTCCTCATGTGACAACCCCACCATCCCAGGAATCAGCCAGGTAAATCTTTGCTGCATTGCTTCCATAGCAAGAACATCCTTCATGAGATAAGGACACCAAAACTGCACACAATACTCCAGGTGGCCTCACCAATACACAACACAATTGCAATAAAACATCTCTATTCCTATATTCAAATCCTCTCGCCAACATACAATTTGCCTTTTTACTGCCTGCTATACCTGCGCACTTACTTTCAGCTACTGATAGGTTAGCCATGGCACAAATCAACTCCAGCCTCCCAGATTGCCTTGATCCACTGCAGTTTGCCTACCTACCGCTGCAACAGGTCCACAGCAGATGCCATCTCCATGGCCCTGCACTCTACCCTGGAACACCTAGATTACAAAGACACCTATGTCAGACTCCTATTTATCGACTACAGCTCAGCCTTCAACACCATCAATCCTATGAAAATCATCTCCAAACTCCGTGGCCTTGGCCTCGGCTCCTCCCTCTGCAACTGGATCCTGAACTTTCTAACAACAGGCCACAATCAGTAAGGATAGGCAACAACACTTCCTCCACGATCATCCTCAACACTAGTATCCCATAAGGCTGTGCCCTCAGCCCCCTATTATACTCCTTGTACACCTATGACTGTGGGGCCAAATTCCCCTCCAACTCGATTTTCAAATTTGCTGATGACACCACAATAGTGGGTCGGATTTCAAACAATGACGAGATAGAGTATAGGAATTAGATAAAAAAATCTGGTGAACTGGTGCGACAACAATAATTTCTCCCTCAATGTCAACAAAACGAAGGAGATTGTCATCGACTTCAGGAAGCGTAGTGAAGAACATGCCCCTGCCTCCATCAATAGGAACGAAGTGGAAAGAGTCGAGAGCTTCAAATTTTTAGGTGTCCAGATCACCAACAGCCTGTCCTGGGTCCCCCCATGCCGACACTATAGTTAAGAATGCCCACCAACGACTCTACTTTCAGAAGACTAAGGAAATTTGGCATGTCACCTGCGACTCTCGCCAGCTTCTACAGATGCACCATAGAAAGCATTCTTGCTGGTTGTATCACAGCTCGGTATGGATCCTGCTCTGCTCAAGACCGCAGGAAATTACAAACGGTCGTGAATGTAGCCCAATCCATCACGTAAACCAGCCTCCCATCCACTGACTGTCTACAATTCCCGCTGTCTCGAAAAGGTAGCCAGCATAATTAAGGACCCCACGCTCTCTTCCACCATCTTGTCAGGAAAAAGATGCCAAAGTTTGAGGTCACGTACCAACCGACTCAAGAACAGCTTCTTCCCTACTGCCATCAGACTTTTGAAAGGACCTACCTCGTATTAAGTTGATCTTTTCTCTACACCTTGCTATAACTAACATATTCTGCAGTCTCTCCTTTATTCCATATGCACGGTATGCATGGTTTGTACAGCATGCAAGAAACAATACTTTTCACAGTATACTAATACATGTGACAATAATAAATCAAATCAAAAATCAAATGATACATGAGGGCACCAAGGTCTCACCGAGTATCCACCCTGTCTCAATTTACACCCATTCAAATAATAATCTGCCCTTCCTATTTTTAGTAAGAAGTCTTACAACACCAGGTTAAAGTCCAACAGGTTTGTTTCGAACATGAGCTTTCGGAGCGCAGCTCCTTCCTCAGGTGAATGGCGAGGTATGTTCCAGAAACATTTATATAGACAAAGTCAGAGATGCTGGACAATGCTTGGAATGCGAGCATTTGCAGGTAATCAAATCATTACAGATCCAGGGAGAGGGATAATCACAGGTTAAAGAGGTGTGAATTGTCTCAAGCCAGAACAGTTGGTGGGATTTTGCAAGTCCAGGCCAGATGGTGGGGGGTGGATGTAATGCGACATGAATCCAAGATCCCTGTTGAGGCCGCACTCATGCGTGCGGAACTTAGCTATAAGTTTTTGCTCGGCACTTCTGGAGCGAAGCACTGCACAGGGTGGACTCCACGTGTGCGAGGCTCAACCTAACATAGCCAAAAGTGGTACATAGAGCCCACTTGACCAAAACACAAATGAACAGGTTCTTCCCAGGGGTGGAGGATAGATGTGAACGGTGCAAAGAGGCCCGGCCAACCACGCCCACATTTTCTGGTCTTGCCCCAGACTTGCTGGGTACTGGGTGGGGTGAAGGAGCCATGCCAGAAAGTGGCAGTCTTCAGGGTATCAGACCAGCCAGATCTATTTATGGGGAGGAGGGTGGACGCCCTTGCTTCCCTGATCGCCCGCCGTAGAATCCTGCTGGTTTGCGATCAGCAGCCCCACCTAAAGCTGCAGACTGGCTGTCCGACCTATCAGAATTTCTCCAAATGGAGAAGAAATTCACCATGGGTCGGAAGAGGGCTTCCACAAACTATGGGAGCCATTCACCCGACTGTTCCGAGACCTGTTTGTGGCCAACACATTAATAAATAAATAGCCAGTAGGCAGGGGGGAAAAGGGGAGGGGGGGGGTCAAGGAGAGAGGAGCTGGAGAGGGGGGATAGGGAGGATTGTATGCTGAGCCAGACAGTGACAGACTGTAAATAGAGAAACCCAAGGAGGAACTTTTGTGACTGTGCAATAAATGAAAATGAACGGCAAATGAAAACGAACGGCAATGTATATAATTTTGAAAATGCCAGTAAAAAGATTTTTTTTTAAAATTAAGTCAGAAGAAACTACTGATGAATAAGGTAAGAAAACAATCAGAGCTAAATATGTCCAACACTTTCACCATGTCCCAGCTGACCCAGAAAAAAATTGATAAATGGTCTCAAGAATGACCAAACCCCAAGAAAGGGGGAACGGAGACATGGGAACAACTTGAAAGTTTAAAGGGCACCTGTGGGATGGGATACAGATCCTGACGGTAATGGTACCCAGACGAGAGGGAAGAAACTAAATAAAGAGGTTCATGTCACCCTTGGAGACAATGAACAGCTACTAGAGCCCGGATGGGTTGCAATCAAGCGTTGGCTACAGGTTTTTAGCCCAGCAAAAACAGACTGGAGTATGACGAGCTGTTCCAAACGGTCTGGTTGGAACACTCGGGACTGAACAAAGAGGGACACAAGGATATGGACGACATCACTTTTGGACACACGAAAGCTGCCTTCGTCGCTGGCACCCTACTCGGGTGGGAAGGCCGAGACACAAACACCGCAGTATTCGTGGATCAATGTAATCGGTTAGACTGGGATATGGCAGCTAAACTCAAAACCACGTAGGCAGGATGGAAATCCAAAGATCAACAATACACAAGATCGATGACCCAGAAAATATCACTACTGCAGAAAGAAAGGCCATTGGACCAAGATGTGCAAAGCAAAAGCACAAGGAAGGGGACATCAGGGAAACAACCCAACACACAAACCAGGCCCAGCCTCTGATGGTAACGACCGCTGGGAAGGTACACTCAATATGGACCAAAGATAAGAACGATAGTGGCCTACTCGGATTAATTTACTGGGATTGCCCCACCGTGCACTAAATAATACCCCATTAGCTCAACCTCTATTGCCGGGATTGTGCCCGTCATCCAACAACTAGAAGAGCAAGGTGTGCTGGTCAAAACACATAGTTCCTCTAACAGGCCCGTATGGCCAGTACAGAAACCCAATGGACTTGGCATCTAACCATCGATTACAGGAATGCCAACCAGTGTATTGATCTGCCGGCCCCTCCACCATTTTTAATGCCCTAACGCCGGAACATAGTTCAGTTACAGATATGACCAATGGATTTTGGACGGTGCCATTAGCACCTGAGGTTCGCCCTTACCGTCCAACAGCAACAGTCTACATGACTATCACAGGATTTTCACAATAGCCCTACGGGGAACTTCTGGTGGCGGCGATGATCGAGTGAGCCGCACATTCGGCGGGCTCTCACTCCGGCGGAGCTTTAGGGACTGATTCCCCGCGATAGCGGGACTGCGGAGCGGCGAAAAGGCAGCCGTGGAAGTGCGGAGTAGCGGGCTGCAGTGCATGGAACCGCGGGAGACCAGGAAGCAGAGGAAGAGGGAGAGAAAAGGACAGAGGTAAGGAGCAGAAGAAGCTGACCTGAAACCCAAGATGGCGGACACACGGACCTCAGACTCAGCAATCCAGCCGGCGCTGGAAAACATGCTCCAGGTGATGAAAAGCAATTTAGAGTCGCTGAAGCGGGACAACTTGGACCCACTTCAGAAGGCAGTGGATCAGCTGAATCAGAGGCTGGATGCTCAGGATGTAAAAGTTAAGGAGCTGGGAGAGGCGGTGGAGGAGCAGGCGGATGCGCAGACGATTGCGGCGTTAGAAGTCGACGGGCTGAAGGAGCGGCAAAGAAGACTGCTGGACAGAGTGGAGGAGTTGGAAAATAGAGTCCGCAGGAATAATCTGAGGATCATCGGCCTCCTGGAGGGGACTGAGGGAGCTGCGCCACAGCGTTTGTAGCAGACCTGTTGATGCAGCTGATGGGGGCTGAAGCCTTTCCTCAACCGCCGGAGCTTGAGGGGGCATACAGAGTACAGGCGAGGCAGGGGCGGCCAGGGGGACCCCCCCCCCCCCCCATCCGATGGTGATCATGTTCCACAGGTTCGTGGACAAGGAGCGGGTGCTGCGGTGGGCGAAGAGCGCCAGGACCAGCACGTGGAACAATAGTGTTCTTTGAATATACCTGGACCTAAGCCAGGAGGTGGCTCGGCGGCGAGCAGCCTTTAAACAAGTCAAGGAGGTACTGTTCAAGAAGCACGTGAAGTTTGGTCTGCTGTTCCCGGCCCGTCTTTGGGTCACGCATCAGGGTCAACATCACTACTTCTTCGAGCCCGAAGAAGCGACAGACTTTGCGAGGGATCAGGGACTGGTCACGAAAAGAGGTCCCACGGGCACTAATTAGGATCCGAGATCTATCGTTTGAAGGGACACCGAATGTGCCTGGACTGCTGTTCAACGGTTTGCGGTGTTGAAGGTGCCATGCGGGACATTTGGGACTCTTCCCTTTGTTTTTGGTTGCTGTTTTTTTTCTTCTTTTTTTTTCTTTTATTTTTCCTTTTGTGTGGATTTTTCGTTTCGGGGTCTGTCGGTTGTGTTGGGTGCTTTTTGTGGGGCTCGCTGAGTGCACTGGAGCCGGTATTGTAACTAAGGGTGGCCGGTCAGCGATGGGGGTTAATCACGTGGGTTGGGGGTTTTTGTTTTATTGGTGTTCATGCCTTCCTGTGCCAGTGAGTTTGCTCCAGCGGGTTGGAGAGGGGAATGGGGCGCCGGGTTGTGGGGATGAGGACAGGGAAACAATGGGAATGAGACAGGAGGGCGCCGGAGTGATGAGTCACCGGCTAGCAGATTGGCTAGTCAAGGAAGTCAGGTGGGGGGGGAGAATACAGCCAATGGGTGGCAGGGGTGGGGTTACCCGGGGATGTTGCTGGGGGAGGGGGGGGGATGTTCTGCTGACGTGGGAGAGATCTGAAGTAGGCAGTGGAAAGGAGGTCGAGGGTGGAGGCAGCCAAGAGGCGGGCCAAGAAGTTTTGGGGGGGGGGGGGGGGGGGGGGGGGGGGGGCCTCCCAACCAGGCTGGTCACCTGGAATGTCAGGGGACTGAATGGGCCGGTTAGGAGGGCAAGGGTGTTCGCGCACTTACGGGCTCTGAAGGCAGACATAATTATGTTGCAGGAGACACATCTGAAAGTGTCTGACCAGACTAGGCTAAGGAAGGGCTGGATTAGCCAGGTCTCCCACTCGAACTTGGACTCGAAGTCCAGGGGGGTGGCAATCATGATCAACAAGCGGGTACGATTTGAGGCGGAGGGCATAGCCACAGACAGGGGGGGGCAGATACCTGATGGTAAGGGGCAGACTGGAGGGGAGAAGAGTGGTGCTGGTGAATATATATGCCCCGAACTGGGACGACGTGGACTTTATTAATGGGGGGGGGGGGGGGGGGTATGCAAAACTACTTGCAGGTGAACGATACGGGGAAGGTCTCAGCGGCGACCCTGCGGGAGGCGCTGAAGGCAGTAGTGCGGGGAGAGTTGATTTCAATTGGGGCCCACAGGGCCAAGGCGGACAGGGCAGAGATGGACAGATTGGTTAGGGAAATGTGTCGGATAGACGAGGAACACGCGGAGTCCCCGGGGGAGGATCTACTCAGGGAGAGGCAGAGACTACAGGCGGAACTGGGGGCGCTATCTACGAGTAGGGCCATGGAACAGCTTAGGAAGGCGAGGGGTGTGGTGTACGAGCATGGGGAAAAGGCCAGCAGATTGTTAGCGCAGCAACTCAGGAAGAGGGAGGCTGCCCGGGAAATAAGTAGAGTGATGGATGAGGAGGGGTGCAGAGTGGAGGACCCGGCAGGATTGAATAAGGTATTCCGGGACTTCTATAGCAAGCTGTACACTTCGGAGCCCCCGGAGGAGATTAAAAGGTTTCTGGGCGGGTTAACATTCCCAACAGTAGGTGGATGGGCTGGGAGCCCCCGATTAGAGTGGAGGAGGTATTGGGGGGCCTGAAGGCCATGCAGTCGGGGAAAGCCCCGGGGCCGGATGGATACCCAGTAGAGTTTTATAAGAAGTTCTCTGAGTTAGTGGGACCGGTTTTGGCAAGGGTTTTTAATGAGGCAAGGGACAGAGTGACCCTGCCGCCGCCGATGTCGCAAGCCAGCATATCACTGATATTGAAGCTGGGTAAGGACCCGGAAGCGTGCGGGTCATACAGGCCAATCTCCCTGATCAATGTAGATGCCAAGCTCCTGGCAAAGGTCCTGGCGATTACAATTGAGGACAACGTACCGGAGGTGATTGGGGACGACCAAACTGGGTTCGTGAAAGGCAGGCAGCTGTCGGCCAACTTGAGAAGATTACTCAAATGTGATCAAGATGCCCCCGACGGGCAAGGAGGTAGTGGTGGCGATGGATGCTGAGAAGGCCTTCGACCGGGTGGAGTGGGGCTATCTATGGGAGGTGCTCGGACGGTTTGGGTTCGGGGAGGGACTGGTGAATTGGATCAGACTATTGTCAGGCCCCAAATGCCAGCGTCAGGACAAACAGAGAAGGGTCCAAGTATTTTAGATTATACCGCTGGACCAGACAGGGCTGTCCTCTCCCCGCTGCTGTTTGCGCTGGCCATAGAGCCGCTGGCGATTGCACTGAGAGCCGCAAAGGGATGGAAGGGGATGGTTAGGGGTGGGGTGGAACATAGGGTCTCTCTCTATGCAGACGACCTGCTCCTGTACGTGTCAGACCCATTGGCCGGGATGGAAAGTATACTGGAAACACCGAGGAAGTTCGGACAGTTCTCAGGGTACAAATTAAATATGGCCAAGAGTGAGATGTTTGTGGTGCAGACAAGGGGCCAGGAGGACAGACTGAGAGGGCTACCATTTAGGCTGGTTGGGGAAAGTTTCCGGTACTTGGGGATTCAGGAGGCGCAAGACTGGGGCAGGCTGCACAAGTTAAATTTGGCCAGGATGGTGGAACAAATGAAGGGAGAGTTTTGGACATGGGATGCACTCCCGCTGTCATTGGCAGGGAGGGTGCAGACTGTAAAGATGACAATCCTCCCTAGATTCCTGTTCATTTTTCAGTGCCTCCCGATGTATATCCCACAGTCCTTCTTCAAAAGGGTTAATAAGATGATCATGAGCTTTGTCTGGGCGGGAAAATCCCTGCGGGTGAAGAAGGTGATGCTTGTGAGGAGCTGCAGTGAGGGTGGGTTGGCATTGCCGAGTCTGATTAACTATTACTGGGCAGCCAACATCGCTATGATAAGGAAGTGGATGATGGGTACGGGGTCTATCTGGGAGCAGGTGGAGGCGGCTTCGTGCAGGGGCACCAACTTGGCAGCCCTGGTCACGGCTCCTCTACCGCCGGCCAAGTACTCCACCAGCCCGGTAGTGGTGGCGACCTTGCAGATATGGGGCCAGTGGAGGAGGTATGTAGGGGAGGTGGGGGCGTCTGTCTGGGCGCCAATCTGCGACAACCATCGGTTTGCCCCCGGGAGTATGGACAGGGTGTTTCGAGCATGGCGGCGGGCGGGGGTGGGCGTTATATTCCTGGAAGGGAGCTTTGCGAGTCGGAGGAGCCTGGAGGAGAAATTTGGTCTGGTAATTGGAAACAATTTCAGGTACCTACAGTTGCGGGACTTTGTCCGTAGACAGGTCCCATCCTTCCCACGCCTCCCGCCAATGGGGATCCAAGACAGAATAGTCTCTAGAGGGGAAGGAGAGGAGGGTAGAGTCTCTGAAATTTATACGGTGCTCATGAAGGGGGAAGGGTCCCAGACGGAGGAACTGAAACTTAAATGGGAGGAGGAGCTAGGCGGGGTAATGGAGAACGGGCTGTGAGCAGAAGCCCCGAGTAGGGTAAATTCGACCGCAACATGTGCCAGGCTAGGCCTGATTCAATTTAAGGTCGTTCACCGGGCCCACATGACTGCGGCTCGGATGAGCAAATTCTTTGGGGTAGAGGACAAATTCGCTAGGTGCGCAGGAGGACCAGCGAACCACGTGCACATGTTTTGGACATGTCCGATGCTTAGGGGGTACTGGGAGGGATTTGCGGGGATCATGTCCCAGGTGCTAAAAACAAAAGTGGCGATGGGTCCAGGGGTGGCAATTTCTAGGGTTTCGGAGGACCCGGGAGTCCAGGGTGAGAAAGAGGCCGATGTTTTGACCTTTGCTTCCCTGATAGCCGGCGGCGAATATTATTGGCATGGAGGGACTCAAAGCCCCCGAAGACTAAGTTGTGGCTTTCGGACATGTCGTGTTTTCTGAGGATGGAAAAAATTAAGTTCGCCTTGAGAGGATCTGTACTGGGGTTCGCCCGAAGGTGGCAACCATTCATTGACTTCTTTGCGGGAGAGTGAACGTCAGCAAGGGGGGGGGGGGCGGAATACCTCAATAAAATTGTTTGTTAAAAGAAAATACAATAGCCCTACGGTGTTTCTCATGGCTGTACAAAATCATTTGTGAGAATTACCGATCATGCCCTCCACGGTTATCCAGTATGTGGATGATATTCTGTTGGCCTCCAACAGGGAAGAACAACACAAACAAGACTTGCGCACGATACTGGACCACTTGCACCTGAAAGGACACAAAGCCAACATCACCAAAGTACAAATTGCCAAAGAAGAGGTTGCGTACCTGGGGCAAAAAGTTTTTGGAAGGAAAGAGAACCCAGGATAGGACCACAGTCATTCGGGTTGCCAAACAGCCCACTATTATCCAAGAACTCGGGTCCCTTTTGGGTTTGTGCAACTTTAACCAAAATTGGATCGACTCCTACACACAGCTTTCTTAGCCATTGAATGACCTCTTAAAGTGGAAACTGACATCCAAGGAAGCCATTGGGCTCAAGAGGCCTTTGTGAATATAAAAATGGCCTTGTATTCAGCACCAGCTCTGGGAATCCCTGACAATGGGAAGCCATTTACCCTGTTTGTCCATGAAAAAGAAGGATATATGACATCAATACTGGCTCAAGAACATGGGAATCAGCAGAGAGCTATTGGGTACTATTCGGGAAAGCTGGACGCATTGGCCCTCGGAGGGGAGGGGGCGATGGAAGCCATGTGACAGGCTGTAAAGGCCACTGCGGGTCTTGTCCTGGATCAAAAGCTAACCATCAAGTGGCCCCACGCCGCACATACTTTGCTGTCTATGAACAAAATATCCCAGGTGACCACAGCCAGATGGACAAGAAGGTGTGGGGGACCATATCTGTGTGGAGATCTTGAACAAAATTGAGGAATCGAGCTCATTGGCAGAGGAACCATTGCACAACCCAGATCTGATCCTGTTTACCGACTGCTCCTCCTTTGTTGACAATGGCATGCAAAAAGCAGGATGGGTGGTCACAAGCCTATGGTGAGATTTGGCAGAGAATTGCTCTCAGGGATGTCAGCCTAACAGGCTAAGTTACGAGCCCTGGCAGAAGCATGCCGGATGGCAAAAAGACAGATGGTTAATATCTATACAAACTCGAGGTACAGCTTTGGAGTCGCTCACAACTTTGTCCAGTTATGGCAGAGAAGAGGATTTCTCACTGCTGCCGGTATACCTATCCGAAACTGGAAAGAGGTACACGAGACTTATCATACAACCGCAAAGTGCCCATACAAAGGTAAATACTACAGAAGCGCAAGGAAATGCCCTACCCGATCAGGCAGCCACAGAAGCCGCCTCACAATGTACTTCCCCGAAGAAACCAACACAAATAGGCAGTCTGAGAGCAATCAGCCTGACTCAAGACATGCAAAGCGAGTTCTCTCGAGAGGAAAAACAGATATGGATTGAGGCAGGAATCAAGCCATCTGATGACGGCATCTGAAGGCAAATAGGTACTGACAAGCCAGTCGCACCACAGGCACGGATGCTCTTTTTAGCCCAACAGATCAACTCATGGGGGCACTGGGCCCCGCAACAAATGGCGGCATAGTTCCGGAAAAACTGGTGGGATCGAGGATTCAAGAAACACGGCAAGTTGGTAGCAGACCGTCGTGTGGTCTGCCAGAAAAATAACCCCGGACCTATCCCGGTAATGCCCCAACTGAGTCTCCCTGCCAGACCATTCCAGCATTTGCTGGTCGGCTAGATTTTCCTCCCTCCACGTCAAGGATACACCACTGTTCTTGTGATGGTCAACAAGTTCTCAAGGTGGGTGGAAGCTACCCAACTAGAAGGACCACAGCCAAGGTCTCGATCGGGTCTCCCGACCAACATGGACTTGCCCAGGGGGCCCACTTTATAGGTGCACGTCTGCCAAGAAGTCTGCAGGTTACTAAACATTACCTGGGACTTGCATTGTCCTTATCACCCACAATCATCAGGGCAAGTGGAACGAATTAACCAAATTGTGAATCATCAGGAAGGAATGCTATGGCCTCAGGCAGTGCCAATAGTCCTCTGCAGTATTGGGGCAACTCTGAATAGAACTATGGGTCTAAGTCAGTTTGAAATTATAACAGAGAGACCCATGTCGCAGCCAGGAATCATTGATTTGCAAAAAGCTGACTGTCACTTGATGAGTGATGAGTTATTACAATATTGTCAGAATCTAACAAATGCAATTAGCTCTGCTTCCCAATCGGTTAGCTGAGGTCTGCATAAAAGACAGACAGAAAGCTCTCACAGTAAGCTTGCACTTGTCAAGGAGACACAGCCGGAGTGAGGCACATCCAGAGTGGGAATTGCAACTTGGTAATTTGGTGCAGTGAGGTAATTCGGTGCAGAGTGAGAGAAGGTGCTTTTTAACCCTGGTAAGTGACTGGGAAGTAGTTTTTCTTTTCATTGTCTAATTTATTATTTTTATTTTGAAATTGTGATTGTATAAGTTTACCTAAAGTTTAAGATATGGCAGGAGATCCCAGACCCGTGTCACGCTCCTCGTGTGCGATGTGGGAGCTCAGGGACACGTCCACTGTCCCTGGCTCTTTCACATGCAAGAAGTGTGTTCAGTTGCAGCTCCTGTTAGACAGCTTGACGGCTCTGGCGCTGCGGATGGACTCACTTTGGAGCATCCGCGATGCTGAGGTGGTCGTGGATAGCACGTTTAGCGAGTTGGTCACACCGCAGGTGAAAGTTACGGAGGTAGATAGCAAATGGGTGACCAAAAGACAGAGCAAGAGTAGGAAGGCAGTGCAGGTGTCCCCTGCGGTCATCTCCCTGCAAAACAGATATATCGCTTTGGATACTGTTGGGGGGAGATGGCTCACCAGGGGAAGGCAGGAGCAAGGTTCATGGCACCGTGGCTGGCGCAGCAGGGCATGAAGAAAAATGGCAGGGCTATAGTGATAGCAGACTCGATCGTAAGGGGAATAGACAGGCGGCTCTGTGGATGCAATAGACACTCCAGGATGGTATGTTGCCTCCCTGGTGCAAGGGTCAAGGATGTCTCGGAGATGCTGCGGGGGGGGGGGGGGGGGGGGGGGGGGGGGGGGGGGGGGGGGGGGGGGTGAACAGCCAGCTGTCGTGGTGCACATAGGCACCAACGATATCGCTTAAAAAACAGGATGAGGTCCAACAACGGAATTTAGGGAGTTAGGAGTTAAACTAAAAAGTTGTACCTCAAAGGTAGTAATCTCAGGATTGCTACCAGTGCCACGAGCTAGTCAGAGTAGGAATGTCAGGATAGATAGGATGAATGCGTGGCTCGAGAGATGGTGCAAGAGGGAGGGATTCAAATTCCTGGGGCATTAGGACCGGTTCTGGGGGAGGTGGGGGGGTACAAACCGGACGGTCTGCACCTGGGCAGGACTGGAACCCATGTCCATTGGGGGGGGGGGGGGGTTTGCTAGAGCTGTTGGGGAGGGTTTAAAATAATGTGGCAGGGAATGGGAACCGATGCAGGAAGTTGGATGATAGTAAAACAGGGACAGAAGCAAAAGGAAGGAAGGGGAAAAGTGCAAGGCAGAGAAGACATAGTCAAAAATCAAAAAGGGCGACAGTACAAGGTACAGTGAGGGGAGCTCAGTGAATAGGCCCAGTAATACTAAAAGGAATAAAACTGGAGATGTTAAGATTCAAAGCAGAGGTAAAAAAAATCCAACATAAGTGTACTTTACCTGAATACTCATAGTATTCAGAATAAAGTAAAGTAAATGAGTTGATGGCACAAATCATCGTGAATGACTATGATTTAGTGGCCATTACTGAAACATGGTTAAAGGATGGTCACGACTGGGAGTTAAATATCCGAGGGTATCAAACTATTCGGAAGGACAGAGTGGATGGTAAGGGAGGTGGTGTTGCTCTGTTATTTAAGGATGACATCCGGGCAATAGTAAGGGATGACATCGGTGCTATGGAGGATAAGGTTGAATCCATTTGGGTGGAAATCAGGAATAGTAAGGCGAAAAAGTCACTGATAGGAGTAGTCTATCGGCCACCAAATAGTAACGTTATGGTGGGGCAGGCAATAAACAAAGAAATAACTGATGTGTGTAGAAATGGTACAGCAGTTATCATGGGGGATTTTAATCTACATGTCGATTGGTTTAACCAGGTCGGTCAAGGCAACCTTGAGGAGGAGTTTATAGAATGTATCCGCGATAGTTTCCTAGAACAGTATGTAATGGAACCTGCGAGGGAACAAGCGGTCCTAGATCTTGTCCTGTGTAATGATCTCATAATTAGGGATCCTCTCGGAAGGAGCGATCACAATATGGTGGAATTTAAAATACAGATGGAGGGTGAGAAAGTAAAATCAAATACTAGTGTTTTGTGCTTAAACAAAGGAGATTACAATGGGATGAGAGAAGAACTAGCTAAGGTAGACTGGAAGCAAAGACTTTATGGTGGAACAGTTGAGGAACAGTGGAGAACCTTAAAAGCAATTCTTCACAGTGCTCAGCAAGGTTTTATACCAACAAAAATTAAGGACGGTAGAAAGAGAGAAAATCGACCGTGGATATCTAAGGAAATAAGGGAGAGTATCAAATTGAAGGAAAAAGCATATAAAGTGGCAAAGATTGGTGGGAGACTAGAGGACTGGGAAATCTTTAGGGGGCAACAGAAAGCTACTAAAAAAGCTATAAAGAAGAGTAAGATAGACTATGAGAGTAAACTTGCTCAGAATATAAAAACAGACAGTAAAAGTTTCTACAAATATATAAAACAAAAAAGAGTGGCTAAGGTAAATATTGGTCCTTTAGAGGATGAGAAGGGAGTTTTAATAATGGGAGATGAGGAAATGGCTGAGGAACTGAACAGGTTTTTTGGGTCGGTCTTCACAGTGGAAGACACAAATAACATGCAAGCGACTGATAGAAATGAGGCTATGACAGGTGAGGACCTTGAGAGGATTGTTATAGAACATAGAACGATACAGCGCAGTACAGGCCCTTCGGCCCTCGATGTTGCACCGACATGGAAAAAAAACTAAAGGCCATCTAACCTACACTATGCCCTTATCATCCATATGCTTATCCAATAAATTTTTAAATACCCTATTTTTAAATACTGCTATCACTATAGCCCTGCCATTTTTCTTCATGCCCTGCATATGAAAAATGAAATGAAATGAAAATCACTTATTGTCACAAGTAGGCTTCAATGAAGTTACTGTGAAAAGACCCTAGTCGCCACATTCCGGCACCTGTTCGGGAGGCTGGTACGGGAATTGAACCGTGCTGCTGGCCTGCCTTGGTCTGCTTTAAAAGCCAGCGATTTAGCCCAGTGTGCTAAACCAGCCCACTAAGCCCACCAGCTCACTAAGGAGGTAGTGATGGGCAAGCTAATGGGGCTAAAGGTAGACAAGTCTCCTGGCCCTGATGGAATGCATCCCAGAGTGCTAAAAGAGATGTCTAGGGAAATTGCAGATGCACTAATGATGATTTACCAAAATTCACTAGACTCTGGGGTGGTCCCGGTGGATTGGAAATTAGCAAACGTGACACCACTTTTTAAAAAAGGAGGTAGGCAGAGAGCAGGAAATTATAGGCCAGTGAGTTTAACTTCGGTAGTATGGAAGATGCTGGAATCTATCATCAAGGAAGAAATAGCGAGGCATCTGGATAGAAATTGTCCCATTGGGCAGACACATCATGGGTTCATAAAGGGCAGGTCGTGCCTAACTAATTTAGTGGAATTTTTTGAGGACATTACCAGTGCAGTAGATAACGGGGAGCCAGTGGATGTGGTATATCTGGATTTCCAGAAAGCCTTTGACAAGGTGCCACACAAAAGGTTGCTGCATAAGATAAAGATGCATGGCATTAAGGGTAAAGTAGTAGCATGGTTAGAGGATTGGTTAATTAATAGAAAGCAAAGAGTGGGGATTAATGGGTGTTTCTCTGGTTGGCAATCAGTAGCTAGTGGTGTCCCTCACCGTGTTGGGCCCACAATTGTTCACAATTTACATAGATGATTTGGAGTTGGGGACCAAGGGCAATGTGTCCAAGTTTGCAGACGACACTAAGATGAGTTGTAAAGCGAAAAGTGCAGAGGATACTGGAAGTCTGCAGCGGATTTGGATAGGTTAAGTGAATGGGCTAGGGTCTGGCAGATGGAATACAATGTTGACAAATGTGAGGTTATCCATTTTGGTAGGAATAACAGCAAACGGGATTATTATTTAAACGATAAAATATTAAAGCATGCCGCTGTGCAGAGACCTGGGTATGCTAGTGCACGAGTCACAGAAAGTTGGTTTACAGGTGCAACAGGTGATTAAGAAGGCAAATGGAATTTTGTCCTTCATTGCTAGAGGGATGGAGTTTAAGACTAGGGAGGTTATGTTGCAATTGTATACGGTGTTATTGAGGCCACACCTGGAGTATTGTGTTCAGTTTTGGTCTCCTTACCTGAGAAAGGACATACTGGCACTGGAGGGTGTGCAGAGGAGATTCACTAGGTTAATCCCAGAGCTGAAGGGGTTGGATTATGAGGAGAGGTTGAGTAGACTGGGACTGTACTCGTTGGAATTTAGAAGGATGAGGGAGGATCTTATAGAAACATTTAAAATTATGAAGGGAATAGATAGGATAAATGCGGGCAGGTTGTTTCCACTGGCGGGTGAAAGCAGAACTAGGGGATATAGCTTCAAAATAAGGGGAAGTAGATCTAGGACTGAGTTTAGGAGGAACTTCTTCACCCAAAGGGTTGTGAATCTATGGAATTCCTTGCCCAGTGAAGAAGTTGAGTCTCCTTCATTAAATGTTTTTAAGGTAAAGATAGATAGTTTTTTGAAGAATAAAGGGAATAAAGGTTATGGTGTTCAGGCCGGAAAGTGGAGCTGAGTCCACAAAAGATCAGCCATGATCTCATTGAATGGCAGAGCAGGCTCAAGGGGCCAGATGGCCTACTCCTGCTCCTAGTTCTTCTGTATCGGCAGCCTGGGGAGATCCACCAGATGGAGCACACAGTCCTCGGAGTTTGGGTTTACGGGAAGAAAATACATAAAGAACCTCTGGATGTCAAGTGGGAAGAATCCTATCAGGTGCTACTGACCACCCAAGCAGCTGTTAAAGTCCAGGAGAAGAAAGCTTGGATTCACGCATCTCATGTTAAACGAGCACACTCTGATTAAAACTCCTATCTGTTAAAAGGACAATTCTTATTTGCCAATATGTTTAACCTTATTGTTATATCTGTTGATTGCTTTGACCAGCCATACCGTAAAACTCAAAACAACCTCCATCCACCACTTTGTGGAGATGGGCAGCTGGTTTATTGGGCTCTTTGGGAACTGCATTAGTTATCTATTCTTCATTATTTTTCTTATTCTGTATTGGGTTTCTTCTGCTTATTACATGTAGCTGTAAACAATTAACCAAAGCCCTTCCTAAGGTTATGCCTCTCAAGCATGTCTAAGAAGCCCGCTTCCTATATTTAAAGGATTGTAACAGTATATCGGCTTGCCCCATTCCAGTGTTGAAGGCTGTTCCTAAAAAAGGGACCATCACTGTGAATGTGACCTTCTATTTGGTATAAAATACAGAAATGGAGCTCCAATTAGGAGTCACAACTCAATATTACTAAGCCAATGGAAAACTGTGCATGTCAACACCTCCTCGATAATAGTCCTCAATACCGTTGCCCCACAAGGCTGCATACTTAGCCCCCTACTCTACTCCCTGTACACACACGACTGCGTGGCAAAACTTGGTTCCAACTCCATCTACAAGTTTGCTGACGATACGACCACAGTGGGCCGGATCTCGAATAATGACGAGTCAGAATACAGGAGGGAGGTAGAGAACCTGGTGGTGTGGTGTAACAACAACAATCTCTCCCTCAATGCCAGCAAAACTAAAGGGCTGGTCATTGACTTCAGGAAGCAAAGTACTGTACACACCCCTGTCAGCATCGACGGGGCCGAGGTGGAGATGGTTAGCAATTTCAAATTCCATGGGGTGCACATCACCAAAAATCTGTCCTGGTCCACTCACGTCGACGCTATCACCAAGAAAGCACAACAGCGCCGAAACTTCCTCAGGAAACTAAGGGAATTCGGCATGTCCACATTAACTCTTACCAACTTTTACAGATGCACCATAGAAAGCATCCTATCGGGCTGCATCACAGCCTGGTATGGCAACTGCTCGGCCCAGGACCGCAAGGAACTTCAGGGAGCTGTGAATACCACCCAGTCCATCACACGAACCTGCCTCCCATCCATGGACTCCATCTACACCTCCCGCTGCCTGGTGAAAGTGGGCAGCATAATCAAGGATCCCTCCCACCCGGCTTACTCACTTTTCCAACTTCTTCCATCGGGCAGGAGATACAGAAGTCTGAAAACACGCACAAACAGACTCAAAACAGCTTCTTCCCCACTGTCACCAGACTCCTAAATGACCCTCTTATTGACTGACCTCATTAACACTACACCCTGTATGCTTCATCCGATGCCAATACTTATGTAGTTACATTGTATATCTTGTGTTGCCCTATTATGTATTTTCTTGAATTTTGTTTATTTCCCTTTTCTTCCCATGTACTGAATGATCTTTTGAGCTGCTTGCAGAAAAATACTTTTCACTGTACCTCGGTACACGTGACAATAAACAAATCCAATCCAATCCAATGTTTAAGAAAGCTTGATTTTCAGTGCACAGTGAGCTTTATCTTTGTTCCGTTTCTTTATCTGAATTTGTACCAACTATGTTTTGCAATAAACTCAACCCAAACTACCACTAGACTTCGACTCTTAGAGATCCTACTGCAGCTATGTCAACAATTTGATTGATCCAGAGATACCTGCAACTCAAGAGACTTTATCCTTAGCAAGACATCTATGCATCTTGATGCTTTTGTCTCCCTGGTGAACAAAATCCTGATATCCATGGAACTTAATCAATTAATTAGCGGGGTTTATGACATTTTATGTTCTAGATCCCATGTGGGTATACTGGAGACTCTGCAGTCTCTGGGAAAAGACTTTGCAGTAAATATTGATTAGGAGACTTGAAGCAACATATGGAAAAACCTCAATAGAATTTCAGTCTGTAATAGAACGAAGGAGACTCAGTTTAAAATATTACACTTGTGTGCATATTCTGCCAAGCTCAAAACACAGGTTTAACCCTACCATATCCTTGCTGTGCCAAAAACGCAAGGTAGTCAAGGAAGATTGCATAGATTGCCCTTGGTCCTATGTCAAAGTTAAATCCTACTGGTCTGGTGTACTTAAACAACTTCTGTAGCACTGAAGAACATCCTCACCTCCTGGATTAACAATACATCCCTTTCTGTTCAGAATTGGCATATCATGGAATGTATCCCAATGGAATTCTTAACCTGTATACTCTGACCCAAATCAGATGCACTCCGAAATATATGAGCCCCTATCTCAAATATCTAGGTTCCATAATGTTTGAATTGCTCCTACAAGGCTTTTCATAAATTATGTAGCACCGCCTTTAATATGCTGTACATGATGGTATGAGCCATTTTACTATGTTTTAGGATTTTATCCTCCCCCATCCTCTAGCTTGTCCTTTCAATGTTTTTGTTCTATAAATGGAGGTGCCAGGCATAACAATTACATCAAACCAACTGCATTGGTGTTCTGCCTTTTTCTGCTCGTCTTTTTCTGTATTTATACATGAAATATTTATGCTATATAGTACGAGTTGAGGGTTTGTTGCATTATTTGTAAAAATTGAAAAATGCTAATAAAAATATTTAAAATGTCAAAGTATGATCTGGCAAAAAAAAATATCCACATTAAAAATATCCTGGTGCATACTCATTCAAGATGTGGGTGAAACCATTTTGTGGGCAATCATCTGATATTGCTGCCGTAGCCACCTCACCATTTACCACACACAGTGCCATGCCCTAAATCAGTCCAGCAATCCTTCACTGCAGTGAACTCCAGGCTTTGCCAGGGCAACATCCTTTCCTGTATGTTTGGGCTAGAGATGGACACATCATCTGCTCAGGCTGCATTGAACCACATTACCAGAACTGATTCAACTTTGGGAAATGCAGTCTTTCTCATCTACTCCTTTGCTGGAGTGAATGTCTGTATGTCCAACTGTTGCAAGATGGTCCCCTTTCATTTCATAATGGTGGACAAACCTGATGGCAGAATCTCTCATTCCTTTGCAATGTCTACTTTCACCTGCACACCAGGGTTTCCCACTTGCTGTGCCAATTCACATTCCTTCCGATAGACAACACTTAACTTTCTCACGGGTTTAGCACATCCTTTCACAGGAAGTTCTTCCTCAGCAGTCCATGGTTTTATGCTCTTGTTGATAAACTGAGAAAAGTTCAACAAATCCAGAGTAACCAGTGTGAAATACCAGCTCATCAATGGAATTGTTCCATGGATTTGTTATTCTGCTGACAGGTTGACAATTTTGACATAATGGGACTATTGTGCCATCAAAGTCCGACTTTTCATGATTTCATTGGGTCATAATGCAACCACATTTGAAATATTTTACTCACTGTAGATTTTCAGTTATCTTATGACCCTCCTATTCTCTGCCACACAGTTACATTTAATAGAAAAGTGAAATACAAAAAATTAATAGGCCATAATGAAAATTGAAGCCAATTAAGTTACCTGATCAGACTCAAGATTGGAATTCACTTTTAATTATATATAATTAACTTACTCTTGAAGCACTAAAACAGCCAATAGAGGATAGTGCAATGTGACTAAAACGTAAAGGACGCCACCAAATGGAAAATCACAGCCAACAAAAGTTTCTGCTGCAGCATATTAAAATTGACCGAATGAGAAATCCCTCCTTCAGAACAAAACTCCGTGGCTCCGTAAATTTAAAGTTATTTCTAAATGTGGTCTGTATTTTGTGATAAAGGTTGGCATTATACTAGAGCATCATATCAACCTGCTCATTGAGGGGACCACATCCTCCAGAGGTTCTCCTACCGCCATCTCCAGAAACAAGCGCCTCGGCCATTCAAAGCAAAAGGACGTAGAAATTAATCTTCAGATAAACTCAAGTTAAACGTTCCAGGAGATAAAACAAAAAAAAAACTTGCATCTAAAGAGGGAAAAGACACCTCACAACGTTCGAGCATTAGAAATACCAGAGCAGCTTTCAGGATCGCACCCGCTCTTCCATCAGCTGCGTCCATCTAAGGACCTGCACCATGATGTCGGTTTAAAGACCCGAACGACGCGCAACGAGCCGCGACCTCGAATGCAATTCCTTCAAAGTCTCACCTCGTTGTTGTGGCCTCGCAAGTTAAAGTTGATCCTCTGCGGAGTATTGCGCTCTCTCTTGCAATGGCTGGCAGTGAAAGTCACGCCAACCACCCCCCTGCCGTTGCCAGTGGCCAGCCAGCCTTCCTCGTAGCAGCGCCGCCGACAAACGGGCTTCTCCTTCTCGCTCTTGGGCACACGGCCCTTCCAGGACATGCAGAGGATGTTGGAATCGCTGCACAACACCGAGCCCGGCTCCACCGCCGCGAACATCGCGCTGGGGCCGCAGCTGCGAATCAAACCGCCGCCGGTTCCTAGGCGGCTTCGAGTGACAGCATCGGGAAGCCTGGGGCGGGAAGAAGAAAACACTCCGACGGTCTCGGCAATGGGGAGGCTGGTGAGAAAACTGGAAGCGGCCGAAAGCGGGAATGTGGGGCGGGGGCGGCTGTTTATCCCGAACTGAACCTCCCGATCATAGGCCAGTCAGGCAGACCGCCGCGAGCACGGACCGTTAACCCAGGACCGCCCGCTTTGCTCGAGCTTCTGTGGAGGTGCGAGAGCCTGCGCGCGCCACCTCTTCTCGTCTGAAAAGGCTGCCTTTGGGTGGGGAGGGGGGCAAAGCGTCACCTGTCAGCACCACCACCACTTTATCATTCGATCCCGCACGGATGCTCTGAAGACGTGAAAACCTCGCCCGTCGATTCTTGGCTCCAGCTCACTCCCTCGCGCGCACGCACGCGTTCAGCGTTACGCCAACACGGAACATGACGTAATGAAGTCGGTCAATCACGCGGCGATGTCTGCGTTCCCGCCGCGGCGTCACCTGCGGCATTGGAGTCGTTGTTTCAGGTGTTTTCCTATGAAAAAGCCTCTTGAACAGAGGTGATCAAAAACACAAGGGTGGTATTCTGTAAAGCTTGTGCAAATTCTAGTTTGCCTGGAGACATTCAAATTAAGCATGTTTAATCCACTTCAATAATTGAGTATGCAAAACAAAGGAGAAGGTTCTGGGGAAACTGAAAGGTCAGAAGGTGGATAAGTCACCTGGACAGGATGGACTACACCCCAGGATTTTAAATGAGATAGCTGAGGAGATTGTGGAGGCCTTGGTGGTGATCTTTCCCTGTGGAGGCAGGAAGGGTCCTAGAGGACTGGAAAGTGGCAAGGGTTAAGGATGTCTTGGAGCGGGTACAAGACAAAGGTTTAAAAAAAGGGATGAGGTCCTAAAAGCAGGAGACAGGGAGCTAAGAAGGAAGTTAAGAAATTGGACCTCAAAGGTATTGATTTCAGGATTACTACCGGTGCCACGTGCTAGTCAGAGTATTACAGGATATATAAAATGAATACGTGGCTGAAGAGATGGTGTCAGAGGGAGGTTTTCAGGTTCCTGGGGCACTGGGGGAGGTGGGACCTGTACAAACTGGATGGGTTACACCTGGGCAGGACTGGAACTGATGTCCTAGGGGGACTATTTGCTAGAGCTGTTGGGGAAGGTTTAAACTAAAATGCCAGGGGCCTCACGGTAGCATGGTGGTTAGCATCAATGCTTCACAGCTCCAGGGTCCCAGGTTCGATTCCCGGCTGGGTCACTGTCTGTGTGGAGTCTGCACGTCCTCCCCGTGTGTGCGTGGGTTTCCTCCGGGTGCTCCGGTTTCCTCCCACAGTCCAAAGATGTGCGGGTTAGGTGGATTGGCCATGCTAAATTGCCCGTAGTGTAAGGTTAATGGGGGGATTGTTGGGTTACGGGTATACGGGTTACGTGGGTTTAAGTAGGGTGATCATTGCTCGGCACAACATCGAGGGCCAAAGGGCCTGTTCTGTACTGTTCTGTGTTCTATGATAGGAACCTATGCAAGGAGTCAGAGAAAGAGGGAGCAAGGACAAAAGCAAAAGGTAGAAAAGTGAACAAGAAAAATGATAGGTGGAGAAACCAAGGGCAAAATTCAAACGGCAGTGGAGAAAAATATTGGGAGCAAGACAAGCATTGTGAAAAAGACAAACTTAAAGGCTCTGTGCCTTAATGCACGGAGTATTTGCAATAAAGTGGATGAACTAATCACGCAGATAGATATAAATGGGTATGATATAATTGGGATTACGGAGACATGGCTGCAGGGTGACCAGGAATGGGAACTGAACGTCCCAGGGTTCTCAGTATTTAGGAAGGACAGGCATAAAAGAAAAGGTGGTGGATTGCACTGCTGGTTAAAGAGAAAATTAACACAATAGTGAGAAAGTATATTAGCTCTGACAATGTTAAATTTGAATGGGTAGAGTTGAGAAATACCAAGGGACAAAAAACATTAGTGGGTGTCATATATAGACTCCCAGACTGCACTGGTTAGGTTGGAAATGGCATTAAACAAGAAATTAGAGATGCATGTAATAAGGGAATATCGGTGATCATGGGTGATTTTAATCTTCACATAGATTGGGCAAATCAAATTAACCACAATGCTGTAGAGGAGAAATTCCTGGAGTGTGTACGGGATGGTTTTCTTGACCAATATGTGGAGGAACCAACTAGAGAGCAGGCCATCTTAGACTTGGTACTGTGTAATGAGAAGGGAATCATTGCCAATCTGGCTGTACAAGACCCCTTGGGGATGAGTGACCATAACATGATAGAATTTTTTATCAAGATGGAGAGTGAAGGAGTTGATTCGGAGACTAGGATGCTGAATCTTAATAAAGGGAACTATGAGGCATGAGTTGGGCTTGATAGATTGGGGAGAGTTACTTAAAGGGGTGACAGTGGGACAGACAATGGCAAACATTCAAGGAACGCATGGAAGAACTGCAGCAACTGTTCATTCCTGTCTGGCACAAAAGCAAAGGGGGTAAGAGGACCAATCCATGGTTTACAAAGGAAATTAGAAATAGTATCCGATACAAGGAAGAAGCATACAGATTGGCCAAGAAAAATAATAGGTCTGAGGATTGGGAGCAGTTTAGGATGCAGCAAAAAAGGCCGAAGGGATTGATTAAGAGGAAAGTACAGTACGAAAGGATGCTTACAGGGAGCATGAAGACCAACACAGAGTTTCTACAGATATGTGAAGAGAAAGAGATTGGTAAAGAGAAATGTAGGCCCACTACAGCCAGAAACAGGGGAATGCATAGTAAGGGACAAATAAATTGCTGAGCAATTGAATACATACAATTCTGTCTTCACAAGTATTTGTCTTCACAAGTTCACAAGAATTTCACAAGTTCTGTCTTCACAAATAAGGACACAAATCAGGTCCCAGAAATGTTGGAGAATGAAAGGTTTAGTGAGAGGGAAGAACTGAGGGAGATCAACATTAGTAGAGAAATGGTGCTGGGAAAACTGATGGGATTGAAGGCGGATAAATCCCCAGGGCCTGAGAATCTGCATCCCAGAGTGCTTAAGGAGGTGGCTCTGGAAATAGTGGATGCATTGGTGGTCATCTTCCGGGATTCTATAGACTCTGGAACTATCCCTGTAGATTGGAGGGTAGCCCACATCACTCCGATATTCAAAAAGGGAGGTAGAGAGAAAACAAGGAATTATAGACCAGTAAGCCTAACATCGGTAGTGGGGAAAATGCTTGAATCCATTATCAAGGACTTTATAGCACAACATTTAGAAAGCAGTGGCAGGATCAGTCAGAGTCAGCATGGCTTTATGAAGGGAAAATCATGCTTGACAAATCTGATGGAATTCTTTGAAGAGGTAAACAGTAGTCGACAAGGGGGAGCCAGTCGATGTGGTATATTTGGACTTTCAGAAGGCGTTTGACAAAGTCCCGCATAAGAGATTATTGTGCAAAATTAAAGCGCATGGGATTGGGGAAAATGTGTTGAGGGGGATAGAAAACTGGTTGGCAGAGAGGAAACAAAGAGTTGGGGTTAATGGGTCCTTTTCAAATTGGTAGGCAGTAACTAGTGGGGTACCACAGGGATCGGTACTGGAACCCCAGCTATTCACAATATATAGAACATAGAACAGTACAGCACAGAACAGGCCCTTCGGCCCTCAATGTTGTGCCGAGCCATGATCACCCTACTCAAACCCACGTATCCCCCCTATACCCGTAACCCAACAACCCCCCCCCTTAACCTTACTTTTAATAGGACACTACGGGCAATTTAGCATGGCCAATCCACCTAACCCGCACATCTTTGGACTGTGGGAGGAAACCGGAGCACCCGGAGGAAACCCACGCACACAGGGGGAGGACGTGCAGACTCCACACAGACAGTGACCCAGCCGGGAATCGAACCTGGGAACCTGGAGCTGTGAAGCATTTATGCTAACCACCATGCTACCCTGCTGCCCTCATATTAATTATTTGGATGAGGGAACAAAATGTAACATCGCAAAGTTTGCAGATGATACCAAATTAGGTGGGAGGGTGAATTGTGACGAGGTGCAGGGATCCTACAGCAGGGATCCTACAGCACAACTAGGAATTTGTCCGTTGATGCAGACGGGTGTGCACGATACTTTGGTTCCTGAAGTCAATGAACAGCTCTTTAGTTTTGCTGACATTGAGGGAGAGATTGTTGTTGTTACACCACTCCACGTGGTTATCTATCTCCCTCCTGTCTTCTGACTCATCGTTGTTCGAGATCCGACCCACTCCACTTGTGTCGTCAGCAAACTTGCAGATGGAGTTGGAGCCAAATTTAGCCACGCAATGATGTGTATGTAGGGATTATAGTAGGGGACTAAATACGGAGCCCTGGTATTTAGGACTAGCGTGGAAGAGATGTTGTTTATCCTTGCTATGGGTCTATGGGTCAGAAAGTTGAGGATTCAGTTGCAGCGTGAGGAGCCATGTCCTAGGTTTTGGAGCTTTGATATAAGCTTGGCTGGGTTTATGGTGTTGAAAGTGGAGCTATAGTCAATAAATAGGAGTCTGATGTAGAAGTCCTTGTTGTCAAGATGCTGCAGGGATGAGTGTAGGGCCAGGGAGATGGTGCCTGGTATCAACCGCTTGTGGCGGTATGAGAATTGCAGTGGGTGTAGTCATTCTGGGAGTATGGAGTTGATGTGCCTCTTGACCAACCTCTCGAAGCACTTCATCGATGTCAAGGCCATTGGATGAGTCGTTGAGGCACGTTGTCTGGCTCTTCTTTGGTACCAGTATGATGGTGGTCTTCCTGAAGCAGATGGGGACCACAGAACGGAGTAGCGAGAGGTTGAACATGTCCGCAAACTCATCTGCCACTTGGTCTGGTAAGGATCTGAGTGCACAACCAGGGACCCCTTCCAGACACGTCGCCTTCCAAGGGTTCACTTTCAAGAAGGCCGGTCTGACTTTGGAAACTGTGATGATAGGTATGGGTAAGTCTGGGGCTGTTGGGACAGTTGACAGCGGTTTGATAATTTCCTGCTCGAACCGATCATGGAATGCATTGAGTTAATTGGGAAGGGGTGTGCTGCTGCCAAACAAAACTTTATTTAAACTTTCAAAAATCGAACCTATCAATACAGTTTATCAGTATCTCTTAAGCCTAACACATGATTTCCCAATAAACGGCACGTAAAATTAACATGCAACTCTGCACTCCACTTACACAAGCAGGAAAAAATTGATACTTGCATTGCAGAGCATGTTCCTACTGGTAGTGAGACTTGCAGACCCTGTCCGAAAATCTCTTTGTGGCAGCTTCTCCCGATCAGTCACCTAATCCTTCTGCCCCCCCCCCCCCCTCACCCCAACCATCTGTTCAAACAAGATTCTTTTATTCTTCCCCATTTCTCCGTGGGTCTGTTGGTCGTTCTGGGTGAGTGTGCTTAACACTCAATTTGGCTCTGTTTCTTTACTTAGCTCTGGAGTCGCCAGGTATCGTTAAGATACCGCCACAAGTTCGCGGTGAAGTTCAAAGCAATAAAACCATACACCAATTAGTAAGTTCAAACAACTGAGTTTATTATAATACAATTATAATAACTACCCATGCACACGCTAAAACGATTAAGCTATTCCTGCCGCTAAATAAACTAATACTTATCTCGAAGGAACTGCCGGGTCAGGGAACAAGGCCTCTTGCTCTGCTCTGGTCTGCAGACTTCAGGTTGGTATAAGTTAAAAGGGGTCAGGAGTGTCTATCTCTGGTAGCGATCGTTGTGAGACACTTACTTGCTGGCGGCTGCTGTCCGAACCCTCTCCTCTCTCTCGTTCAAGGTCTTCTGGGCAAAAACTGGTCAAGGTGCTGGTCCACGGAGGAGTGCTGGTCAAAGAGAGAGGAGGGCTGGACGAGAAGACTGAACCATGTGTGGGACCTGTCTTTTATAGGTCCCAGGGATCCGCGCCCCTTTGGGCGGACTCCCTTACCTGCTTGGAATCGATTGGGTCTCTTCCCAATCGATATGTTTGAATCCCCCCAATACTGAGGCTGTTCCTTAGCTACTGGGCGGGCTTTCAGGCTCTTTGTTTTCGAACCCTGTGGTGCCTGAGTGTCTGGTATCCTTTACAATGTTGCAGTTGCTTCCCCATTTGTGTCCATTGTATCTGGAATCGTTCCATTAACATGCTAATTATCCCGGTGATTGCCTCATTAGTATGTGGAATGTTCGTTTCGGTGCTGTCTGCTTTCTTAGCAGACAGAATCCACACCTGCTAGGTGCAGCTTGCTGGGGCTGCAAACATTGTCCATTTTATCCTGTATGCTTTGCGTTCCTCCATTTTGTATTCAGGGAAATGGCCAACTTCGGTGGCTACAGGTCTCATCCCCACAACCCAAAGATGTGTAGGATAGATGAGTGGCCATACTAAAATTGCCCCTTAATTGAAAAAAATGAATTGGGCACTCTAAATTTATTAAAAAGACTAAAAAATAAAATAAATGCCCGCTTTGAGCAAGAGGTCAGCAAGAGCGAGCCCTCCACCCCAGAAGCCGCGGATGAACTTGTATCTGAGATCACCACTGCAGACGTCAGAGCAGCCTTCTCGAAGGTCAACCCACGGAAAGCCACTGGCCCGGATGGGGTACCCAGACGAGCACTCAGGTCTTGCGCGGATCAGCTGGCGGGGGTATTCGCAGACATCTTCAACCTCTCTTTACAACAATCTGAGGTCTCTATCTGCTTCAAGAAGACGACCATCATCCCTGTACCAAAAAAAAAGTTAAGCAGCGTGCCTTAATGACTATCGTCCAGTGGCTCTGACATCCATCATCATGAAGTGCTTCGAAAGGTTAGTCATGGCACGAATTAACTCCAGCCTTCCAGATTGCCTTGATCCACTACAGTTTGCCTACCTACCGCTGCAACAGGTCCACAGCAGACGCCATCTCCATGGCCCTGCACTCTACCCTGGAACACCTAGATAACAAAGACACCTATGTCAGACTCCTATTATCGACTACAGCTCAGCCTTCAACACCATCATTCCTACGAAACTCATCTCCAAACTCCGTGGCCTTGGCCTCGCACTCTCCCTCTGCGACTGGATCCTGAACTTTCTAACCCACAGACCACAATCAGTAAAGATAGGCAACAACAGCTCCTACACGATCATCCTCAACACCGGTGCCCCACAAGTCTGTGTCCTCAGCCCCCTACTATACTCCTTATACACCTATGACTGTGTGGCCAAATTCCCCTCCAACTCAATTTTCAAATTTGCTGATGACACCACCATAGTGGGTCGGATTTCAAACAATGGCGACAGTTTAGGAATGAGATAGAGAATCTGGTGAACTGGTGCGACGACAATAATCTCTCCCTCAATGTCAACAAAACAAAGGAGATTATCATCGACTTTAGGAAGCGTAGTGGAGAACATGCCCCTGTCTACATTAATGGGAACGAAGTAGAAAGGGTCGAGAGCTTCAAGTTTTTAGGTGTACAGATCACCAACAGCCTGTCCTGGTCCCCCCCATGCCGACACTATAGTTAAGAAAGCCCACCAACAACTCTACTTTCGCAGAAGACTGAGGAAATTTGGCATGTCAGCTACGACCCTCACCAACTTCTACAGATGCACCATAGAAAGCATTCTTTCTGGTTGTATCACAGCTTGGTATGGAGCCTGCCCTACCCAAGACCGCAGGAAACTACAAAAGGTCGTGAATGTAGCCCAGTCCATCACGCAAACCAGCCTCCCATCTATTGACTCTATCTATAATTCCCGCTGCCTCAGAAAGGCAGCCAGCATAATTAAGGACACCATGCACCCTGGATATACTCTCTTCCACCTCCATCCATCAGGAAAAAGATACCAAAGTTTGAGGTCACGTACCAACCGACTCAAGAACAGCTTCTTCCCTACTGCCATCAGACTTTTGAATGGACCTACCTTGTATTAAGTTGATCTTTTCTCTACACCTTGCTATAACTAACATATTCTGCAGTCTCTCCTTTCTCCCTTATGTATGGTATGATTTGTTTGTAATTTGTTTTAACAATACGTTTCATGGTATACTAATACATGTGACAATAATAAATCAAATCAAATAAAAGATTATTTTATCCCCTTTGAGCTCCACCCAGCCCCTCAAAGATGGTTTTGTCCAGAAGTGTCCAGACTTGAACTCATCATCGCTGTCGGGACATTTGATTACCCACTCCCACTTACACAAAAGAGCAAGGCTATACTATGAATATGCAAATAACCTCCAATTTACATAAAAGAAGCCATCAGACTCCGTAATGGGCTGATGGGTGGTCAAACAAGAGTGTCTCGGAGGTGATGCACTATCAATTACGACGAGACGAGAGTAGAGAGTAATTGAGGCTTTATTAAGCAGAGATGTGGAGCCTCCCGCAGCTGCTGCTGAAATGGCTGCAGCTCGGAGAACCCACACATTTATACTCCACCTACTGGGTGGAGGCGACAGGCAGAGATCTACCCCCGTACCTGTAGTACAGGAGCCTTACCGTAATACTCTCGTATGCAGTATACACAATACAACAGTGGTGACTACCACATTCGCCCCCTGTTTAAAAAGAGTCCAGCGGGGGTGGTGGGAAACTATTTACATACAGGTTGTTTTTTTTTTAAAAATACAGGTTGTTTAAATTTTAAGAAAGAGGTTACAAATTTAGACGGTCAGGTGCCTTGGTCCATCGTTGCGAGCGACGAAGTTGTGCTGTTGATTCAGGCGTCGGTTCGGTCGTCGGGGACTCCGGGAGCATGTCAACCTCATCTTCATCCACGGGTGGGACCAAGGGGAGGGCGGATCGTCCTGGAGCGGGGTCTGACGTGGGGTGCGCTGGGGGGAGGGAGGGTGGCGCCGGAGCGGGGGGGGGGTATGTGTGTGGGGACCCAGCTGGTGCCAGGTCCCGGAGGGAGACTGTGTCCTGGCGGCCGTCGGGGTACACTACGTAGTCGTACTGTGGGTTCGCGTAGAGTACATAGAACATAGAACAGTACAGCACAGAACAGGCCCTTCGGCCCTCAATGTTGTGCCGAGCCATGATCACCCTACTCAAACCCACGTATCCACCCTATACCCGTAACCCAACAACCCCCTCTTAACCTTACTTTAATTAGGACACTACGGGCAATTTAGCATGGCCAATCCACCTAACCCGCACATCTTTGGACTGTGGGAGGAAACCGGAGCACCCGGAGGAAACCCAAGCACACGGGGGAGGACGTGCAGACTCCACACAGACAGTGACTCAGCCGGGAATCGAACCTGGGACCCTGGAGCTGTGAAGCATTTATGCTAACCACCATGCTACCCTGCTGCCCCAAGTAGCTGTGCCCTCTCAACCAACGGGTCCGCCTTGTGGAGCCTCATGTGGTTGCGGAGGAGAACGGGTCCTGGAGCTGCCAGCCATGTTGGGAGCAAAACCCCGGAGGTGGACTTTCTAGGGAAGGCAAAGAAATGTTCATGGGGAGTTTCGTTAATCGCAGTGCACAGGAGCGACCAAATGGAGTGAAGGACGTCGGGGAGGCCGAGAGATTTCTTGACCATAGGGCCAGCTGGACGGCCTTCCAGATGCCCCTGTTGAGCAGGTACTGACGCAGCTCATCACTTATAAATGAGGATCCCCGGTTGTTGTGGACGTAGGCGGGGAAACCGAACAGAGCGAAGGTGGTGTTGAGGGCTTTGATGACGGTGACAGACATCATGTCGGGGCATGGGATGGCGAAGGGGAATCTCAAGTACTCGCCGACCACATTGAGGAAGTATGTGTTGTGGTCTGTGGAGAGGAGGGGCCCTTTGAAGTCCATGCTGAGGCGTTTAAAGAGGCGGGAGGCTTTCACCAGGCGTGCGCGGTCTGACCGGTAGAAGTGCGGTTTACACTCCGCGCAGACCTGGCAGTCTCTGGTGATAGCCCTGACTTCCTCGATGGAGTAGGGCAGATTACGAGCCTTTATGAAGTGATAGAAGCGGGTGACCCCTGGGTGACAGAGATCATCATGCAAGGTGCGGATTCGGTCCACTTGTGCGCTGGCACATGTACCTTGGGATAGGGCATCGGGGGCCCGTTGAGCTTACCGGGGCGATACAAAATCTCGTAATTGTAGGTGGAGAGCTCGTCCTCCACCTCAAGATTTTATTATTTTTAATCTTACCCCGCTGTGTGTAGTTAAACATGAAGGCAACCGACCATTGGTCAGTGAGGAGAGTGAATCTCCTGTCAGCCAGGTAGGTAATGCCTCCAATGCCGCACAGCTGCTACGATGGCTTGGGCCTCCTTTTCGACAGAGAAGTGCCGAATTTCGGAGGCATGGAGGGTGCGGGAAAAGAATGCCACGGGCCTGCCGCCTAGTTGAGGGTGGCGGCCAGAGCGACGTCTGATGCATCGCTCTCGACTTGGAAGGGTAGCGTCTCGTCAACCGCGTGCATCGCGGCCTTGGCGATGTCGGCCTTGATAAGGTTGAAGGCCTGGTGAGCCTCGGCCGTTAGTGGGAAAACGGTGGAGTGAATGAGTGGGGGGGGCTTTGTCTGCATAGTTTGGCACACACTGGGCACAGTACAAGAAGAACCCCAGGCATCGTTTGAGGGCCTTTGGGCAGTGGGGGAGGGGGAGTTCCATGAGGGGGAGCATGCGATCGGGGTCGGGCCCTCAAACTCCGTTCTGGACCACGTAGCCGAGGATGGATAATCGGTCCGTGCTGAACACACACTTCTCCTTGTTGTAGGTTAGGTTGAGGAGTTTGGTGGTGTGGAGGAATTTGGAAAGGTTGGCGTCGTGGTCCTGCTAGTCGTGGCCGCAGATGGTGACGTTATCGAGGTACGGGAAGTGGCCCGCAGTAGTACCGGTCAACCATTCGGTCTATCTCCCGTTGTAAGACCGAGACCCCATTAGTGACGCTGAAGGGAACCCTAATGAAATAGTAAAGGTGGCCGTCCGCTTCAAATGCGGTGTACTGGCGGTCCGCCTTTTGAATGGGGTGCTGGTGGTAGGCAGATTTCAGGTCAATTGTAGAGAAGACCCGGTACTGTGCAATCTGATTGACCATATCAAATATGCGAGGGAGGGGGTACACGTCGAGTTGCAGTATACACAATACAACAGTGGTGACTACCACAGGAGGACAATGGATCTTGCGTTTATTCCCATTAACGGGTTTAAGTCTGAATGGGACAATGTAAGTCAGGTCAGGTCGGGGCATATAACTCTGACCAGTGCCGGCAGTTTAACCCTGTTAACCCTTAAATTACATACTACCTTTTCAATCCAATTTCCTAGCATCTCCCAGACGTCACTCTCCACCACGGCAAAAACTATCACTTTGGTGTGGCATTTTAGTGAAGAGGCTTCTGGGTCTCCTTGTGGTGCGCACTTTACACATGCTGTAGCACATCAGGTGGAGGCAGTGATACCCGAGGAGGAGGGCTGCCCGATCCAAGGAAACAGCTGTAACCCGCACAGATATCGTGTTTCTGGGAAGTAGAGGGCAGCACGGTGGCAAGGTGACACTGCTGCCTCACAATGCCAGGGTCCCAAGTTCAATTATGGCCTTGGGTGACTGTGTAGAGTTTTCATATTCTCCCCGTGTCTGCGTGGGTTTCCTTCGGATGCTCTGGCTTCCTCCCAAAGTCCAAAGATGTGCAGATTAGGTAGATTGGCCATTCTAAATTGCCTCTTAGTGTCCAAAGTTGTGTAGGTTAGGTTAAGGGGTTTAGGGCGGGGAAAGTGGGTTTTGGGGGAGTGCTCTTTCAGATGGTCGGTGCGCACTTGATGGGTTGAATGGTCGCCTTCTGCACTGTATGAGTTCTATGATGATCCCATCACTGGTACAGATGCAGGCACAGAAGCAGGATTTACAGAGGGAGTCAGCGACTTTCCAGCAACTGCAGGTGCAGCTGGAGGAATGCAATGGCCTTTTGGCACAGGAGATGGTGCTGACAGTGCATGCTTGCCAGGCCAACACTGAATGGGTGGCGCCTGCAGTGAAAGCCTTTGGGTAATAAGACAGAGCCATGGGTCAAGACGTTCAGGGCATGGGCAATTTATTCGGTTGATGGCTAAAGGGCAGGGGAGCTCAGTCACGGACAGACGTGTACCGGGCCCACATGAACATTGCTGCCGCGCTCCACAGCTTGGCCCAGGCACAAAAGGGTCATGGCTGAGGGCATCGGGAGCATTGGCCAGGTCACAGAAGAACATGACACAGTCACAGAGGGACATGTCCCCGGCAGTGAGGAACCTGTCTCCAGAGCTCACTCCGACCTCCTCTCCATCCCATGGAATAGCTAGGTGTCCATTGAGCACCACTAGGGAGGAGGAAGTGATGGGCCCACTCCTGTGCCTCCCACAGTAGAGGTGCTGGAACACCTCAGTGCTTCCAAATCCCCCCCAACTGACACTGGCCCATTTAATGGGCAGCGGGCAGAATAGGGTGGCACTTTGTCACCTATGACACGCAAACGTCGGCCGGACACATCCAAGTCCAGGCCCTCCAAAGGACAGCCACCAAAGGAATTTCAAGTCGGAGGGCAAGAAATGCAGCAGGCCGCCTCCACACCTGATGTGCTGTCTGGGGTAACACCTAGAAGGGGGAGGTAGGCCATATAAAATTAGTTTGACACCAATTAAGTTGGCATGGGTACAGCACATATGAGATCGTTAAGGGTCAGGGCACAACGACGTATACAGTCACCAGTAAACACTTTCTCACCAACATTTCAACCTGCCTCTATCCTCTGTCTGAAGGGTTTACCATGGCCAATCCACCTAACTCGCACATCTTTGGACTGTGGGAGGAAACCGGAGCACCCGGAGGAAGCCCACACACACACGGGGAGGACGTGCAGACTCCGCACAGACAGTGACCCAGCCGGGAACCGAACCTGGGACCCTGGAGTTGTGAAGCATTTATGCTAACCACCATGCTACCGTGCTGCCCAAATATGAGGCTGCCTTCTATGACAGCTTACCAGTGAGTGACCCATCACTGCTTACCATCTCCATAACCGCCACCCCTCTTCCCCCATCCCCTCCAAGGATATTTGGGCCCGTGAGATGGATTGGCAAGCACACATGCAGGGAACACCCGGGCGGACAGTGGAAGGTGATCCTAAATGCAGGAGTCAGACTTGGTGAAACGACGAGGAGCATGAGAGTTCATCTCACAGAGAGTCATCATCGTGCTCCGTCCTGTGGACAAGACCCGCTGATACTGCCAACCCAGGGTGAAGACCCTGTGATGATGCTGGTAGAACCCTCGGAGATGGGACAAGAAGCTGGGGTGGTGGGTCAGGAAGGTGCAGTGAAGGGAGGAGGGACAGGAAGATGTGGTGAAGGGAGGAGGGACAGGGACGATGTGGTGAAGGGAGGAAGGACAGGGAAGATAGAGTGAAGGGAGGGCAGAGAAGGTGGAATGAAGGGAGGAGGGACAGGGAAGATGTGGTGAAGGGAGGAGGGACAGGGACGATGGACTGAAGTAAGGAGAGAAAGGGAAGATGGAGTGAAGGGAGGAGGGACAGGGAAGATAGAGTGAAGGGAGGAGGGACAGGGAAGATGGAGTGAAGGGAGGAGGGACAGGGAAGATGGAATGAAGGGAGGAGGGATAGGGACGGTGTGGTGAAGGGAGGAGGGACTGGGAAGGTGCAGTGAAGGGAGGACAGGGGAAGTGTGAGCGGCCACGGTGGAGAGGGCACCACAGGGCGATGGAGAGGTGGGACAGGGCAGCAGAGATGCCGGTGGCCAGGCCTCTTAGTCGGCAAATCGGGAAGTGATCAAGTTGCCTGTGTGTGTTGGCCCTGAAGCACACGTCAGGTAGCCGCTCTGCCAGCTCGGCTCCATACCCGGTTTTTCTTGGGCATCCTTCTCATTAGATGAGACTTGGCATTCATCTTCCTCCTCCAGCATGCCCCCCCACTTTGCTGGGTGATGTTGTGCAGGATGCAGCAGACCCTTCTGCAGCTACTTTGGAGAGCTCCATCAGTGCGGTCCAGGCATCGAAAGCGCATCTTGAGGATACCCATGCACCGCTCAATGATGCTCCTGGCTGCTGCATGCGTGTTGTTATAAGTCTCCGAGCAGGTCTGGGCCTCCAGACTGGCAGCATTAGTCAAGACCTCAGTGGGTAACCCTTGTTGCCCATGAACCAGCCCCTCACTCTAGGGAGTGCTGGGAACCTCAGAGTGCACCGGGTTGTTTACATTGTGCACACTGTTTGGGTATTGGGCATGATGTGCAGCTGGTGGTCACACAGCAAAGGTACATTCTTGGAGTAAAACCCTTCCTTTTGATTAAGGGCACCTTGATGAGCCAGTGCTCGTCGGGAACATATGTGCCATCAATCACCCCCAGACCAGGGGCATGCCAGCGGTGGCAGCTAATCCTGCCTCCTGGGCACCCTGGTGTGCCTGGTCCAGACTGAAGTTCATATAGTCCTCTGTCCGAGTGCATAGGGCACCTGTAACAGCGCAGATGCACCTGTGCGCGGATGTCGGCGAGATGCCAGACAGGTCCTTGCTTGGCCCCTGGAAAGAACCAGAGGCATTCAAATTCAGGGCGACTGTCACCTTGATGGCCACCAGGACCGGATGTCCTCCTCCAACCCCCCGCAGTGTCAGGTGCAAAACCAGCTGGCACAGGTGGCGCACGGTCTCGCTGGTTAGCCGACATCTTCAGCGGCACAGGGGGTCTGGCATCTCCTCGAAGGACAGGCGCTGATGGTATACATGTGCGTCTCCTCTTTGACCTGTTGGATGGCCACTAGAGCCTCAGCAGCTGTCCTTGGCTCTTCTGGGGCACGCTCCTCTTGAGCAAGGTCCTCACTGAGCCGGCCCTGTTCCTCCAGCCTTAGTGCATCTGCAATGGCTCCTGTGGCCAGGTGGATAGCGAGCCCTGCTGGCTGTACTCTGAAATTCATTCTCTGTAGGGGGAGAAAAGAGAAGACATGTTAGCAAGATGAGTATTCCCTTGCCCATTCAAATCCAACATGCTACATGGTGACTCTGAGTTGCACTTCAGCCACTCCCTAATATGTTACCGTCCACACTGCACCTCTGTCCGCATCAGTGAGTGGCACCAGACCTGTGATGTGAGGAGCCTCTATCCTCATCACCCATTTGTCACCAGGGCCACCAGTGGCTGCCGCTACCCGTATCAGCGATAGGCTCTGTGGCCCTAACCGGTTTCCCCAATGGGGACTACTGAGGGTGTCCTCATTGGTAGGGCCGTGTGTTCCATCAATTGCCGTCATCTGTAGAGGCTTCTGTATGGGCAGGTCTTACATATGGGGATGAGCGACATGTGTCTACTGGGAGCTTTGCTGCAGTATGATCTGGGTGTGACACACAAGTTGTGACAATCTGTCTGGGAGCAGGGGCGTGGTGAACAGGCAGTACTTGGAGACAACTGGTGGTCCTGAGGGGTCGGCTAGCTGATAGTGTCACTGGAAAGGCCTCTTCCCTAAGAGGGGCAATATGTCAGGAAGGGTGCTAAATTCCACAATGCACGTGCCTTTGTTTGGGGTGAGCTCTGCTATTCCCCTGCAGTGGAGCCGTGCTTCTAATGAGTGCACTGAGTGCCAACACCTGGTGTGCCACTGATTGAGCTTGGCCATGCCAATCCTGTTGATGATACTGTTGGGGTATGAGGGTTTCCAGAGAGACAGCCTGTGTGGGCGCCCAGGTGACCAGAAGCTCTCCGAACATTTACAGGACACGGTGAGCAGTCAGCAGAGTGAATTTCTAGGGTCCTGTAAGTAGCACCAAAGAGGTACGTTTACAGCACAGACTGCAGCAATGGCAGTCTGCGCCAGGCCATCCCGATCCTGAGGGGCACCCCAAGTCCACGGATCTGTAACCACGCTACTCCCCCCAGCCCAGGCAGCCACCCCCCAGCAAGCCTGACAATTTTGGAGAATTTAAAAAAAGAATCTTACCTTCTTGCTCCCCTTCAGCAGCCATAGTGACTAAGACCCGTTTGTAAATACTTAAACTAATTAATACCCGCATTACTTCTGTCTGAGGGATGGAGCATTGGGGAAGGACAGAACATACTATGTCCAAACAGCTCAGTAGAGTTAAATGAATGAATTTGACGGTTTTGCACGGCCCCACTGACGTTGGCCGCAAACCTCGATTTTGTCGCTATGGGATCGGTGTTGGGCACAAACCTTGATTGGGCATGACGCACAATCGCATTTTGCATTTCCGACATTGCAAATCAGAGAAGCCAACCTCTTATTTACAAAAGCATAATTGGTAGGATTCAAACATCATAGAGTTATCACAATTCAGAGCCTTCTTTTTATTTCCTACATCTCATCTTTAACCTTTGGACAGAGGTTAAATTACGTTGTTTTTTTTCCTACAGATTCAGACAATTGTTACGGTCTCGATAGATGCTATTCGGTCCATCGTGTCTTCACTGCTCTTTGAAAAAGCATTATTACTCATTGCCGTTCTCCTGCCTTTTCCAAATAATCATTCAATGCCTTCTAAACCTTTTTGGCGCTCTCTCCGATACGTTCACAAGTATTGAGCCGAGAGCTGTACACAATACTCCAGCTGTGGTCTAACTAGTGTCTTATACAAGTTTGGCATAACCTCCTTGCACTTGTACTCTGTGCAACTATTAATAAAGCCCAGAATACTATATGCTTTATTAACCACCCTCTCCACCTGTCCTGCCAGCTTCAATGACTTATACACATATACACTCAGTTCCCTCTCTTCCTGCACCCTCATTAATTTTACCCCTGATTTTATATTGTCTCTCCATATTCTTCCTACCAAAATGAATCGTCTCACACTTCTCCGCATTGAACTTAATCTGCTACCTATCTGCCCACTTCATCAACTTGCCCGTTCTGAAGTTCTACATTATCCATCTAAGTGGAGGTAGGGTGATGGGATGGGGGAATGGGCCCAGGTAGGGTGCTCTTTCAGAGGGTTGGTGCAGGTTCGATGTGCCAAATGGCCTCCTTCTGCACAGTCGGTTCATAGTTTACTATGGTTCATAGTTTACAATGCTTCCAAGCAGTAGTCATAATTTTAGTGTAAATGGCTGTAACAAAGATGAACAGCCTTTAGTTGTTTGATCTGAACATTTCATATTTGGATGGGCAGTCAGGGTTTCAGTTTTTTCAGTCAGTTGATTTGTGAGAGGAGTTTCTAAGAATTTGGCCACTGCAACCAACTTGCTAGAGTCATAGATGTTTACATCATGGAAACAGGCCCTTCGGCCCAGCTTGTCCATGCTGCCCAGTTCACAGTAGCAGCATTCAAAGTCCCCTTTTCAGCACCATCATTCTTCCCAATGTCTACTAGAAGTTGGTAGAGGCAGGTCAAGTAATATTTTCTTTTTTTTGGTTGCAGTTTTTGATGTTCCTTCACTACTTCTGGACAAGTCATTTCAGCTGCTCTGCTCCTTACTTTTTTTTTTTTTTTTTAATTTTTTTATTGGAATTTTTTGCAGAAAATATAACAAAAAGTATAGCAAAAAGCAGTAATATGCAACTAACATGCTCCTTACTCACTTCAATATAATGTATCACGTCTTATTCAATTTTGTCCACAGCCCTCAAATGCTGGTGCTGCATTTTTACATTTCTTTGTTGGAGATCAATTTGCTTGAATTGCCAGAGTTCCAATTTTCCTGCTTATGAGAATTTATTTTATTGATGATTGATTCACTTTCTTACAATTTTCTCACAAGATCCTCCTTTTCATTTTGCAATATGTTTATGGGTTTTTTAATGTTGTACTTGAGTTTTGTTTCGTAAACAGTGCTGCTGACCCTACTGTCAGATTTTGAGTGCTGCTGCTTGCAATTAGCTAGCACTCAGCAGTTAAAATTTCCTTTCCAGATACCAGATTGTATTTGGTTCCTTTTAGACAAGTTAAGTTTCCTGTGCTTCCTTTTCAGTTTTGTATACTTCATGCTGACGTTCAGGTTCTTCTAATAAATTCCCAGACTTCTTTAGCTGGATATCATTATTTACAGTTATATTTGTAATCATTTCCCTTGGTTCTCTCATTTTCCTGTGCTCTGACCTCCCTGGTTCAATATTTAGGACTGCTCTTGCTCGTACACTTTGTGGCTGGCTTCCAAAATCTGCTCACGAGAGTGTGAAGTCTGGGCCACGGGAGATCATTCATTGGAGGTCTAAAGGTCTTGCAGTTTTTCTGGTCTGGTTAATCTCATCAAGAACAGCATTGCTGATTGATGGCAATTCATCTCTCTTTTCTGTACTGGATGCTATGGACTGGAACCCAAGGCGAGTTTCCCAGCTCTGTCACCGAATGCACTCCGGATTCACCAATTTCCACTGTTCTACTTTGAAGCAGGCTTTCGTCAAGAATTTATTTTTGACGACAGTCTGGCTTCAAAGTAGAACAGTGGAAATTGTTGGATTTGTGTTATCAAAAGGAGTTAATACTTTAGGGTAGTTAAAATAAAGTAGAAAAAAGTTGTGCTGTTGCTTAGCAACAAGGCATCGGAGAGACCCAGATACAAGGTGACTCGGGAAAAGAACAAAGAACAAAGAAAAGTACAGCACAGGAACAGGCCCTTCGGCCCTCCAAGACTGTACCGTCTATGCTGCCCTTCTAAACTAAAATCTTCTACATTTCCTGGGTCCGTATCCCTCTATTCCCATCCTATTCATGCATTTGTCAAGATGCCCCTTAAATGTCACTATCGTCCCTGCTTCCACCACCTCCACCGGCAGCGAGTTCCAGGCACCCACTACCTTCTGTGTAAAAAATTTGCCTTGTACATCTCCTCTAAACATTGCCCCATGCACCTTAAACCTATGCCCCCGAGTAATTGACCCCTCTACCCTGGGAAAAAGCCTCTGACTATCCACTCTGTCTATGCCCCTCATAATTTTGTAGACCTCTATCAAGTCGCCCCTCAACCTCCGATGTTCCAGTGAGAACAAACCGAGTTTATTCAACTGCTCCCCATAGCTAATGCCCTCCATACCAGGCAACATCCTGGTAAATCTCTTCTGCACCCTCTCTAAAGCCTCCACATCCTTCTGGTAATGTGGCGACCAGAATTGAACAGCTCCAATATACAGCTGCAACATGACTTGCTAATTCTTATACTTAATTCCCCGGCCAATGAAGGCAAGCATGCCGTATGCCTTCTTGACTACCTTCTCCACCTGTGTTGCCCCTTTCAGTGACCTGTGGACCTGTACACCTAGATCTCTCTGACTTTCAATACTCTGGAGCAAGGGTGGGCAAACTTTTCCGTGCAAGGGCCACATTCAGAAATTCACAATTTTAAAGGGCCGCATGGTATATTAAGTAAAATAATTAATATTTAAAATAGCCAAAATAAAAGGTTTTTAAAGGAAAAAAAAGCAATTAATTTTTATTAATTAATATTTTAAAGTAGAAACTTCACATGAAACACATGTTGTGCCGAGCAATGATCACCCTACTCAAATCAACGTATCCACCCTATACCAGTAACCCAACAGCACCCCCCCCCCCCCCATTAACCTTAAAATTAAAAAAAAAAAATGTTTTTAATGACTTGATCGTGGTGGGCCGCATAAAGACCTTTGGCGGGCTGCACGCGGCCCGCGGGCCGTAGTTTGCCCACCCCTGCTCTGGAAGGTTCTACCATTCACTGTATATTCCCTACCTGCATTAGACCTTCCAAAATGCATTACCTCATACTTGTCCGGATTAAACTCCATCTGCCATCTCTCAACTCAAGCCTCCAAACGATCTAAATCCTGCTGTATCCTCTGACAGTCCTCATTGCTATCCGCAATTCCACTAACCTTTGTGTCATCTGCAAACTTCCTAATCAGACCAGTTACATTTTCCTCCAAATCATTTATATATACTACGAACAGCAAAGGTCCCAGCACTGATCCCTGCGGAACACCACTAGTCACTGCCCTCCAATTAGAAAAGCACCCTTCCATTGCAACTCTCTGCCTTCTATGACCCAGCCAGTTCTGTATCCATCTTGCCAGCTCACCCCTGATCCCTTGTGACTTCACCTTTTGTACCAGTCTGCCATGAGGGACCTTGTCAAAGGCCTTACTGAAGTCCATATAGACAACATCCACTGCCCTACCTACACCAATCATCTTTGTGACCTCTTCGAAAAACTCTATCAAGTTAGTGAGAAACGACCTCCCCTTCACAAAACCATGCTGCCTCTCGCTAATACGTCCATTTGCTTCCAAATGGAAGTAGATCCTGTCTCGATGAATTCTCTCCAGTAATTTCTCGACCACTGACGTAAGGCTCACTGGCCTGTAGTTTCCTGGATTATCCTTGCTTTCCTTCTTAAACAAAGGAAAAACATTGGCTATTCTCCAGTCCTCCGAGACATCACCTGAAGACAGCGAAGATTCAAAGATTTCCGCCAAAGCATCAGCAATTTCCTCTCTAGCCTCCTTCAGTATTCTGGGTTAGATCCCATCAGGCCCTGGGGACTTATCTACCTTAATATTTTTCAAGATGCCCAACACTTCGTCTTTTTGGATCTCAATGCGACCCACGCTATCTACACACCCTTCTCCAGACTCAACATCCACCAATTCCTTCTCTTTGGTGAATACTGATGCAAAGTATTCATTTAGTACCTCGCCCATTTCCTCTGGCTCCACACATAGATTGCCTTGCCTGTCCTTCAGTGGGCCAACCCTTTCCCTGGCAACCCTCTTGGTTTTTATGTACGTGTAGAAAGCCTTGGGATTTTCCTTAACATTATTTGCCAATGACTTTTCGTGACCCCTTCTAGCCCTCCTGACTCCTTGCTTAAGTTCCTTCCTACGTTCCTTATATTCCACACAAGCTTCGTCTGTTCCCAGTCTTCTCGCCCTGACAAATTACTCCTTTTTTTTTGACGAGGCCTACAATATCTCTCATTATCCAAGGTTCCCAAAATTTGCCGTATTTATCTTTCTTCCGCACAGGAACATGCCAGTCCTGAATTCCTTTCAACTGACATTTGAAAGCCTCCCACGTGTCAATTGTTGATTTACCCTCAAACATCCGCCCCCAATCAAGGTTCTTCAGTTCCCGCCTAATATTGTTATAATTAGCCTTCCCCCAATTTAGCACATTCACCCTTGGACCACTTATCCTTGTCCACCAGCACTTTAAAACGTACTGAATTGTGGTCACTGTTCCCGAAATGCTCCCCTACTGAAACTTATACCACCTGGCCGGGCTCATTCCCCAAAACCAGGTCCAGTACAGCCCCTTTCCTAGTTGGACTATCTACATATTGTTTCAAGAAGCCCTCTTGGATGCTCCTTACAAAGTCTGCCCCGTCCAAGGCCCTAGCACTAAGTGAGTCCCAGTCAATATTGGGGAAGTTGAAGTCGACCATCACAACAACCCTGTTGTTTTAACTTGTTTCCAAAATATGTCCATCTATCTGCTCCTCTATCTCCCGCTGGCTGTTGGGAGGCCTGTAGTAAACCCCCAAAATTGTGACTGCACACTTCTTATTCCTGGTCTCTACCCATATAGCCTCACTGCCCTCTGAGGTGTCCTCCTGTCGTACAGCTGTGATATTCTCCCTAACCAACTCCGCCACCCCTTTTACATCCCCGTCTCTCCCGCTTGAAACATCTAAATCCTGGAACATTTAGCTGCCAATCCTGTCCTTCCCTCAACCAGGTCTCTGCAATGGCAAAAACATCATAGTTCCAAGTACTAATCCAAGCTCTAAGTTCCTCTGCCTTACCCATAATACTTCTTGCATTAAAACATATGCACTTCAGGCCACCAGACCCGCTGTTTTCAGCAACATCTCCCTGTCTGCTCTTACTCAGAGCCATACTGGCCCTATTCCCTAGTTCTCCCTCAATACTTTCACCTTCTGACCTATTGCTCCGGTACCCACCCCCCTGCCATACTAGTTTAAACCCTCCCATGTAACACTGGCAAACCTCACGGCCAGGATATTTATGCCTCTCCAGTTTAGATGCAGTTTACCCGCCCTTCTTATACAGGTCACACCTGCCCCAGAAGAGCTCCCAGTGATCCAGATAACGGAAACCCTCCCTCCTACACCAGCTGTTTAGCCACATGTTTAGCTGCTCTATCTTCCTACTTCTCGCCTCACTGGCACGTGGCACAGGGAGTAATCCCGAGATTACAACCCTAGAGGTCCTGTCTTTTAACTTTCTGCCGAGCTCCCTGAACTCCTGCTGCAGGACCTCATGCCCCTTCCTGCCTTTGTCGTTAGTACCAATATATACAACGACCTCTGCCTGTTTACCCTCCCCCTTCAGGATGCCGGCTACCCATTTGGAGACATCCTGGACCCTGGTACCAGAGGGCAACATACCATCTTGGAGTCTCTTTCACATCCACAGAATTTGTGCCCCTGACTATAGAGTCCCCTATGACTATTGTTCTTCTGCGCTTTGACCCTCCCTGCTGAACATCAAAGTCAGCCGTGGCTGCTGCTGTTTTCCCCTGATAGGCTATTCCCCCCAACAGTATCCAAAGGGGTATACCTGTTCGAGAAGGGCATAACCACGGGGGATTCCTGCACTGACTGCCTGTCCCTTCTGGTGGTCACTCATTTCCCTGCCTGCACCTTGGGTGTGATCATATTTATATAACTGCTATCAATGAGGCTTTCCGCCACCTGCATGCTCCTAAGTGCATCCAACTGCTGCTCCAACTGAACCATACAGTCTGTGAGTAGCTCCAGTTGGGTGCACTTTCTGCAGATGAGGCCATCCGGGACGCTAGAAGCCTCCCGGACCTGCCACATCTCACAGTCAGAGCACTGTACCCCTCTAATTGACATTGCGTCAATTAATTAGTAAAGTAAATTTAATTTTTTTTTAAAGTTACTGTTAACTATATGTTTCCTAGCACTAGATCTCTACTATAAATGTGAAAGTTAAATACAGTACTCTCCGATCTCTGGCTTAGATACCCCTCTAAATTATAATTCAGTAATTATGTTTAATTAGTTTAACAATGCTTAATTTTTTAATTTAGTGCAGATTCCCAACCAGCCAATCATGTCACAGCTTTACTGTGATGTCACTTCAGTTCACCCCCCCTTCCCCCCACACAATTTGAAATGGTAACAAAAATAAAAATAAATAAAAATAAAAAGCACATACCTTCCCAGGATGCTCTCTGGTTCTCTCCCCGCAGATTAAAAGTTACAGGCCAGAAGAAAGAGAACAAAACGGTAGGGAAAAAGCACCTTCTCCCACTCTGCACCGAATTACCTCACTGCACCAAATTACCAAGTTCCAATTCCCACTCTGGATGTGTCTCACTCACTCAGGCTGTTTCTCCTTGACCTGTGCAAAACTTACTGAGTGTGCTTTCTGTCTGTCTTTTATACAGACCTCAGCTAACCAGGGTGACTCACCCTAACTAAGCTTCAAAGAGAAGAATACAATGTACACCCTTTGTGCCACTAAACAGGCCTCAGGTGACTGACAGATAACTGCCTCTCAGCAATTAGGGTGGGGGCAGCTTCAGACAATTTTTTTTCAGAAAAAGCCCGACCATTTTGCAGAAGGTTTCAGAGGAGGCAAGGAGGGATCTTTTGGAAGTCGATTTCCAAAATCGAAGGTGGTCCCAAAACCAAGGAGTGGGACAGATGAAGATCCCAGGAAGATAGTTAAGTCAAGAATCAAGGACAGGAAGTGAAAACAGGTCCTGTTCAGTGGAATTGAAAGCAAGGCATAGGGGGGACTCCAAAGAGACAAGGCTGCAAGAAGCAGACTTGGAACAATGCGAGTTTAAAGAAGCAGAAGATCCAAGGAGACTGCCTGAGGTTGATAGTTCCTTACTGCGGGCCTTTGGAGCAACGATGTCCTACTTCACACAGCCAAATACTTGAGTGTGTGCATGGAGGGTATAGCCTGAATACACAGAGATCCAGGTGAGGAGAACATATCCTGGTTGGAGACACACAAGTGAAAGCATAGTTTGGGAGAAGATTCCAAAATGTGTTCTTCAAGAGTGGATATTAGAAACCCTTCAGTGAAAGACAGAGGCCAGAATTTTCTCGTCATTCATGCTAGTGGTATCATCCAATCAGACGATGCCGCCATTGGCCAATGGCAGGTCACTTTTGCTACTGCAAAACATGTGGCAGGTTGTACGGAAAACCCCACCTGGAGTTTCTTTTCAACTAATTGGTTCACAATTAAGGGAGGGGGGGGGGGTGCGGGGTTGATGAGAAATCCCAGGATATGCTTTGTGCACCATTTGTCACTTGGCTTCAGAGTGTGGAGTGCCTGAGCACAGGTCACCTATTGGTTCACATGGACTTACTTACCGTTGGAGGGTTGGTTAGCTCAGTTGGCTGGTTCTGCGGAGTGATACCAACAGCATGGGTTCAATTCCCGTACTGACTGATGTTATCCATGAGATTAGCCTTCTGAACCTTGCCCCTCGCCTGAGGTGTGGTGACCCTCAGGTTAAATCACCAACAGTCAGCTGTTTCTCGAAAGGGGAGAGCACCTTATGGCCTTCAGGGACTATGGAAATCTTTACTTACACATTAGAGTGTAAGTTGGAATTTGTAACTTGTGTTATCCTTAAGAGTTTTGCGTCACAAAAAGAGACTCTTTATGTCAAATTGAGAAGTGTAATGCAATCAATATTTTCTTGTTTAATATGTTTTATTCTTTTGTTAATTCGCAAACTCCTGTGGCTGTTTAGTAGCTGCCCTTCACATTGCTAAACTGAATATAAAAGTTAGGATCTATCAAGTTCATGGCACCGTGGCTGGCTCTGCTGCGCAGGAGGGCAGGAAGAAAAATGGCAGGGCTATAGTGATAGGGGACTCGATCGTAAGGGGAACAGACAGGCGGTTCTGTGGACGCAATCGAGACTCCAGGATGGTATGTTGCCTCCCTGGTGCAAGGGTCAAGGATGTCTCGGAGCGGCTGCAGGACATTCGGGGGGGGGGGGGGGGGGTGAACAGCCAGCTGTCGTGGTGCACATAGGCACCAACGATATAGGTAAAAAACAGGATGAGGTCCTACAAGCGGAATTCAGGGAGTTAGGAGTTAAACTAAAAAGTAGGACCTCAAATGTAGTAATCTCAGGATTGCTACCAGTGGCACGGGCTAGTCAGAGTAGGAATGTCAGGATAGATAGGATGAATGCGTGGCTCGAGAGATGGTGCAAGAGGGAGGGATTCAAATTCCTGGGGCATTGGGGCCAGTTCTGGGGGAGGTGGGACCAGTACAAACCAGACGGTCTGCACCTGGGCAGGACTGGAACCTATGTCCTTGGGGGAGTGTTTGCTAGAGCTGTTGAGGAGGGTTAATGTGGCAGGGGGATGGGAACCGATGCAGGAAGTTGGAAGGTAGTAAAACAGGGACAGAAGCAAAAGGAAGTAAGGGGGAAAGTGCAAGACAGAGAAGACATAGTTAAAAATCAAAAAGGGCGACCGTACAAGGTACAGTGACTGAGGGGAGCTCAGTGAATAGGCCTTGTAATACTAAAAGGAATAAAACTGGAGATGTTAAGATTCAAAACAGAGGTAAAAAAACCAACATAAGTGTACTTTACCTGAATGCTCATAGTATTCGGAATAAAGTAAATGAGTTGATGGCGCAAATCATCGTGAATGACTATGATTTAGTGGCCATTACTGAAACATGGTTAAAGGATGGTCACGACTGGGAGTTAAATATCCGAGGGTATCAAACTATTCGTATATTTAACTGGTTCCTTCAAGTCAGCCAGCTCTTCTTGCTCAGGCTTTGTTTCAGCAGCTTCATTACGCGTTTCCCAAAATCACCGGAGGTGCCAATACTTTATTCCCAGCAACAAGTCCACACCATCAATTAGTAAACTAGAAATGACACCAATAGTAACAGGACCAGTGACTAAGTCACATTTTAAATCAACCTGTACAAGGGGACAAATATATAATTTCCATCAATTAATCAATGAATTTACATCCTCACATTCGGCAAACTACCTGGAGGGTTATTCATGTTACATGTCAACATCACTGATGTCTCTGTATCTCTGAGGATAACTGATTATCCTGAAATAAAAGTAATATACTGCAGATGCTGGGAATCTGAAACGAAAACAAAAAATGCTGGAAAAACTTAGCAGGTCTGGGTGCATCGTTGGAGAGAGAAACAGAGATAACAATTGAAGTTTGTGTGACTTCTTCAGAGTTGAAAAGGGCAGAAATCTGATGGATTATATAGTTGGCAAGGGGTGGGATTCTGCTTCTCCTTCTCAACCCCATTCACACCTGCCATCCTTTTCAACTGAGCCAGACTTCGCTCCATGATCAAACCCGTCATATTTCCAATTTGGGTCCTGTTGCTAATGTTCTTGTGAATCAATTCATAATCATCAACCTCCTTTACTTTACAAACGTTATGTGCACAAAAGTTGTACAGCTTGAAATACAACATAATATTTTCTTCCTGTCTGTGAAAAGACATCCTGGTTCTATTTGGATGTTCCCCTGACAGCCTATTTTCCTTGCAAACTCGGGAGTAAGGACATACATACAAAACCTATTTCACAACTTACACAATAAACCCAGAATATGTTATATTCAGGAACACATTGCTTTTCTTATAAGTGAATGCACACCATGGATTGCAGCATTAAAACTGACCGTTGAAGCTCAAAAAAAATTCCAAAAAGTTTGACTTGTTTGCTGAGTATGTGTCAAGACAAGCAGCAAAAATATAAATGTCTCCATTGGGAGGCACTGAAAAACTGAACATGGCAAGACCAAACTACACTTTGTGGGAAAAAGTGGAATAATTTCATTTATTTTATTTGATGCCAGTTTGCTCTGGTGCCTAGCAATTTCTGTCCCTTACTGCAGCCAGCAAAGGAACCAGATATATTTTTATGGCATAAGTCGAGCTTTCCCTCCCTCTCTTATTATAATCTACCAACAGGGGTCAGCATGGTGGCGCAGTGGGTTAGCCCTGTGCCTCACGGCGCCGAGATCCCAGGTTCGATCCCTGCTCTGGGTCACTGTCCGTGTGGAGTTTCCATATTCTCCCCGTGTTTGCGTGGGTTTCACCCTCACAACCCAAAGATGTGCAGGGTAGGTGGATTGGCCATGCTAAATTGCCCCTTAATTGGAAAAAAAAATGAATTGGGTACTCTAAATTAAAAAAATAAAATAAAATAAAAAAATAATCTACCAACAGAAAAACATGGGGAAGGGTTGATCTTTGCTTGACTAACAACGCACACAACTCCATAAAAAATCATGATCTTGCTTTCAAATCATCAAAAAATTTTATGTCCAATTACCATAAACCAGGCATTGTCAAACTTGGGGGCGCACCCGCGGGTGGGTCATGGGCGGGTGTCAGGAGGGTCGCGAAGCCGTCAGTCGCTGCGCACCCGATCGCTCAAATCCACACACAGCAGCTGGCTTTTAATAATGCCAGCTGCGAGCGGCCTTCAGAATGGGCAGGAACAGATTTTAAAAACAATTGACCGCACTGCGCATGCATGCCTGATCATCGGTGCGCATGCGCAACACTATGTGCATGCGCATCGATGATCGGGCACGCATGTGCAGTGTGGCTGCATTTGTTTTTATATGGTCGCAGCCTTTTTTTCTTAAGTTCGGGGGCCAACGGGACCCAAAACCATTTCCTCCATTTTTGTCAGCAACAAACAAGGTAATTGAAAATGGTGGGTCGCGCCGGTCGGCTGGCGTGGGTTGTGAAGGTCGGCCGGCTGGTAAGAATGGGTGCCCGGAAAAAAAGTTTGAAAAACACTGCCATAAACTATTCATTTATTGATATGACTCGGACTCTTTTTAAATGTACACCCAATTTTAATGGCTTTTGTGGTGCTTTTCTCTCTGCCACTGTCCTTGCTTCAAATTTCTGTGAATTACAAGACCACGCAAAACTAGCGCACAAACCCTCAGCGATGATGTGATAAAATGTACACATGCCACTAGAAGAACTTTGGCCACTAGATACAATAGTTTTACAGTTCAGGCAAAACATCAAAAATGTTAATAACCAAAATGAAATATTTAACATACTTTTTATTGTAAATTCTTGAATGCACACCATAGTTCCCATTAAATCTTAAAGTTGTAAATTACCTTTATTCGTGTACATTTTAGTGAAGTTTCCCCATGAGAAAATTTAATTCATAGTCATGCTGCATTTCAATATTTTTTTTAAATAATGCTTTTGAAACCAATAAAATCCAGTGGGTTTAGGATTTTTTTTTAGCAGAAATGGGAGGGGGTTGGAACGGATTTACTAGTAGGTTGATAAGAGATCCAAAAGTCTATTTTGGCACTGAAAAAAATGTGATTTGTGCAAGTCAACCTCATTAAGTGAATGTTAAAATCAAGTGACAAAAACAGCAAGAAGTGCCTGCAAGGGTCCAAATGTGTTATTTAATATGCATGGAGTGCTTTAGCTATTTCCTTGGATTTTGCAGTAAATTGTAAAGTCAAATTAAATTATGCTTGCTAGCAGAGCTTTAACATCTATAAGTACACAGAGTTTTCATATTGTGCAATAGAGAGTTTATTAAAAGCAAATGTATTCTTGCAACTGGAATGTATGCTTAAAGACTAAGCTAGCAATAAGAATTACATGAAATGCTTCACAGCTCCAGGGTCCCAGGTTCGATTCCCGGCTGGGTCACTGTCTGTGTGGAGTCTGCACGTCCTCCCGCTGTGTGCGTGGGTTTCCTCCGGGTGCTCCGGTTTCTTCCCACAGTCCAAAGATGTGCGGGTTAGGTGGATTGGCCATGCTAAATTGCCCGTAGTGTCCTAATTAAAGTAAGGTTAAGGGTGGGGTTGTTGGGTTACGGGTATAGGGTGGATACGTGGGCTTGAGTAGGGTGATCATGGCTCGGCACAACATTGAGGGCCGAAGGGCCTGTTCTATATGTGGAGAAAGCTTCAGGTGGTAGGTGGTGACGATTGGAGGGTGTTTATCTGGGTTCCCAACAACTTATATTACTTCAACAGGACTTTGCAAGGAGTACTGTTTCTAACAAGAAATTTGCTGATGATGCCATATAAAGGGTACAAATAAATGCCCGTTAAAAATTGGTAGACTGCTTTTAGTATGTATTTGAGAACATGAAGAAGATGAGAGTGTGTTTTCAGCAAACGTGAACAAGGAAAAGGAATAGTTGTGATTAGTAATCATTTGTTTAAAGTGGTGGGATCCAAAGATGAATGAATATCTGGAGTTTTGTTTGATTACTTCAGGAATTCAGCAACATAAATAAAGCGAGTTCAATGGGAAAAGCAGATTTATGGCAAAGTCTTCTGAAGCAGCAACTTAGTGTGCCAAATTGCCTTTCTACTCCTGTTCATATACATGAGCATCACTGAGCTGTCCTGAAGTAAAATGCACATCAGCAAACCAAATCGTCTACTCTTTTGCCAATATCGTCTCGTAAAAGTAATCCAGTCAATCTTTTTAATGTGCCAAAACACTTTTTTAACCAGTAAATAAAATACTTAATATCAATTGCTCTGTTAAACTCTTGTCCACTACTTTCTTGACTCCTTGTACCAGCTGGTCATTAATCTCTCTCTGAAATGTTAAGAAATGTGTTTTCCATTTAAATCTTATACATTTTATCACTTTTGCAATATTGGAAATGAGTTTTGATCCATTAATTCTCCAACTTTTTCTTGCAAGATATGAACCACCTCAGCCAGGATAAATAGGTGCGTTTCATCCAGGTCTTGAATGATAAATTTTTTCCCCAAAGCATTTGTTTCATCTAAGTACAGCAAGAATTGCTTCATGGCTGGGTCACTACAAAGACAAAAATTCAGAGAAAGTGCAACAATATTAAAATCAGTCAATTCAATGTGCAACCTTTAATACAAAAAAAAATACTGCAACTTGTGAACAAATATTGTGGTTCTTCTCTAGAAATTAATTGTACAAAGTAATTTACAACATGAACAATGTGAACATATATTGCATAAACCAGTTTCCACTCAGAGCAGAGAAAGTTAGGTTACGAGCCATGATGCAAGACTCCCAATTGAGATATTGCATCTAACACCAAGGAATCCACTATTTTCCTATTTGCGTTCAAGAGTGCAAGATCGACTTCCGGTTGCGGCTATGACCAGCTAAGTCGCACGTTTGGCTGCTCCTGCGAGGAAGGTGTTTTTGGGCCGATTGGAGGGCCCCTAACGGCGCTGGAACGACGATTCCCGGTGGGGGAAGGTCCCCAGAGGAGAACCCTGCGAAATTTATGGTCATCACCCGAAGTGGGGCAGGAAAAAAAGCGGCAGCAGCGCCCCGAAAAAAGCGGGGGAAGAAATCCAAAATGGCGGCCGGCGGCGCACCCGAGGACTGGAGGAAATGGGCGGAGGAGCAGCAGGCCGTTCTCCTGCGCTTCTTCACGGAGCTGAAAGTGGAGCTGTTGGAGTCGATGAACGCGACGACCACCAGGCTGATGGGAGCCCAGGCGACCCAAGAGGCGTCAATTCGGGAGCTGCAGCAGGAGATGGCTGTGAGGGAGGAGGAGGCCACGGTCCTCGTGGGAAAGGTGGAGGTGCACGAGGCACTCCACCTGAAATGGCAAAACCAACTGGAGGAGATGGATACCCGCATGAGGCGGAAAAACCTGAAGATCCTGGGTCTGGCAGAAGGGCTGGAGGGGTCGGACCTCCCGAGGTATGTGGCAGAAATGCTGGGCTCACTGATGGGGGCAGGGGCCGTCCCTTCGCCTCTGGCCTACAGAGTAATGGCCAGGAAGCCAAGAGCAAACGAACCCCCGAGGGCGGTGCTGGTTCGGTTCCAGCGATTCAGTGACCGAGAGAGGGTGCTGAGGTGGGCCAAGAGAGAGAGGAGCAGCAAATGGGAGAACTCGACGGTGAGGATCTACCAGGACTGGAGTGCGGAGGTGGCAAAGCGGCGGGCCCGGTTCAACCGGACGAAGGCGGTGCTGCATGCCAAGAGAATTAGATTCGGGATGCTTCAGCCAGCGCGCTTGTGGGTGACCTATAAGGACCAGCACCACTATTTCGAGTCCCCGGAGGAGGCGTGGGCCTTTGTCCGGGAAGAAAAGCTGGACTCGAACTAGAACCAGGGGATACTTGGCGGTCGTTGCCGCTCTGGTACTTTAAGCTGGACACGTGGCTTTCTTTTGGTTGGATTTTTACTTGGTTGTATTTTTGGACCCTTTTTTTTTCTCTCTACCAGTTTTTTTCTTTTTTCTGTTATTTATAATGTTATGTTGGGGGGGCGGGGTCGGGGGGGGGGAGTGCCGGGGGTATGTGTTTCTTGTGGGGTTTTTCTTTGTATCAGGGTGGGATCGGGGACGGGGGTGGAACTGAAGATGGAGGGGTGGGGAGAGGCAGGGCGAAAGCGCGGGCTTTCCTCTGGTTTCCCGCGCGCGGGGCAGAGGAGGGAGGAGGGTGGGAGGAAGGGGCGGGGTCAGCAATGGCTCCCTTTCCCGCGCTGGAGCGGGGCCGAGGAGGGGTGGTAAGGGGGGGGATGTCCCCCATGCCGGGAGGAGTCGGATTGTGGCAGGGGCAGCCGGGTCAGAGTAAACCAGCTGACTTACGGAAGTACTATGGAGGGTGCATCGCGGCTAGGAAGGGTCCTAGCCTGGGGGGGGGGGGGGGGGGAGGGGGGTGGGGGGGGGGGGGGGGGGGGGGAGGGGAGGGGGGAAGGGGGGGGCTACCTGGTTGCTGCTGAAAAGGCCAGGGAGGAGAAGTTGAGGACCGGAGGGGTGGGGGGAGGGCGCCATCGCCATGGGGAGCGGGTCAGAAGGGGAGGGCTGACTCGGGGTGAGCAGGTGACAGGATATGGCTAGTCGGCAGGGGAGAGGGGCGGGCTGCCCTTCGACCCGGCTGATCACTTGGAATGTGAGGGGGCTGAATGGGCCGGTCAAGAGAACGAGAGTAATCTCGCATTTGAAGGGACTGAAGGCGGATGTAGCAATGCTACAAGAGACCCATTTGAAGGTGGCGGACCAGGTCCGCCTGAGGAGGGGGTGGGTGGGACAGGTGTTCCACTCAGGACTGGACGCAAAGAACCGGGGGGTGGCGATCCTGGTAGAGAAGAGGGTGTCGTTCGTGGCGGCGGAGGTGGTGGCGGATAAAGAGGGTAGATATGTCATGGTGAAGGGTAGGCTACAGGGGGAGAAAGTGGTGATGGTTAATGTGTATGCCCCGAATTGGGACGACGCTGGCTTCATGAGGCGCCTACTGGGCCTCATCCCGGACCTGGAGGCAGGGGGCCTGATCATGGGGGGGGACTTCAACACAGTGCTGGACCCCGTGCTGGACAGATCGAGTTCAAGGACGAGTAGGAGGCCGGCAGCGGCAGAAGTGTTAAAGGGGTTTATGGAGCAGATGGGAGGGGTAGATCCCTGGAGGTTTGGGAGGCCGAGGGCGAGGGAGTATTCCTTTTTCTCCCATGTCTACAGAGTCTATTCTAGAATTGACTTTTTTGTATTGAGCAGGGGACTGATCCCGAGAGTACGGGAAGTGGAGTACTCGGCCATAGCGGTCTCAGACCATGCGCCACACTGGGTAGATTTGGAAATGGGGGAGGCGCGAGACCAGCGTCCGCTGTGGCGCCTGGATGTGGGGTTGCTGGCGGATGAGGAGGTGTGTAAGAGGGTCCGGAAGAGCATTGAAAGATATCTGGCCACTAATGACACGGGGGAGGTGCAGGTGGGGATGGTCTGGGAGGCCCTGAAGGCGGTGATCCGGGGGGAGCTGATCTCCATACGGGCACATAGGGAAAGGAGGGAGAGACAGGAGAGGGAGAGGCTGGTGGGGGAGCTTGTGGACGTGGATAGGAAATATGCGGAGGCACCAGAGGAGGGGCTGCTGGGGGAACGGCGCAGTTTGCAGGCTAAGTTCGACCTGTTGACCACCAGAAAGGCAGAGACACAGTGGAGAAGGGCGCAGGGCGCGATTTATGAGTATGGGGAGAAGGCGAGTAGGATGTTGGCGCATCAGCTCCGCAAGCGGGATGCGGCCAGGGAAATTGGGGGAGTGAGGGAGAGGGGTGGGAACGTAGTGCAGAAGGGGCCAGAAGTAAATGGGGTCTTCAGAGACTTCTACAAGGAGCTGTATCGGTCAGAGCCGCCGACGAGGGGAGGGGGGATGGAGGGCTTCTTGAACAAATTGAGGTTCCCCAAGGTCCAAGAGGAGCTGGTAGAGGGGCTGGGGGCGCCGATAGGGTTAGAGGAGCTAGTCAAGGGGATTGGGCATATGCAGACGGGGAAGGCGCCGGGGCCAGACGGGTTCCCGGTGGAATTTTACAAAAAATATGCGGATTTGGTGGGCCCTGTGCTGGTACGAGCCTTCAACGAGGCATGGGAGGGGGGGGCTCTGCCCCCGACAATGTCGCAGGCACTGATCTCTCTGATCTTCAAGCTGGACAAGGACCCCGTGCAGTGTGGGTCATATAGGCCTATCTCGCTCCTGAATGTGGACGCCAAGTTGCTGGCAAAGATCCTGGCTACCAGGATAGAGGATTGTGTGCCAGGGGTGATACACGAGGACCAGACGGGTTTTGTGAAAGGGCGGCAGCTTAATACGAACGTGCGGAGACTGCTAAACGTCATCATGATGCCGGCAGTGGAGGGTGAGGCGGAGATAGTGGTGGCATTGGACGCGGAGAAAGCATTTGATAGGGTGGAGTGGAAGTACCTGTGGGAGACGCTGGAACGGTTTGGATTTGGGGAGGGATTTATTAAATGGGTGAAGCTGCTCTATTCGGCCCCGATGGCAAGTGTAGTGACGAATGGTAGGAGGTCGGAATACTTTGGGCTCCACCGGGGGACCAGACAGGGGTGCCCCTTGTCCCCCCTGCTCTTCGCACTGGCAATTGAACCGTTGGCGATGGCACTGAGGGGCTCAGGGAGGTGGAGAGGGCTGACAAGGGGCGGGGAGGAGCACCGGGTATCGTTATACGCGGACGACCTGCTGCTATACGTGGCAGACCCAGAAGGGGGAATGCCGGAGGTGATGGAACTGCTATCAGAATTTGGGGACTTTTCGGGGTACAAGCTAAACTTGGGCAAGAGTGAGGTATTTGTGATACACCCAGGGGACCAGGAAGAGGGAATCGGGAGACTCCCGTTTAAGAGAGCAGGAAAGAGTTTTAGATATTTAGGGGTGCAGGTGGCAAGGAACTGGGGGACTCTCCACAAGCTGAACTTCTCCAGGCTGGTGGAACAGATGGAGGAGGAATTTAAAAGGTGGGACATGGTGCCGCTGTCGCTGGCGGGCAGAGTGCAGTCCGTTAAAATGACGGTCCTCCCGAGGTTTTTGTTTTTATTTCAGTGCTTGCCCATCTTCCTCCCTAGGGCCTTCTTCAAAAAGGTGACGAGTAGCATCATGAGCTACGTGTGGACGCACGGCACCCCAAGGGTGAGGAGGGTCTTCTTGGAGCGGAGTAGGGATAGTGGAGGGCTGGCATTACCCAATCTTTCGGGGTATTACTGGGCGGCAAATGTATCGATGGTGCGCAAGTGGATGATGGAAGGGGAGGGGGCAGCTTGGAAACGAATGGAGAGGGCGTCCTGTGGCAACATAAGCCTGGGGGCCTTAGTAACGGCGCCATGGCCGCTCCCTCCCACGAGGTACACCACGAGCCCGGTGGTGGCGGCCACCCTCAAGATCTGGGGGCAGTGGAGGCGACACAGGGGGGAAGTGGGAGGTCTGATGGAGGCACCGTTAAGAGGGAACCATAGATTCATCCCGGGGAACATGGACGGGGGATTTCAGAGCTGGCACAGGGTGGGCATCAGGCAGCTGAAGGATCTGTTTGTAGATGGGAGGTTTGCGAGCCTGAGAGAGCTGGAGGAGAAATTCGGGCTCCCCCCGGGAAACATGTTTAGACATTTGCAGGTGAAGACATTTGCTAGACGCCAGGTGGAAGGGTTTCCCTTGCTCCCCAGTAGGGGGGCGAGTGATAGGGTGCTCTCGGGGGTCTGGGTCGGAGGGGGGAGGATATCGGACATCTACAAAGTAATGCAGGAGGCGGAGGAGGCATCAGTAGGGGAGCTGAAAGCCAAGTGGGAGGGGGAGCTGGGAGAACAGATAGAGGATGGGACATGGGCTGATGCCCTGGAGAGGGTTAATTCTTCCTCCTCGTGTGCGAGGCTTAGCCTCATTCAATTTAAGGTGCTACAAAGAGCCCATATGACGGGGACAAGGATGAGTCGGTTCTTTGGGGGTGAGGACAGATGTGTCAGGTGTTCGGGAAGTCCAGCGAACCATGTCCATATGTTTTGGGCATGTCCGGCACTGGAGGAGTTCTGGAAGGGGGTGGCAAGGACGGTGTCGAGGGTGGTGGGATCCAGGGTCAAACCAGGATGGGGGCTTGCGATCTTTGGGGTTGGGGTGGAGCCGGGGGTACAGGAGGCGAGAGAGGCCGGAGTACTGGCCTTTGCGTCCCTAGTTGCTCGAAGAAGGATATTAATACAGTGGAAGGACGCGAGGCCTCCAAGCGTGGAAACTTGGATTAATGACATGGCAAGCTTTATTCAGTTGGAAAGGGTCAAATTCGCCCTGAGAGGGTCGGTACAAGGGTTCTTCAGGCGGTGGCAGCCGTTCCTCGACTTTTTGGCTCAGAGATAGGGTACAGAGGTCGTAGCAGCAGCAACCCGGGGGGGGGGGGGGGGGGGGTGGCAACAACGGTTGTGGTGGGTTATTTACGGTTGAAACGCGGGCAAATTTGCTCGCAGTTCATGTCTGATGTTGATTGTTGCTTTGTTTGTTTTTGGGGGAGGGGGGGGAGGGACAACGCGCGCGAGTTCGGGCGGGGGGGGGATATTTGTTAAGAGGGAATATTTTGTAATATTTTATAGTTAGTTGGGGTAAATATCTTCATGTAAAAAATTCTTTCAATAAAAATTATTTAAAAAAAAAAAGAGTGCAAGATCAATTTAAAGGATATAATCTTTCTTGATGTTTCCTTTCTTCCAACCCCCCAATCTTTATTTTTGAAACTGTGAATGAGCAAATCAGTTTCCACAGTAATTATCAATGTGAGGAACTGCATAATCAATAGAAATACAGGTGGTACTTCAATGATTACGCCATTAAAGCTGTGTATATCAATTACCTCCCTCCTATTGCTGGGCTCAATTATTTAAACCAATTCACAGGACTGAAATGCAAAGTCTGACTATTCACAAACTGAACATGGTGACATTGTAGTAATAACTTAAAATGTTCAATCCTTACATTGAGAAATTAAACAAACTTTAATGCCTCAAGAAGAGGACCAGGTGTCAAAATGGACTAAGTTAGTATCATGATATTAGAGAGATTGTGGTATTCAACTCCAGTATTAGAGACAATATAGTACACCCTGTACTTCAGTGGGTCATCTGGGAGTCCGAGGTCAGATAGTACTTGTAAATGTAAGCTGTAGATCTAGGTTGCAGATCTGCAATTGTGTATATATTCTGTCTTAATAAAGTTTGTTTACAATAATTATATTGGTCATCCTGCAATATAAAAACAGGACATGGTGTCAGGAGTGGGATTAAACACAACAATAGAGATTTTGAGACCAACGACAGAGCTCAGAAAAATCCATAGGTGCAGTCTTCCATCTTTCTACATGTAGCAGGGGAATAAGCTCTAGAAAAGTTTGACATATTTATGTTTGAAAGTGATGAGAAACAAAATGATTTGAAAGGAATAGTGGAACAATTCGAAGCTTACCGCAGCCCGGGGGGGGCGCTCAAAAGGGGTTTGGCCGGCGATCGGTGCCCACCGATCGGCGGGCCGGCCTCTCTGAAGGAGGAACTCCTTTCCACCGCCGCCCCGCAAGATCAATCCGAGATTTCTTACGGGGCGCCCACGGGGAGGACGGCAACTGCGTATGCGCGGGTTAGCGCCGGCCAACCTGCACATGCGCGGGTGACGTCATTTACGTGGCGCTGCTTTCACGCGGCGCCAAGGCCCGGCTCGGGTAATTGACGCGCCGCCGCTCCTAGCCCCCCCCCCGGGGATGGGAGAATAGGGGGCGACGAGCAGCCTCCGACGCCGGAGTGAAACACTCCGGTTTTCACTCCGGCGTCGGGACTTAGTCTTCCGATGGGAGAATCTCGATCACTATTTTTTTACATGACTGTAAGACAATATTAGTCAGCACCTAACTCGAGTTGTGAAAACAAAAAATCATGTGAATTTGGAGAGCTTGATGAAACTGAGATAGAATAATTTACGGGATTACAAATGATTCTCTTGAAAAAATGGGTTTTGGGAGAAGCAGATCTCATGTGCAGAGTGGCAGAGACAACAAAATGCAGATTTTTAAATAGATGACGGAGATGACTCACACAATCCAACAGCTAGATGCAGTTGAACAGAAACAGCACTGGGGAAAAATAAATCGAGAGCCGAAAGAGACAAAGAATAAAACTGCTATGAAAACACTTAAATGCAATCCATGCAGATAAGAGCATTTACCATGCAGTTGTCCAGCTTACAGAAAGCAGTGTAAATAAATGACTTTGCTCAAACGTGTAAATCAAAGAAAGTTCACACGATTGCAGATGATGACTAAAACTGAACTTTTCATTGGTGAAGTAACAGCAAATCCGAAAGATGATGATGAAAGGTTGGTTAAAAAACTTCCAACATGAATTTGAATTTCAAGTTTGACACAGGTGCACAATCAAATGTCATTCTCATAAGTCTGTGTTGTAAGCTATGCGGAGAGGCTGAATAAACTCGGACTGTTTTCATTAGAAGGATGGAGGTTGTGGGGTGACCTGATAGAGGTCTACAAGATTATGAGAGGCATGGATAGAGTGGATGGGCAGGCACTCTTTCCCAGGGTGGAGGGGTCAGTCACTAGGGACAGAGGTTTAAGGTCCATGGGGCAAAGTTTAGAGGAGATGTGAGAGATAGTTTTTTTTTTACACAGAGGGTGGTGAGTGTCTGGAAAGCGCTGCCAGGGGAGGTTGTGGAAGCAGATACATTAACGGTGTTTAAAATGCATCTCGACAAATACATGGATAGGAGGGGTATAGAGGCATACAGCATTGAAGTGCTAAGGGTTTTAGCTAAGATTGGTATCATGGCCGGTACAGGCTTGAAGGGACGAAGGGCCATTATTCTTTGATGGCAGCTATTCTCAAATATTAGGTTATTAAATGAGAATGTGTTGCCATTGAACATTGGGTAGGGAGGGGGTTGGAGTTATTGTTGTTTTTGATTACACTGTTTACTGATTGACTGTTAATTCATTTTTGCGTGGAATGTATGGGTGGATATTGAGTCTGTATATTGAGGAGGGTGCTGTTTTTGTTTGGGGGATTGTTGTTGTATTTCTTTGTTTTTTCTTTTGCTGTTAATGTGTTAATTTGTCCGGATTAAACTCCATCTGCCATCTCTCCGCCCAAGTATCCAATGGTCGATATCCTGCTGTATCCTCGGACAGTCCTCATTACTATCTGCAACGTCACCAACCTTTGTGTCAACCGCAAACTTTACTAATCAGACCAGCTACAATTTCCTACAAATCATTTATATATACTACAAACAACATATGCCCCAGCACTGATCCCTGCAGAACATCATTAATCACAGCCTTCCATTCAGAAAAGCACTCTTCCACTGCTACCCTCTGTCTTCTATGAGCAAGCCAGTTCTGTATCCATCTTGACTGCTCACTTCTGATTCCGTGTGACTTCACCTTCTGTACCAGTCTGCCATCAGGGACCTTGTCAAAGGTCTTACTGAAGTCCATGTAGACAACATCCACTGCCCTTCCTTCACCAATCACCTCTGCCACATCCTCAAAAAACTCGATCAAGTTAGTGAGACATGACCTCCCCTTCATAAAACCATGCTGCCTACTGTTAATGTCCTTTTGTTTCCAAATGTGAGTAAATCCTGCACCTAAGAATCTTCTTCAATAAGGAAAACACTGTCCCAGACACCAGTGTTAAAATATTGTGAGGTCAGTTAGCCGATCAAGATATCAGTGGACGTTTCAAAAACCGGCCTGAGAGCCAGCCTCTTGCAAAATGAAGCGCCTGTGGTGCACCAAAGGTAATGACTGAAACACAGCAACATTCTGCCCAAATGGAGGAAAACACGCTCAAAATTGTGTTTAACTTAGAACGCTTCACTAGTTTGTCTTTGGCAAAGACGTGGAAGTGGAATCTGACCACACACTGAGGCAGGTGTTGGCAAGAGCTAGAGAAAGCCTTTGGAAGCGATACTTAAAAAGCCCCTGAACTCTGCACCAAGAATCCAAAGATTCCTAATGCATCTGCAGAGATACCACCAGAATTAAATACATATCAGGTAAAGACACGTATAGCACAGACACTACAGAACAACAAAATAGTTCTCATGTTGATAAAGAATAACCAAACTAGATGAGATCTGGGAGGCGACGAAGAATGATACCAGCCTGAGTAAACTGCAGCAAGTTGTGCAAAATGGTTGGCGTACAAGTCGGAGTACTGTTCCTTCTGCTGTACAAAGGTACTGGAGCTTTTGTGAGCAACTTCATATTGCAGAGGGAAACTTTTTCAAGCAAGGTTCTTGCATCACTGAGGAACGAAATGCTGCAAAACATACATGAAAGTCACTTCGGTATAAAAACATTCAGGAGCAGCACGGTAGCAGCGCCAGGGACCTGGGTTCAATTATGGCCTTGGGTGACTGTGCGGAGTTTGCATGTTCTCCCGTGTCTGTGTGGGTTTCCTCCAAGTGCTCAGGTTTCCTCCCACAGCCCAAATATGTGTAAATTGGTTGGGGTTACGGAATAGGGTGGGTGGTGCTCTTTCAGAGGGTTGGTGCAGACATAATGGGCTGAATAGCCTACTTCTGCACTGTAGGGATTCTATGGAAAAGCTTGAGATACATTGACCTGGAATGTGAGCACAAATTTGGGAAATGGTGAATGTGTATGCAACGTGCCAAAAGTACAGCAAATCACACCAAAAAGAACCACTTCAGCCACACAGTTCTCCAGAGAGCCTCTGGCAGAAAATTAGAGTGGACATGTTCATATTTGACAATAGTACGTACCTACTAGCAGTAGGTTATTACTCACTCTGTTGTTGAGAAAGAATAGTAAGAGCATCACTGCAATAAATTATTTGGTATAAATTTTTGCTCGCCATGGCATACCTGAAGTACTCAGACACAATTCTCGGGTACTAGAAGTTTCACAAATTTGAACAGGATTGGGAGATTTGCCACAATTCACCAGGATGGTGGAACGTACTGTGTAAACCTTAAAAAGAAATCCGTTCAAAAAGGCAAAGATGGACAGAAGAGACCCTCTTACCTGGCTTTGCTGGATTTCAGGAACACTCCATTAGAGGCATTGGTTCATCTCCAGCACAACTCCTGATTGGGAGAAAACTAAGAACTAAGGTTCCAACTTTGCCCCAACTGCTATTTCCACAATCAGTGAGCTGCACCGTTCAAACTGAGACAGCACAAGCAGAACAGTACTTTGATCGAAGAAACCAACCTCTGTCTGAACCAAACATGGGAGAGTCAGTGAGGTTTCAGCAGGAAAGGATCTGGAATCGTGTTGTTACAGGAATCATAGGAGAACCAAGGTCTTACACAGTGCAGACTCCAAAGACAGGAGAAACCAGAAATTCCTATGGAAAACAAATAAAATTTAACCCTCCTCTGAACCAGAAAGTGTAGCTGAAGATCAAGAACTAGAATCCATCAGTGGAGCAACGGACAAAGCCTGAGAATCCTGTAAGCTATCGAAAGTAGAGGAAGTGCCACAGCTAAAGCAGGCCCCTCATCCTTCAAAATCATCTGTCAACATTCAGAACATCCAGTGGAGAAATTGTGAAAAGAATCAGAGATGAGTAAAAGACTGATCAAAATGGGGGGTGAAAGAATTGATAAGAGACTTTTGTGCACTTGAGTAGGCAATACTCTCCGACTATTTTGCTTGATCAGAACCTGGTCTGAAATGTTTTTGTTTTTTGACAAAAAGGGAAATATGATATTAGAGAAATTGTGGTATTGGACAATATTAGAGGTAATACTCTGTACTTGATTGGGTCCCCTGACCTGGCTGTCAGAGGTCAGATAGTACTGGTAAATATGCTGTATCCAGGCTGCAGGTCTATGTTGCAGGTCTGCAATTGTGTATATGTTCTGCCCTTAACAATGCCTGTTTACAATAATTATATTGCTTATCCTGAAACATAAAAAAAGACAGGTAGCACACTGGTCATCTGTTTGAATCCAGTCTGCTCAATGGATGAATTTGACAGATCTTTACTCGTTCCTTAATGGACGCAGCTAAACACAACAAACACCCACATTTTAGGACCAAATTTAAAATCTAATTTTCCCCTGACCTGGCAATTTTTACCGTTCCTTCACTGTGGCTGGGTCAAAATCCTGGAAATTCCTCCCTAATGGAGCTGTGGGTGTACCTACACCACAGTGACTGCCCTAATGGAGCTGTGGGTGCACCTACACCACACTGACTGCCCTAATGGAGCTGTGGGTGTACAAATACCACATTGACTGCCCTAATGGAGCTGTGGGTGTACCTACACCACACTGACTGCGCTAATAGAGCTGTGGGTGTACAAATACCACATTGACTGCCCTAATGGAGCTGTGGGTGTACAAATACCGCACTGACTGCCCTAATGGAGCTGTGGGTGTACCTACACCACACTGACTGCTCTAATAGAGCTGTGGGTGTACAAATACCACATTGACAGCCCTAATGGAGCTGTGGGTGTACAAATACCACACTGACTGCGCTAATAGTGCTGTGGGTGTACAAATTTCATAGAATTTTACAGTGCAGGAGGCCATTCAGCCCATTGAGTCTGCACCGGCTCTTGGAAAGAGCACCCTACCCAAGGTCAACACCTCACCCTATCCCCATAACCCAGTAACCTCACCCAACACTAAGGGCAATTTTGGACACTAAGGGCAATTTATCATGGCCAATCCACCTAACCTGCACATCTTTGGACTGTGGGAGGAAACCGGAGCATCCGGAGGAAACCCACGCACACACGGGGAGGATGTGCAGACTCCGCACAGACAGTGACCCAAGCCGGAATCGAACCTGGGACCCTGGAGCTGTGAAGCGATTGTGCTATCCACAATGCTACACAATACCACACTGACTGCCCTAATGGAGCTGTGGGTGTACAAATACCACATTGACTACAGCAATTCAAGGCGGCAGCTTACCATCACCTTCTCAAGGGCAACCAATGTTGGCCTAGCCAGCGAAGGCCACATCCTGTAAAAATGAATTTTTAAAAATCTACATAGTAAACTTGACTGCGTGTATGCTAGATCTGCATTTTATCTTTGAAACTCTCAACTGCCGAGATTTCATATTTACGTCCCACAGTGAGGCAAATTAATTTCTCCGACTTCATACTTGCCCAAACTTTAGCACCGCAATGAAATGGAACCTGACTAAAGTTGATGTGTAAATGCATCTTAGAAAAGCAGTATGACTAATGGGAAGCAAAAGAAATAGTTCTTCAAGTTAAAATTAAATTTCATCTTCAATACGGACGGTGTTTATGAAGGATATGGGTGGAGCGGATCCATGGTAGTTTTTGCACCTGGAGGTAGAGAATTCTCCTCTTTACTCCGGTACATAACGTGTATTCGTGTATCGACTTTTTTGTGATGGGGAGGTCATTGTTGCCAGGGGTGAGGAAAGCGGAATATTCCGCAATAGTTATTTCAGATCATGCTTTGCACTTGGTAGATGTGGTTTGGTTGTGAGGCTGTTAGCGGATTTGGGATTTTCTGTGAAGATGGCAACGGTGATTGATGAGCACGTGGGGTTTAACAAAAATGGGGAGATTTTGGCTTCGGTACTGTAGTAGGCCCTGAAGGTGGTGATGAGAGGGGAGATAATCTTGCATAAGGCACAGGTGGAGAGGGAGGCAAGGGAGGAACGCCAAAGATTGGTAGATGAGATCTTGGAGGTAGATGGTAGGATTCGAGAGATCCTATTCCAGAGCCTGTGACTAGTAGGAAGAAGCTGCAGATGCAGTTTGACCATTATCCACGGATAAGGTGGTGCATCAGTTCCAGTGCTCGAGGGGGTATCTCACTGACCTGGTGAGAAAGCCAGTCATCTTTTGGCTGGTCAGTTGAGGCGGCAGGCGGCCTCCCGAGAGATTGGTCAGGTTTGGGATTCGGGTGGTGGACTAGTGCCCGCACCGGTACGTTAATGGGGCGTTTGAGGTGTTCTGTAAGAATCTTTATAGGTCGGAGCGCCGGGGATGGCATCGGGTAAGGTGGACTTTCTTTAATAATAATCTTTATTATTGTCACAAGTAGGCTTACATTAACACTGCAATGAAGTTACTGTGAAAAGCCCCGATTTGCCACGTTCCGGCGCCTGTTTGGGTACACAGAGGGAGAATTCAGAATGTCCAAAAGACCTAACAGCACGTCTTTCGGGGCTTGTGGGAGGAAACCGGAGCACCTGGAGGAAACCCATGCAGATACAGGGAGAACGTGCAGACTCCGCACAGACAGTGACCCAAACTGGGACCGTGGTGCTGTGAAGCAACAGTGCTAACCACTGTGATACTGTGCAGCCCGGCGGGGTATGCGAAGGGAAGGTATTTGTCGCCTAATGGGCGAATGCGGAGACGTTTTGGGGTGATGTGGAGATCCTGAGGCGGCATGGGTGCAGATGGAGTCGAGTTCATGTCGGGGGTCAGGATTGAGGATTTTAGTGGCAGCCTCAATTCCATTTTCGCCAGAGAAATATCCAGTGGTGGTCTTCACATTCAAGATATGGGGACAATTTGGCAGCACTTTAAATTGAGGATGGTATGGAAGATGGCACCGATTTGTACGAACCATATGCTTGGGCCTGCGAGGTCGGATGTCAGATTCAAGGTATGGGAGGAGAAGGGGGTGGAGAGGTAGGGATTTGTTCTTAGAGGGGCTATTTGCGAGCTTGGAGTAGTTGTTGGATAAATTCGGACTTTCTGCAGTTGGGATACATTTAGGTATCTGCAGGTGCACAATTTTGCATAAAAGGTCTTTCTGACATTCCCTGTGGTGCCGCCATCGTCGTTGATAGAGACGGTTTTGTCGCTTGCAAGGATGGAGGAGGGGAATATCTCGGGGATTTACGAAGGGATTATAGAAACATAGAAAATAGGAGGAGGCAATTCGGCCCTTCGAGCCTGCTCCGCCATTCATTATGATCATGGCTGATTGTCAAGTTCAATACCTTGGTCCCACCTTCCCCCGTATCCACTGATTCACCGTTAGCCCCAAGAATTATATCTAATTCCTTGTTGAAATTAGTAACGTTTTGGCCTCAACTACTTTCTGTGATAGCGAATTCCACAGATTCACCACTCTCTGGATGAAGACATTTCTCCTTGCCTCAGTCCTAAAAGGTTTACCCAGCGGAGGCGGTAGAGGCGGGCACGATAGCATCATTTAAGATGCATCTAGACAGATATATGAACGGGCGGGGAACAGAGGGAAGTAGATCCTTGGAAAATAGGCGACAGGTTTAGTTAAAGGATCTGGATCGGCGCAGGCTGGGAGGACCGAAGGATCTGTTCCTGTGCTGTAATTTTCTTTGTTCTTTGTTTATCCTCAAACTATGACCCATAGTTCCGGACTCCCCCCACCATTGGGAACATTCTTCCTGAATCTACCCTGTCTAATCCTGTTAGAATTTTATAAATTTCTACGAGATCCCGTCTCACTCTTCAAAACTCCAATGAATATAATCCAAACCAATTTAGTCTTTCCACATATGACAGTCCCGCCATCCCAGGAATCAGCCTGGTAAACCTCCGCTGCACTCCCTCCATAACAAGAACATTCTTCCTCAGATAAGTACACAAAAACTGCACACAATACTCCAGGTGTGGCCTCACCAATATTCTATACAATTATAGTAAAACATCTCTATTCCTACATTCAAACCCTCTCGCTATGAAGGCCAACATACCATTTGCCTTCTTTACTCCTGCTGTATCTGCGTGCTTACTTCACGCAAGCATGCTCCTGTTACTGTTATGCGCCTTCCTATATTTTCGACCAAAGCGGATAACCCACACTTATCCACATTATATTGCATCTGCCATGCATGTGCCCATTCACTCAGCCTGTTCAAATCCTGCTGAAGCATCTCTGCATCCTCCTCACAGCTCACCCTCCCACCCAACTTTGTATCATCTGATTATTGCAGAGGATGTAGTGTCAGCTGAGGGGGTTAAGGCCAAGTGGGAGGACGACATGGGGTTGGAACTAGAGGATTGGGGGGTGGGGGGGGGGGGGGGGGGGGGGTGATGCGAGGCTCTGCGGAGGGTGAATGCTACATCTTTGTGTGCGTGATTAGGGTTAATACAGTTGTTTGCGGGAGTGGAGGATAAGCGTGAGCGTTGTGAGAGGGGCCCAGCTAACCATGTAACATGTTCTGGTCATGTCCCAAGCTCATGTGTTTCTAGGTCTCCTTTAGCACCATGTCGCCGATTTTGCAAATTGTATGAGAGCCCTGTCTCTGACGGGCCATGACCATTAAACTATAATCAATTGTCGTAAAACCCCATCTGGTTCACTATTGGCTTATAGGGAAGGGAATCTGGCAAATGTCAACCCTTCCTGACAATGGCGAGCCTGTGAAAACTTTGGGAAATGGTCAGCAAGGTGAGCAATGGTGGGCATCAGCCCTTCTTGACACAAATCTAGGCCATGATGTAACTATGTTTTATGTATTCAAGGTTTTTGCCCCTTGCTCTTGTGAACCTGGGTCCTGGGATCCAGCAGACCTCCAATTGCTGTCTCGCCTGGGGGTTCCTGCCTCCTCCTGATTTTCATTAGCAGCTGTGTACTGCTCACAGATTGTACCCTGAAGCCTGGCCACTAATGTTTCCCACTGAGGTGCGTGTATCTGCGCTGGTGAAGGGTGGGGATGACAGCTTTAATGATCTTCCTGGTAGGTGACAGCGCATGGCCCAGCCACTGAGGAGCATCGCCGAGGAAGTTGACATGGTGGTGCAGGCATCGAAGAGCTGCAAAGGCTGGCAGAGCCAGATGCTGCAGGGACAGCCGGGGCTTGAACCAGCTGCCCCTCCATTCCAAGGTGAACCCCAGGGCCCTATGGGCACCGAGCGGGGGAAGGGTACTAACTGTGTGCTAACCCGGACCAGTCCCATGGAGTGGCGACAGTGGCCATCAGCTCCCCCGAGTTCCACCCCTCTGATGAAGCTGCATCTCACAGTCAGCACCCGGAACAGGATGTGCATGAGCAGACGACACGTGCGCCGGAGCCTCTGGCCCCAGTGTAGGCACGCCAGGGGCATTGAAAGCCACAATGCATTGAAAGCCTTATGGCCATAGCCTTGATAGACTTTTATAATGAAACTTTTATCTGGTGGTTATTCACCCTCATTACCTTACACAGTAATGACCAATTGCTATTTTTGTCTACTGTGCGGTGTCTTTAGGAAATCTTGAAAAAGTACTTACCATTCAATAAGAACTCCTTTTAAGACATTAACCATCTTTAATGAAGCTCCAAGGTGATTGTCAAGAGTCACTGTTGATCATCAAACTGCATATGAACTAGATCACAGAGAAACTTAAGCCTTCGGAGCTGAAGAACACCAGAAAAATGTTTACAGACATTTTTAAAACACATCAAATTTCCAATAAAGAATTTAAAACACAGTTGCTAATTTCTAACCAGAATATGCATTTACGAAAATATTTGAAAAAGACCACAAGTTCTTCAAGCCCTCTCCATTCACACTTGGTGCAACTACAAACTACATGTATCCATCCCTCATCCAGAAATCTCTCCGGAGAAGCTAAATGTATAATTTTACTTTTTGGGAAATACTGTCACTCATCACCATAAATTGCCTTCAGCACTATGCAATTCAGACCTGTAACAACTAAACACAAGGTTTTAAAAAAAAATTTAGATTACCCAATTATTTTTTCCAATTAAGGGGCAATTTAGCGTGGCCAATCCACCTACTCTGCACATTTTTGGGTTGTGGGGGCGAAACCCACGCAGACACGGGGAGAATGTGCAAACTCCACACAGACAGTGACCCAGAGCCGGGATCGAACCTGGGACCCCAGCGCCGTGAGGCGGTTGTGCTAACCACTAGGCCACCGTGCCACCCTCCTAAACACAAGGTTAGTAGTATAGTACAAAATGCCCTTGACATACTGTATAACCATAGTTTAAGAGGCCAACTACCCTACTAGGTGTTTTTCAGGGTTCAAGTAGTTAGCAGTATGAAAATTTCAGTTTACACTTTTTTTAAAACACCACTATCGCAACATATGAGAAATTTGCATTAATTACACGCAAATTTGTTTCAAAAATAATTTTGTTCATTTATTTGCAATGAACATACATTAATCAATGACAAATATAGTTGGGGCTGGTGGGAAGGGCGATGAAGAGGTACAGCTGAGGGCAACATAAGAGGAAGATGCATTAAAGGGTGGCTACAAGGATGGGGGCTGGCAAGCTGGTGGGAATGAGTAGAAGGCTGTCAGTGTCATTGAGAGTTTCTGTGGCGAACTCCTGGCCCTCAAGGAGTGTTAATAGAACCATCTATCTTGGTGATCAAACTGTCATAAATCGTACAGTAAATGAGAAGGTAGCCCACAAGTTTTTCAATTGAAGTTGTGGCACTGATTACATCACACGGCCATGGCTGGGTATGTTAATTAAGCCCTCAATTGCCTTTTGGAGGAACCATACCCATGACCTGAACCCTGCACTTAAAAATTGAAAGGAGCAGAATGGAGTTGTGTTAAATTCCTCCATAAACCTCTCCCGTCTGTCTGGGGTGGGAGTGTAAAACTGTGGCCAAAGTATCTCAAAGGCAAATTATTCATATTTCTCACTTATTGATACTAAGATACTCGTACTAATCACTGACAGGATTATCAGTACAAAAATTCATAAATAAACAGCTGTTTTGTGAACCAATTCTGAATCTACAAAGTCAAAAAGTGTCCCCTGCTGCTCCAAAAAACCAAGTTCCATCAATGCTTGCTATATTATGGAATAAAATGGGAGATGTGTGGAGTGTTTTATGGCAAGAGTTATATCTTACTAGGCTAGTAAACCTGCAGTGATAATCCAAAGTATGCAAGTTCATGTACCATGACAGCTTAAAATATTTATTTTTAAAATTGGTAAAAGGGGCAATTTAGCATGGCCAATCCATGTACCCTGTACATCTTTTGGGGTTCTGGGGGCGAGACCCACGCAGACATGGGGAGAAGGTGCAAAACAGTTTAAAAAGTTGAATTCAGTTTGAAAATCTAGAAATCAAAAAGGGACCGTGACGCTATTGGCTTGTCATAAAGCATCCACTTGATGCCCTACAGGGAAAGATCCTGCCATCTTTACCCCATCTGACCGATATTTGTTTCCAGACCTATGTCAATGTGAACAACTCTGAAGTGTCTCAGCAAACCACTCTGTATCAAATATTTACAGGCTAACCAGAAAAATCAGCATAGGGATTGGAAATAAATACGGGCCTTTTCAGTAACACCCACACCCAAGGATGAAAATCTATTATTTTCTCAGATAGCTACTGGCACTCACATAGAAACAATAACAATGACATGAAATAACTTGCATCAATGATTTAACATTGAATACTGCAGCAGGGTTCAATCTGTAAAATATATCTTCTATTTTCCTGAAAGATCTATATCCTGGATATCAATAAGAGTTCGTCTTCATGAGCCTTGCAGCAGTACGAGTTCAACTTTTCCCCCTACTTTGGCACCCAGAACAAATATGGTCCAATGGTCACTCTGATTCCAGTTCAATTAGACCACTTATTCAGCAGTCTGAAACGGAAAAAGAGAAGCTTCACTCCATCCCAGACGGACAAGGTTCAGCATCCAGCGATAATCACTGAAATGTTGTTATTTGTAAATGATATTATTGTGTTTTTTATAATGCAAATAATGTTTGACAAATCTCATAGCTATAAAGTCAGGCTCAATGCACAGAAGCAGTTTATTCATTCCATCGAATCCATGGCATCTCTCTGTAGACCAATGCAATCATTCCTATCCCCATGCTCTATCCCCAGATCCCTGCAAGTCTATTTCCCTCAAATGTGCATTGAATTTTATTTTGAAATCATTCATCGACCCTGCACCCTTGTAGACATCGAGTCCCAGGTCATTGCCACTCGACAAGGTTCTCACATCCCCTTGCCTAAAATCTTAAATATATGTCCCCTGCTCCTTGTGCCATCAACTTTCTTTACTGCCTTATCTAAACTGATCATAATCTTGTGCACCTCTACCAAATCTCCCCACAATCTTCTTGCTCCTTCCCAAGAATCTCCAGCTCAACCTTGTAGCTAAACCTCTTCCACCCCTTGGAACTGGATTGACGGAGATGTTTGCAAGAAATTAATCAGAGGTGTGGAATTTAAACCTGGAGAATTACACAAAAAAAACTAGCTCATCTGGGGCATGTTTAAATCTTCCCTTGTCAATGCGATTAACCAATGATGTGGAGTTATTCCCAGTGGTTTTACGAGTGTTCAGCAATCGGTGTGTCTGAACATTTTATGCGCAGCATCTGAGAGATGTGGAACGGTGTAACAGTGGTTAACATTGCTGCCTCACAGCATCAGGGTCCTGGGTTCAATTCCAGGCTTGGGTGACTGTCTGTGTGGAGTATGCATTTTCTCCCAGTGTCTGCGTGGGTTTCTCCGGGTGCTCTGGTTTCCTCCCACAGCCCAAAGATGTGCTGGTTAGGTGGATTTGCTATGCTAAATTGCCACTTAGTGTCCAGGAATGTGCAGATTACGTTACAGGGATAGGGTGGGGTGAATGGGCGTATGGGGGGGGGGGGGGGGGGGGGGGGGAGGAGGGGGAGAAGAAGAGTTCTCTTTTGGAGGGTCGGTGCAGACTCGATGGGCCAAATGGCCGCCTTCTGTAGTCTAGGGATTATGTGAATGATGTTAGAAGGCAAGAAAACCATTGACAAAAGGTGATAATGTGCAAGCACCCTTGCTAACAACGTTGTGCGAATGAGTGAGAGACGTATGGAATAAACTCAAATCCCAATATTGTCAAAAAAATCATTTCTAAAATGTGGAATATCGAATGCACTCCATCATACCAGGGATGATTACTTGTTGAATAATAATGCCGAAGTTACTAGTATTACCAATAGTGATCAAGAAGACAAGGAAGATCGACATGGTTAAAGAGAAAAGTGCAGAGGATACTGGAAGTCTGCAGAGGAATTTGGATAGGTTAAGTGAATGGGCTAGAGTCTGGTCGATGGAATACAATGTTGACAAATGTGAGGTTATCCATTTTGGTAGGAATAACAGCAAAAAGGATTATTTAAATGATAAAATATTAAAACATGCTGCTGTGCAGAGAGACCTGGGTGTCCTAATGCATGAGTCACAAAACGTTGGTTTACAGGTGCAACAGGTGATTAAGAAGGCAAATGGAGTTTTGTCCTTCATTGCTAGAGGGATGTGGGGAGGTTATGCTGCAGCTGTATAAGGGGTTAGTGAGACGACACCTGGAGCATTGTCATAAGTTTTGGTCTCCTTATCTGAGAAAGGACGTACTGGCGCTGGAGGGTGAGCAGAGGAGATTCACTAGGTTAATCCCAGAGTTGAGGGGGTTGGATTATGAGGAGAGGTTGAGTAGACTGGGACTATACTCGTTGGAATTTAGAAGGATGCGGGGGGGGGGATCTTCTAGAAACATACAAAATAATGAAGGGAATAGATAGGATAGATGCGGCAGGTTGTTTCCACTGGCGGGTGAAAGCAAAACTAGGGGGCATAGCCTCAAAATAAGGGGAAGTAGATTTAGGACTGAGCTTTGGAGGAGCTTCTTCACCCAAAGGGTTGTGAATCTATGGAATTCCTTGCCCAGTGAAGCAGTTGAGGCTCCTTCATTAAATGTTTTCAAGATAAAGATAAGATAGTTTTTTGAAGAATAAAAGGATTAAGGGTTATGGTGTTCGGGCTGGAAACTGGAACTGAGTTCACAAAAGTTCAGCCATGATCTAATTGAATGTTGGAGCAGGCTCGAAGGGCCAGATGGTCTACTCCTGCTCCTATTTCTTATGTTAAGTGTCAAAATATGCAATTTTGAACAGAATGAACAGTTGTTATCTTTGTCGTGAAGAAATTGGAAGGGTGATTTAACTGAAGTCTGTGAGAGGCCTAGATGAATTTGATAGGAAGGACTTATTTCAATAACCAGAGGTAGAATTTAAATAATTGTTTGAAGGAGAGCTGAGGATTTTTTTGTCGGGGACACACGGTCAAAAAGGACATTTTTAGGCTATGATACCTCAGGTGCAATTCCACAGCTTTGGGCCAAAAGCTGGAAAGTGGAATTAGATTGTATAACCTTTTCGACCAGCACACACATGATGCACCAAAAAGTCACTTTCCGTGCCATAAATCTTTCTACATTTCTATGTAAAATTACTCAGGCCTGAATCACTTAAAGGTTATTCTTGGCAGACTAACAGTCCTTCTCTTGCAAACATAACTATGGGAAATCCATGAGCATTTAAATGCTGCCCCTCAGTGATATTGTCAAAAAACAAAATGTTAGGTTCCAAATCTGAAAAACAAATTGCATGCAGTGTCTTTCATAGAACATAACAGCGCAGTACAGGCCCTTCAGCCCTCGATGTTGCGCCGACCTGTGAAACCATCTGAAGCCTATCTGACCTACACTATTCCATTTTCATCCATATGTCTATCCAGTGACCACTTAAATGCCCTTAAATTTGGCGAGTCTACTACTGTTGCAGGCAGGGCGTTCCACACCCCTACTACTCTCCGAGTAAAGAAACTGCCTCTGACATCTGTCCTATATCTACCACCCCTCAATTTAAAGCTATGTCCCCTCGTGTTGGTCATCACCATCCGAGGAAAAAGACTCTCACTGTCCACCCTATCTAACCCTCTGACTATCTTATATGTCTCTATTAAGTCACCTCTCAGCCTTCTCCTCTCTAACGAAAACAACCTCAACTCCCTGAACCTTTCCTCGTAAGACCTTCCCTCCATACCAGGCAACATCCTAGTAAATCTCCTCTGAACCCTTTCCAAAGCTTCCACATCCTTCCTATAATGTGGTGACCAGAGCTGCACGCAGTACTCCAGGTGCGGCCGCACCAGAGTTTTGTACAGCTGCAGCATGACCCCGTGGCTCCGAAACTCAATCCCCCTACTGATAAAGGCTATCACACCATATGCCTTCTTAACAGCCCTATTAACCTGAGTGGCAACTTTCAGGGATTTATGTGCCTGGATGCCAAGGTCTCTCTGTTCATCTACACTACCAAGAATCTTGCCATTAGTCCAGTACTCTGCATTCCTGTTACTCCTTCCAAAGTGAACCACCTCACACTTTTCCGCATTAAACTCCATCTGCCACCTCTCAGCCCAGCTCTGCAGCTTATCTATGTCCCTCTGTAACCTATAACATCCTTCAGCACTATCCACAACTCCAACGACCTTCGTGTCATCTGCAAATTTACTAACCCATCCTTCTACACCCTCTTCCAGGTCATTTATAAAAATGACAAACAGCAGTGGCCCCAAAACAGATCTTTGCGGTACACCACTAGTAACTGAACTCCAGGATGAACATTTGCCATCAACCACCACCCTCTGTCTTCTTTCAGCTAGCCAATTACTGATCCAAACCGCTAAATCAACTTCAATCCCATACTTCCGTATTTTCTGCAATAGCCTACCGTGGGGAACCTTATCAAACACCAACTGCTACAAAGCAGCTTTGATTCTCAATCACAAACCAGCAGCAGCTTCCACACAAACCCCTTGTCATTAGTAACAACTGTGCACATTGATAACACCCTCCTTACAAAAATATCAATGAGTTTTATTAAAAATCACACTGGAGCTAGGGTCACGGATCTAGACGACGCGTGAAGACCAACCATATTAACTTAGTAAAAACAGAAAATGCTGGATCAACTAAGGATGTCTGACAGCGTCTGTGAAGAGAAAGAGTTCACGTTTCGAAGCCAAATGACCCTTCTAGAAAAGCAAGTTTTTATATGAAGTAAATGTTCGTGACCGAAAAATACTCCCACAACTTGCAAGAAAAAAGGCCGCGTTCCAACCTGTTCAAAACACACCGGCCCTTCTCACAGCCACCTGGTGACCCCAGACCCCCGACCCGGATTGGTCAGACCTACCGCGCCGTCAGAGGCAGCGAGACCCCGGATTGGTCAGACTTACCGAGCAGTCAGAGTCAGCAAGATCCTGGATTGGTCAGACTTACCGCGCAGCCAGAGGCAGCAAGATCCTGGATTGGTCTGATCCACCGCTCCGCCAGAGGCAGCGAGACCCCGGATTGGTTAGACCTACCGACCAGCAGACGCAGTGAGATCCTGGATTGGTCAGGCCCACCGTGCCGTCAGAGGCAAGCGAGACCTCCGAATGGTCAGACCCACCGCGCCGTCAGAGGAAGCGAGGCCCAGAATTGGTCAAATCCATCGCGCCGTCAGAGGCAGCTAGGCTCTGGATTGCTCAGACCTACCGACCACCAGAGGCAGCGAGGCCCCGGATTGGTCAAACACACGGCGCCGTCAGAGGCAGCGAGGCCCCGGATTAGTCAAACACACGGCGCCGTCAGAGGTAGCAAGGCCCCGGATTGGCCAAACACACGGCGCCATCAGAGACAGCGAGGCCCGGATGGACGGGGTGCAGGGGATGTGAATAGTGTCACGTGTCCTGTACTCTCTGCACAGAGGTGGATGTTGCCGGTGTTCTGCACGACATTATGTCAGAAAATGTTACCAGCTGCAGATTCGTGAGCTCCGGGTTTCAGAGGTTAAACAGCAAATGACTTGGGAGTGAAGGGGGATGGGATCCTGCACTCAGAATTTAGAGAGCTAGTAAGAAAGCTGAAATTCAGTGATCCCTGTGCCACCTGCAAGTGAGTACACATCTGAGGTAGATGAATCCCTGGGACACACTGACCCTGAGGAAGGTGCCACCTGTACAAGTCAGGCAGGTTGCTCTTGAACAGAATTGGGGACTGAGTTATTTTCGATGCATTTTGCCAGTGCTGGTAGGAGGGCTTTAAATTAACTCAGCAGTGGAAACCAAGAGGAAATATTAGAGAGCAATACAATGTACAAAATATTGAGAGTGTCACAAAACACTAGTATAGGGAGTATCAGTGAAGTCATCGCAAGGGAGAACGTAACAATATCTAAATCAGGGTTACTGTGCATGTGTGTGAATGCACAAAGTATAGTAAACACGATTGGGGAGTTACAGGTCCAGATTGTGATGTGGAATTATGTTATTTTTTTAAATTTCCAATTAAGAGGCAATTTAGCATGGGCAATCCACCTACCCTTCACATCATTAGGTTGTGGGGGTGAGACCCATGCTGACATGGAGAGAATGTGCAAACTCCACATGGACAGTGACCCGGGATTTGGATCGAACCTGGGTCCTTGGTGCCGTGAGGCAGCAGTGCTAACCACTGGACCATCATGCCACCCTGTGAAAATATGTGATGGCAATAACAAAGACCTGCATCAAGGGAGAGTAGGACTGTATTAAATATTCCTGGGTAAAAGTTAAACAAAAGATCGGAAAGGAAGTGGGGCACACTATTGGCTAAGGAGAGCATTGCAGTGTTGGAGAAAGAGGTGGTTAAAGGACAGAATCAATTTGGCTATAGCTAAGGAACAAAAAGGGTGCAATTACATTGCTGGGTGTAGTCTATAGACCAACAATTAGAAGGATGTAGAAGAACAAATCTGCAGAAAAATTACAGAGAGATGGAAAGATTATAGAGTAGGTATAGAACATAGAACAGTACAGCACAGAACAGGCCCTTCGGCCCTCGATGTTGTGCCGAGCAATGATCACCCTACTCAAACCCACGTATCCACCCTATACCCGTAACCCAACAACCCCCCCCTTAACCTTACTTTTTTAGGACACTACGGGCAATTTAGCATGGCCAATCCACCTAACCTGCACATCTTTGGACTGTGGGAGGAAACCGGAGCACCCGGAGGAAACCCACACACACACGGGGAGGACGTGCAGACTCCGCACAGACAGTGACCCAGTCGGGAATCGAACCTGGGACCCTGGAGCTGTGAAGCATTTATGCTAACCACCATGCTACCGTGGTCCCCCATATAATGGGGGACTTTAATAACCCGAATGTAGACTGGGGCAGTGGTAGTGTAAAGGGCGGTGAGGGGTAAAGTTCCTGGATTGAGTTGAAATGTTCTACAGCAGTATGGGGAAAATTGTACAGCTATTGGACTGTAGTGTACTTCACCCGCATGCTCATGAGAGACCAGACAAAGACTCTTGGAGTTGTGAACAAAGCTTTTATCACATTTATAACTGGGCTGGTGGAGTGTGGAGTTCGCACACCAGTGAGCTGCGCTTCCTGCCCCGTACAGACAGTGATTCTTTTCAACGGGTATGGTATTCAGGCGGGAAAGTGGAGCTGAGTCCACAAAAGATCGGCCATGATCTCATTGAATGGCGGAGCAGGCTCGAGGGGCCAGATAGGCTACTCTTGCTCCTAGTTCTTTTGTTCGTATAATTCTTTACATTGTTACAGAAATTTGATTATACCAATCACTGACGTAGAGGGAGAAATTGTACAGCTATTCAACTGTAGTTTACTTCACTCTCACGCTCATGACAGATGAAGACTCAGTATTAATTTACCAATCAAATTAAAAGTCCACATGGTTAATTAAACTACCGAATCATTACAAAGGCATGTCGTTGTCTTGAAATTAGTGATATCAGTGCTCCGATCTGGTGTGCAGCCATCAATCACCTCCATCCCTATTGCTTTCAGCAGACAGAGTGCAGCCATCAGAATGGTACCCTGTTACACCTTGTAGAATAGACCTTGAATTGTAACTTATGCAGTTTCTCTGCCTGAAAGCTGGCCTCTCTGAATGTCTGTTACAATTAGCAATTCCCACAGAGTGAAATGTGAGAATCTCCCCTCCCCCCTCCTGTCCATCAGTGGGCGCTCCTCTCCGGCACCACCCTTCCCCCCCCCCGACCCCGCCCCCTTCCTCCCCTGGCGCGGGAAAAAGCCCGCGCTTTCCACCAAGGCAGCCCCCTTTCACGGGCTAATCTCAGCTCCCCCACCTCGGGCCTCCCCTCTCCCTTCCCCCCCAATGGGACCCCCTCTTCCAACCACCAATGCCCACACTTTCACCCAACCCCCACTACCAACCAAAAAAGAGAAAAAGCAGTACCAAACAGAACAGAACATCCCCCAAAACACAACAATCACATCAACCCCTCTAGACATCCCCTCGCCCTCAATCCGAGTCTAACACTTCAGCCTGGATAAAGGTCCACGCCTCCTCCGGCATCTCAAAATAATGATGGCGGTCCTTGAAGGTGACCCACAGTCACGTCGGCTGCAACATTCCAAATTTCACCCCCTTCCGATGCAGCGCCGCCTTAGCCCGATTGTACCCGGCCCTCTTCTTGGCCACCTCTGCGCTCCAATCCTGGTATATCCGAACCTCTGCATTCTCCCACCTGCTGCTCCGCTCTTTCTTTGCCCATCTTAGGACACACTCCCTGTCCACGAAGCGGTGGAACCGCACCAGTACCGCCCGTGGCGGCTCGTTGGGCTTGGGCCTCCTCGCCAGAACTCGATGGGCCCCCTCCAGCTCCAGGGGTCCCGGGAAGGCTCCCACGCCCATCAGCGTGTTCAACATCGTGACCATGTATGCTCCGACATCCGACCCCTCCACCCCCTCCGGGATCCCAGGATCCGCAAGTTCTTCCTCCTCAACCGATTCTCCATGTCCTCGAACTTCGCCTGCCATTTCATATGCAGCGCCTCGTGCACCTCTACCTTCACCGCCAGGCCCAAGAGCTCGTCCTCGTTCTGCGAGGCCTTTTGCTGCAGCTCCCGGATCGGCGCCCCTTGGGCCTTCTGGGTCTCGAGCAGCTTGTCGATTTAAGCCTTCATCGGCTCCAACAGCTCTGCCTTCAGCTCCGTGAAGCAGCGCTGGAGAAACTCCTGCGACCACTGCTCCCACGCTGCCTGGTCTCCACCCGCCGCCATCTTGGTTTTCCTCCCTCGCACTTTTCGCTGCTCCAAATCTACTTTCTTCACCGCTCCACTCCTGGTCCAATCCATACAGTGCCGGGAAAATATTGCTGTCACCTTCTCACACTGGGAGTCGTCGAACAAATGCCGTTGGGGGCCCTAAAAAGAGCCCAAAAGTCCATTTCTGGCGGGAGCTGCCGAACATGCGACTTAGCTCCACATAGCCGCAACCGGACGTCCCACCCCTTCCCTATTGGCAGACACCCTGGAGCCAGAGGAAATGGTGGGCCGTCCCACTTTGTTTTAGACTCGTTGAGTTTTAACGCCTGTGGAGTTTCTGCCTTAAAGCTGGTATCCTTTTTACAATTGGCAGCTTCTCTCAGAACTGAAGATTTTAACTTCTCAGTAAATGATGGAACTAGAGTTTTTCAAATTGAATGCAGTGTAATGTCTAATATCTAAAGATGCCTAAATTACCCTCCTCAAGCAGCATGTGTCCAATACAACAAGAAAGAATGCACTGCTGGGACCTGCTTCCTGGAAACGCAATGGGCCATGTAGATCAAGTGTCAGTGAGGCAACATTTAGGAGACAGTGATCATTGTATTGTAAGGGGTTAGGATGATGATTGAAAAGGAATCCAGGGCAAAAATAATTAACGAGGGGGGGGGGGGGGGGGGGGAGAGAGAGCCGACTTCAATGGGGCAAGAACTGAGCTGGGATGGTTAGACTGGAACGAAAGGTTGCTGGGCAAATCTGTAGCTGAATAATGGGCTACCTTCGAATAGAAATGGCCTGACACAGACAAGGTACATTCCCTTAAAAGGGAACGGTAAGGCAAACTCATCCAGAGCTCCCTGGATGAAAAAGGAGATAAACATTAAGATTTTTTAAAATTGAAAGTGCCCAATTCTTTTGTTTTCCTAATTAAGGGGTACTTTAATGTGGCCAATCCACCTACCCTGCAGATCTATGGGTTATGGAAGTGAGACCCACTGATGGATCTCTATGTCTATTCGGAACTCTGGATATCCGTTATCCCTTCTCAGTTCCCAAATATCAGGGGTCAAGTCTGTGCTTTTTGGCAAAGTCACTTGTACTTTATTTGTCAGTTGTGCCACTGGTAAACTTATTTTAAGTACAAAATTTAGAAAGTTTCCAACTAGCTCTGCAGCAAGCTAGTCAGATTGATCGTCTTTAGTGAATACAGTAATTGAGTTTTCATTCAATTACAGATCATAGTAATTCTTAAAATGATAATACACAGGATAAAATAACTAAGTAATTTAAACAAAAGAAAGATGGTGATTAGCAAAAGCAAGCTGCAAAGGAAATAGGTTTCAGAAATGTAGATGGGGTGTTCCCGGGATGAGTTTTTCCATCCCGGTAAGTGATTCTTAAGGAGATTATTAACTTAAGGTCTGGTCATTTTACTTGTGATTGGCTTTAACTAATTTATAATTTACTCAATTCGGCCAAAATATCTGTCCATCAATTTACAAGATATATGTATTTAAATGTATTGGTGCAAATTTCCCATTCCATCGCTTGCCAATTTTCCAAATTATCTACACCTGCATCTAATATTAATTAGAAAAACACAGTTTTCGTTAAGACAGTATCACCATAGACGGGCTGTTACCATAGAAACGGGACTACTCGTTCTTAGGACAGCAGCATCATTTCTTACCATACAATGGGGCCTTTTAGCTAGTTGACATCACTGATCTGGCAGCCTCAAGCAACTTGCAAATTGCAACTTGAAATTAAAGTGTATGATCTGGATTAACCCTTAGTGGATTCCCGGCTTTTGTTTCTTAATATGATTATAGTTAATTATTCTTAATGAGTTCTCATTTAACCCTTTTACCTGCATCATCTTCCCTTACTCTCATGGTTGTAGCTGACGGGAAAAGGCAGTTTCTATCACCTACGCAGACACGGAGAGAATGTGCAAGCTCCACACGGACCCGGATCAAACCTGGGTCCTTGGTGCCGTGAGACAGCAGTGTTAACCACTGCACCACCGTGCTGCCCCAAACATTAAGTTTTTCATAGAATCCCTACGGTGCCGAAGGAGGACATTCGGCCCATCAAGTTTTCACCAACCCACCGACGGAGCACCCTACCTAGGGCCAACCCCCGCCCTATCCCCGCAAACCCACCTAACCTTTGGACACTTAGCCTTTGGAGCAATTTAGCATGGCAAAGCCACCTAACCTGCACATCTTTGGGCTGATAAGATAAGGAAGAAAAGGTGTGCTTATGACAGGTGTCAGGTAGAAAACAGTTGAGAATTAAGAGTGATAGCGTTAAGTTTTATTCAGTTTTATTCATATAGGGGCTTGTTGAATGCTTATAGCTAATAGGCAAAATATAAAAAGTGTCTTGACTGGGAATCCAGTCATTTTCTCATAAAATGAATTCACTGTTGTATTCAGTACTGAGAACGGATTGTTCTCTGTAATAGAACATAGAAAAATACAGCACAGAACAGGCCTTTTGGCCCACGATGTTGTGCCGAACTTTTGTCCTAGATTAAGAACAAATTAATCTACACCCCATCATTGTACCGTAATCCATGTACCTATCCAATAGCCGCTTGAAGGTCCCTAATGTTTCCGACTCAACTACTTCCACAGGCAGTGCATTCCATGCCCCCACTACTCTCTGGGATACCTCTGACATCCCCCCTATGTCTACCACCATTCACCTTAAATTTATGTCCCCTTGTAATGGTTTGTTCCACCTGGGGAAAAAGTCTCTGACTGTCTACTCCATCTATTCCCCTGATCATCTTATAAACCTCTATCAAGTCGCCCCTCATCCTTCTCCGTTCTAATGAGAAAAGGCCTAGCACCCTCAATCTTTCCTCATAAGACCTACTCTCCATTCCAGGCAACATCCTGGTAAATCTCCTTTGCACCTTTTCCAAAGAGGCGACCAGGACTGCACACAGTGCTCCAAATGTGGCCATACCAACGTTTTGTACAGCTGCATCATCACCTCACGGCTCTTAAATTCAATCCCTCTGCTAATGAACGCTAGCACATCATAGGCCTTCTTCACAGCTCTATCCATTTGAGTGGCAACTTTCAAAGATCTGTGATCTCTCTGCTCCTCCACATTGCCAAGAACCCTACCGTTAACCCTGTATTCCGATTTCATATTTGTCCTTCCAAAATGGACAACCTCACACTTTTCAGGGTTAAACTCCACCTGCCACTTCTCAGCCCAGCTCTGCATCCTATCTATGTCTCTTTGCAACCAACAACAGCCCTCCTCACTATCCACAACTCCACCAATCTTCGTATCGTTTGAAAATTTACTGACCCACCCTTCAACTCCGTCATCCAAGTCATTAATGAAAATCTCACACAGCAGAGGACCCAGAACTGATCCCTGCGGTACGCCACTGGTAACTAGCCTCCAGGCTGAATATTTGCCATTCACCACCACTCTGACTTCTATCGGTTAGCCAGTTTGTTATCCAACTGGCCAAATTTCCCACTGTCCCATGCCTCCTTACTTGCTGAATAAGCCGACCATGGGGAACCTTATCAAATGCCTTACTAAAATCCATGTACATCACATCCACTGCTTTACCTTCATTCACGTGCTTGGTCATCTCCTCAAAGAATTCAATAAGACTTGTGAGGCAAGACCTACCCCTCACAAATCCGTGCTGACATTCCCTAATCAAGCAGTGTCTTTCCAGATGCTCAGAAATCCTATCCCTCAGTACCCTTTCCATTACTTTGCCTACCATTGACGCAACACGAACTGGCCTGTAATTCCCAGGGTTATCCCTATTCCCTTTTTTGAACAGGGGCACGACATTCGCCACTCTCCAATCCCCTGGTACCACCCCTGTTGACAGTGAGGACGAAAAGATCATTGCCAACGGCTCTGCAATTTCATCTCTTGTTTCCCATAGAATCCTTGGACATATCCCGTCAGGCCCGGGGGATTTGTCTATCCTCAAGTTTTTCAAAATGCCCAACACATCTTCCTTCCTAACAAGTACCTCCTCGAGCTTACCAGTCTGTTTCACACTGTCCTCTCCAACAATATGGCCCCTCTCATTCGTAAATACTGAAGTACTTGTTCAAGACCTCTCCTATCTCTTCTGACTCGATACACAATCTCCCGCTACTGTCTTTGATCGGACCCACCCTTGCTCTAGTCATTCTCATATTTCTCACATATGTGCAAAAGGCCTTGGGGTTTTCCTTGATTCTACCCGCCAAAGATTTTTCATGCCCTTTCTTAGATCTCCTAATCCCTTTCTTAAGTTCCCTTCTGGCTATCTTGTATCCCTCAAGCGCCCTGTCTGAACCTTGTTTCCTCAGCCTTACATAAGTATCATTCTTCCTCTTAACAAGACATTCAACCTCTCTTGTCAACCATGGTTTCCTCACTCGACCATCTCTTCCCTGCCTAACAGGGACATACATATCAAGGACACGTGGTATCTGTACCTTGAACAAGTTCCACATTTCAATTGTGTCCTTCCCTGACAGCCTATGTTCCCAACTTATGCACTTCAGTTGTCTGACAGCATCGTATTTACCCTTCCCCCAATTGTAAATCTTTCCCTGTTGCACACACCTATCCCTCTCCATTAATAAAGTGAAAGTCACAGAATTGTGGTCACTGTCTCCAAAATGCTCCCCCACTAACAAATCTATCACTTGCCCTGGTTCATCACCAAGTACCAAATCTAATATGGCCTCCCCTCTGGTCGGACAATCTACATACTGTGTTAGAAAAGCTTCCTGGGCACACTGCACAAACATCACTCCATCCAAACTATTTGATCTAAAGAGTTTCCACTCAATATTTGGGAAGTTGAAGTCACCCATGACTACTATCCTGTGACTTCTGCACCTTTCCAAAATCTGTTTCCCCAATCTGTTCCTCCACATCTCTGCTGCTATTGGGGGGGCCTACAGAAAACTCCCAACAAGGTGACTGCTCCTTTCCTATTTCTGACTTCAACCCATACTACCTCAGTAGGCAGATCCTCCTCGAACTGCCTTTCTGCAGCTGTTATACTATTTCTAATTAATAATGCAACCCCCCCCCACCTCTTTTACCATCCTCCCTAATCTTATTGAAACATCTATAACCAGGAACCTCCAACAAACGTTTCTTTTTTTTAATAAACAATTTTATTGAGGTAGTTTTTGGCTTTGTAAACAGTTACAGACATCAACAGAAAGAAAGCAAAAAAGGCAGAAATGTGCAAACATCCATGTACTTTCAATACTTCAATCGTAACATACTGCACAAGCCCGCTCCTGTCCCACCGGTACTACCCGCCATTTTATCCCTCCGACTCTACTCTACTCTACCCCCCCCCCCCTGCTGACTCTCACTCTCCCGCAAATAAATCAATAAATGGTTGCCACCTCCGGGCGAACCCCTGTACAGATCCCCTCAAGGCGAACTTAATTTTTTCCATACCCAGGAAACTCAACATGTCCGCAAGCCACAACTCAGTCTTCGGGGGCTTTGAGTCCCTCCACGCCAATAGTATTCGTCGCCGGGCTATCAGGGAAGCAAAGGGCAAAACATCGGCCTCTTTCTCCCCCTGGACTCCCGGGTCTTCCGAAACTCCAAAAATTGCCACCCCTGGATCCATTGCCACCCTTGTTTTTAGCACCCGGGACATGACGTCCGCAAATCCCTCCCAGTACCCCCTCAGCTTAGGGCATGCCCAAAACATGTGAACGTGGTTCGCTGGTCCTCCCGCGCACCTAGCGCATTTGTCCTCTATCCCAAAGAATTTGCTCATCCGAGCCACCGTCATATGGGCTCGGTGAACGACCTTAAATTGAATCAGCCTGGCACATGTCGCGGTCGAATTTACCCTACTCAGGGCCTCTGCCCACAGCCCGTCCTCCATTTCCCTGCCTAGCTCCTCCTCCCATTTAAGTTTCAGTTCCTCCGTTTGGGACCCTTCCTCCCTCATGAGCACCTTATAAATATCCGAGACTCTACCCTCCCCTTCTTCCCCCCTAGCTTCTATTCTGTCTAGGATTCCCATTGTCGGGAGGCGTGGGAAAGATGGGACCTGTCTACGAACAAAGTCCCACAACTGTAGGTACCTAAAATCATTTCCCCTTACCAGCCCAAATTTCTCCTCCAAGCTCCTCAAACTCGCAAAGCTGCCTTCCAGGAACATATCGCCCACCCTTCCCACCCTCGCCCGCCGCCATACTCGAAACCCCCCATCCATACTCCCGGGGGCAAACCGATGGTTGTCGCAGATTGGCGCCCAAACCGACGCTCCCGTCTCCCCTACATGCCTCCTCCACTGGCCCCATATCCGCAGGGTCACCACCACTACCGGGCTGGTGGAGTACTTGGCCGGCGACAGCGGTAGAGGAGCCGTGACCAGGGCTGCCAAGCTGGAGTCCCTGCACGAAGCCGCCTCCACCCGCTCCCAGATAGACCCCGTACCCACCATCCACTTCCTTACCATAGCGATGTTGGCCGCCCAGTAATAATTAATCAGACTCGGCAAAGCCAGCCCACCCTCGCTGCGGTTCCTCTCCAACATCGCCTTCTTCACCTGCGGGGATTTTCCCACCCAGACAAAGCTCATGATCATCCTGTTAACTCTTTTGAAGAAGGACTGTGGGACAAAGATCGGGATGCACTGAAAAACAAACAGAAATCTGGGGAGGATTGTCATCTTTACAGTCTGCACCCTCCCTGCCAGCGACAGCAGGAGTGCATCCCATCTCCGAAACTCTCCCTTCATTTGCTCCACCACCCTGGCCAAATTTAACTTGTGCAGCCTGCCCCAGTCTCGTGCCACCTGGATTCCCAAATACCGGAAATTTTCCTCAACCAGCCTAAACGGTAGCCCTCTCAATCTGTTCTCCTGGCCCCTTGCCTGTACCACAAACATTTCCTCAACATTCCCAGTATACTTCCCATCCTGGCCACTGGGTCCGACACGTACAGGAGCAGGTCGTCTGCATAAAGAGAAACCCTATGTTCTACCCCACCCCTCAACATCCCCTTCCATCCCTCTGCGGCTCTCAGCGCAATCGCCAGCGGCTCTATGGCCAGCGCAAACAGCAGCGGGGAGAGCGGGCAGCCCTGTCTGGTCCCTCGGTACAACCTAAAGTACTCCGACACTTCTCTGTTAGTCCTGACTCTGGCCCTCGGGGCCTGATATAATAATTTGATCCAATCCACCAATCCCTCCCCGAACCCAAACCGTCCAAGCACCTCCCATAGATAGTCCCACTCCACCCGGTCAAAGGCCTTCTCGGCGTCCATCGCCACTACTACCTCCACCTCCCTGCCCGCCGGGGGCATCATTATCACATTAAGTAATCTTCTCAGGTTGGCCGCCAGCTGCCTACCTTTCACGAACCCAGTTTGGTCCTCCCCAATCACCTCCGGTACGCAGTCCTCCATTCTAACCGCCAGTACCTTTGCCAGGAGCTTGGCGTCAACATTAATCAGGGAGATTGGCCTGTAGGACCCGCACACCTCCGGCTCTTTACCCCGCTTCAATATCAGTGATATAGTGGCTTGCGACATTGTCGGTGGCAGGGTCCCTCTGTCCCTTGCCTCATTGAAAACCCTCGCCAAGACCGGGCCCACCAGCTCAGAAAACTTCCTATAGAACTCTACTGGCCCTGGCACGCGGGAGGCAACATACCTTCCTGGAGTCTCGCTCGCGACCACAGAATCTCCTATCTATTCCCCTAACCATTGAATCTCCTATCACTAATGCTTCTTTATTCTCCCCCCTTCCCTTCTGAGCCCCAGAGCCAGACTCAGTGCCAGAGACCTGGCCGCTAGGGCCTTCCCCCGGTAGGTCATCCCCCCAACAGCATCCAAAACGGTATACTTGTTTTGAAGGGGAACGGCCACAAGGGATCCCTGCACTGTCTGCCTGTTCATTTTCTTTCCCCTGACTGTAACCCAGCTACTCTTGTCCTGTACCTTGGGTGTGGCTACCTCCCTGTAACTCTTCTCTATTACCCCTCTGCCTCCCGGATGATCCGAAGTTCATCCAGCTCCAGTTCCCTAACACGGTCTCTGAAGAGCTGGAGTTGGGTGCACTTCCCGCAGGTATAGTCAGCAGGGACACCGGTGGTATCCCTCATCACCCACATCCTACAGGAGGAGCATGCAACTGCCCTAGCCTCCATCCCCTCTTACCTTACAGGATACAGCTGCACTGTGGACCAACTGGAACTCTGCCCTCCGACTCTGCTCCCAGTCAGCTGTACTCTCGGTAAACTCCCGACTCCCTTCATGCTCTTTGAGGAAATGTAGGAAATTAAATGAAAAGGAGCACCTTTCTCCCTCCTCTCCTAACTCCCTCAGTCACCAAACTCTCACGATAGCACTCAAATGCACCCAAATTCAGCACTCCCTCGATCACCAAATTCTCACTCTGGCACCCAAATTCAGCAGTCCCTCAGTCACCAAACTCTCGCAATAGCACTCAAATGCACCCAAATTCAGCACTCCCTCAATCACCAAACTCTCACTGTAGCACTCAAATGCACCCAAATTCAGCACTCAGTGCAAACAAAGTCTGCACTGTAACTAGCTCAGATTTATACGGTGACTCTAGCCTCTGAAAACTGGCCTAATCCAATTAACTAATTAACAAGCTCCAGCTGCAAGTAGTTACAAGTAGAACCTTTGTTTAAAGCTGATTGAAAATTCACCTTCTCAACCAAACAGCAACTTTTAAGTTAATTAACTCAATAAAAGACTAGACTTTAGATACAAATAAAAAATAAACCTTTAATATCCCTCAGTCACCAAACTCTCACTATTGCACTCAAATGCACCCAAATTCAGCACTCAGTGCGAGCAACTAATCACTTCTTCATGTCTCTGCCAAGCTGTGAAACATGGCAGATGTGCAAAAACATCCAGTATTTTTCCTAAGAATGCACACACAAGGCGCGTTGGGGGGACTCCCGTTCGGGAACGGCATTGTCGGGGATTGACGCCCGGTCCTAGGGACAGCGAAGGCGGTGAAAGCCAGGAGAAAGCACAGGGAAGGGATATGTTGAGGACCAGTAAAAAACGGCTGTGAAAACAGCTGAAAGTCCGTTGGGAGTAGAAAGGTCACCGCGGGGTTACCAAGAAAAATGGAGGCTGGAGCACCAGGGGAGGCCGCATTGCTTATGGCTGAAGAAATAACTACAGTGATGGCTGCGGAATTCGAAAGGCAGTTTACAAAATACATGGAGACAATGAGGAAGGAGATGAGGGAGGTTTTGAGTGTGCTGGTGGAGGAGGCGATTTCCCCAGTGACGACGGTGATGGCGAGCGCAGTGGCGGAGGTGCAGAAGCAAGGGGAGGCGCTGAAGGAAGTGGAGGAGACATTATTGCAGCATGGTGATCAACTTACCTCAATGGGGAAGGAGATGCGGAAGGTGATGGAGATTAACAAGGATCTGCGTGAAAAGTGGAAGGCCTGGAAAACAGATCCAGGCGACAGAATTTGAGGATTGTGGTGTTGCCCGAAGGAGTTGAAGGGCCGAGGCCGACTGAGTATTTTGCTGCGATGCTGGCAAAACTAGTGGGGGAGGGGGAGGATCCCTCCCGATATGAACTGGATCGGGCTCATCGGTCGTGGAGGCCTGTACCAAAGGCGAGTGAGCCGCCAAGGGTGGTGACTCTGTGCTTCCGTAGGTACAGTGTGAAGGAGAAGATCCTGTGCTGGGCCAAGCAGAAGCGGGTGGTGCGGTGGGCTGGAGCTGGTATACGTGTATACCAGGACTTTACGGTGGAGCTGGCGAGGAGGCGGGCTGCCTTCAACCGGGTGAAGAGGGCACTGTACATCAGCAAGGTGCAGTGTGGTATTGTATATCCAGCGAAGCTGAGGGTGACTTACAAGCGCAAGGACTTTTATTTTGGAATGGCAGAAGCAGCGGAGGAGTTTGCGAAGGCAGAAGGACTGTGGCAGAACTGAGAAATTGAGAAATGGCCATGTGCCGATGTAACCTCATGACTGTATTTTCTTCTTTTTTTGTTTTTTTCACTGCGTGCGGGTGTATGGGCTAAAGGAGCCGATTTATATATTTGGACAAGGGAAGTGATGGGACTTTAACTCAAAGTGAGGGCTCTTTGGGGTGCAGGTGGATATGCAGGGTTTGTGTGCTAAAAGGGGATTTTTGGGCTTTCCTAGGGCCGGGCAAGGGGGAAATGGACCCAGGCGGGGGCCTCCATGCTGGCCGGTCTAAGCCGGCCAGTGAACGGGAGTGAGGTGGGGGGAGGGGCTGCGGCCATCGGAGCCTGGCAGAACAGGGTCCGAGTGGTCTAGCCAGGGTGGAAATTTGGGCGGAAGGAACCGAGGTTGGGGGAAGGAGTTTTACAAGAGGCAGTGGACGGGAGGAGTTTGAGAGGGGGGGGGGGAGGTTTACAACTCTTGGGTGTCACATACGGCACTCTTTCAGAGGTTGGATGGCTTTGAGTGTGGGGGTGGATTCTATGGTGATCATGGGCGGTCCCGGACTCCTTTTTTCTTTTTCTCCTTTGTTTTTTGTTTCCACCGTGGGAGGGTTTGTTTTATTGGATGCATATATTGACAGGTGGGCCGTTGTTTGGGGTGGTGGGAGGATAGGATTGTTGTTATTGTTAAGGGCATTGATTTTGTATTTGTTACCGTTTAGTGTCTGTGGGTGGGGTGTAAAGTTTGAAGGAAAATGTGGAAATGGAGAATAAAAACATTTATTAAAAAAAAGACTGCACACAGACACGCTAAGCTAGCTTTGATAGGCCCGTGTCAATCTTAAGTAATGTCCAATGTTTGAGTAACAAATTATCCTTTAAGTAATGGACACTGATTTGAAACCAGGAGCTCTCAGCTGAGAATTAGAAGCCAAGAAACTTAAATGAGGGGTTAAACCAGAGATAAGAATTCCCTTAAAGATAGGACCTCGTGGTTGAGATCCTTTGGTCCTGGTTTCTGGAATCATCTATCTGTTTGTTGTGTATAGTGATTTCTTTTGTGCTTCATGTTTTTACCATGTGCTTGACTTTTTATGTATTGTTTGATATTTTGTTTCTTAAATTTTTATTCAGTTCTTACTCAAGTGTATACCAGTGAGTAATTAACTATAAAGCCGTATTTTTGACACCTCCCACCAACCGGACACCCAATTCTTATTAGAAGGTAAAATAAGAGTCCCACAAAGAGGAATATCGAAGGTTCAGAGGAGGTAAAACAGCATATTAGAGAAGTGAATAGGTATTATGAGAAAAGACAGGCTACCAATATAAAGGGGAAATCCACATAAGTAGTAAAAGGAGGACGGCCAATTCAGGACCTAAAATGGAAATTACAAATAGAGGCTGGGTTCATGGCTGAGGTCATAAGAGTTTTACAGCATGCAAAGAGGCCCTTTGGCCCATTGTGTCCACGCCATCCATCAAGCACCTAACTATTCTAATCCCATTTTCCAGCACTTGGTCTGCAGCATTGTGTGCAATGGTATTTCATCTAAATATTTCCAAGTTGTGAGGGTTGCCACTTCCACCACCCTTTCAGGCCGTGAATTCCAAATTCCCCGCCGCGGGCGGTGTTGGTGCGGTTTCACCGGTTCGTTGATCGTGAGTGCGTGCTCCGGTGGGCCAAAAAGGAGCTGAGCAGCAAGTGGGAGAACACGGAGGTGCGGATCTTTCAGGACTGGAGTGCGGAGGTGGCTAAGCGGAGGGCCGGGTTCAACCGGACGAAGGTGGTGCTCCACAGACGGAGCGTGAAGTTTGGCATGTTGCAGCCGGCGCGTCTGTGGGTCACCTACAAGTACCGGCACCATTATTTTGAGACCCCGGAGGAGGCGTGGGCCTTTGTGCAGGCCGAGAAACTGGACTCAAACTGAGGGTCAAGGAGGGGGTTTTGTATGATAATGTACTTGTGTCTGATTTTTGCTCTGGAGGGGGGGGGTTCTCTGTTTAATGCAAGATGTGGGTTGGCTTTGGGGTGGGTGGGGCGATGTTGTTATGTCTTTTTGTATGGGTCTGGTGGACGGGTTCGGGCAGGGAGGTAAACTGGGAGTGCGGGGAGTTGGTGGTGGGGACTGGCAATGGGAGTTGCCCTAGAGGAGGCGGGGTTGGGCAAGGCGAAAGCGCGGGCTTTTCTCTGGTTTCCTGCGCTGTGGGATGATGGGGGCGGAGTCGGGGCTGAGAAGCGCGGGCCATTGCTAGCTGTTATTGTCCCACGCAAGAGCGGGGGTGGGGGGGGGGTGGGGAGGGGTTTATGCGGCGCATGTTGGGCCGCATTCCGGACCTGGAGGTGGGGGGCCTGATCATGGGAGGGGGGAGAACTTCAACACGGTGCTGGATCCCCCATTGGATCGATCCAAGTCCCGGACGGGTAGGAGGCCAGCGGCGGCTAAGGTGTTGAGGGGATTTATGGATCAGATGGGAGGGGTGGATCTCTGGAGGTTTGCAAGGCCAAGGGCCAGGGAGTACTCATTTTTCTCCCATGTGCATAAGGCCTGTTCGAGGATTGATTTTTTTGTCCTGAGCAGGGGGCTGGTTTTGAGGGTGGAGGATGCTGAATACTCTGCCATTGCCATTTCAGATCATGCCCCGCACTGGGTGGACCTCGGGCTGGGGGAGGAGAGGGACCAACGTCCGCTCTGGCGCTTGGAGGTGGGGCTGCTGGCAGATGAGGAGATGGCCGGGAGGGTTCGGGGGTGTATTGAGAGGTACCTTGAGGCCAACGATAACGGGGAGGTCCGAGTGGGGATGGTCTGGGAGGCATTGAAGAGGGGAGTTGATTTCCATCCGAACCCATAGGGAGAGGGGGGAGCAGAGGGAGAGGGAGAGACTGATAGGGGAGATGGTGAGGGTGGATAGGAGATATGCGGAGGCTCCAGAGGAGGGATTGCTGGGGGAGAGGCGTAGCCTTCAGGCCAGGTTCGACCTATTGACTACCAGAAAGGCGGAAGCTCAGTGGAGGAAAGCACAGGGGGCGGTGTATGAATATGGGGAGAAGGCGAGCAGGATGCTGGCACACCAGCTCCAAAAGCGGGACACGGCCAGGGAGATTGGGGGAATAGAATAGAATAGAATAGAACAGTACAGCACAGAACAGGCCCTTCAGCCCTCAATGTTGTGCTGAGCCATGATCACCCTACTCAAACCCACGTATCCACACTATACCCGTAACCCAACAACCCCCCCCCCCTCCCTTAACCTTATTAGGACACTACGGGCAATTTAGCATGGCCAATCCACCTAACCCGCACATCTTTGGACTGTGGGAGGAAACCGGAGCACCCGGAGGAAACCCACGCACACAGGGGGAGGACGTGCAGACTCCACACAGACAGTGACCCAGCCGGGAATCGAACCTGGGACCCTGGAGCTGTGAAGCATTTATGCTAACCACTATGCTACCCTGATGGAGATGGAGGGGGAGTGACGGATAAAGCTGGGAAGGTGGTGCGGAGGGGGGTAGATGTTAATGGGGTCTTCAGGGACTTTTATGGGGAGCTGTACCGGTCTGAACCCCCGGTGGAGGGGGGTGGAATGGGGCGCTTCTTGGACAAGCTGCGATTTCCGAGGGTGGAGGAGGGGCAGGTGGAGGGACTGGGGGCACCGATCGAGCTGGGGGAGCAGGTTAAAGGGATAGGGAGCATGCAGTCGGGGAAGGCGCCGGGGCCGGATGGGTTTCCGGCCGAATTTTATATAAGGTATGTGGACCTGTTGGCCCCCTGTTGGTCCGGACCTTTAACGAGGCAAGGGGGGGGGGGGGGGGGGGGGCGGCTTTGCCCCCAACTATGTCACGGGCGCTGATTTCCTTGATCCTGAAGCGGGACAAGGACCCTCTGCAGTATGGGTCATATAGGCCGATCTCGCTGCTCAATATAGACGCCAAGCTGCTGGCAAAGATCTTAGCCACAAGAATAGAGGATTGTGTGCCGGGGGTCATTCATGAGGACCAGACAGAGTTTGTGAAGGGAATGCAGTTGAATACTAACATACGAAGGCTCCTGAATGTCATTATGACCCGGCTGTGGAAGGGGAGGCGGAGATAGTGGTGGCATTAGATGCGGAGAAGGCCTTTGATAGGGTTGAGTGGGGGTATCTGTGGGAGGTGTTGGAAAGGTTTGGGTTTGGGGAGGGGTTTGTCCGTTGGGTGAGGCTGCTCTATGAGGCCCCGATGGCGAGTGTAGCCACGAATAGGAGGAGGTTGGAGTACTTTCGGTTGTACCGGGGGAAGAGGCAGGGGTGTCCCCTGTCCCCCTTGCTCTTTGCGTTGGCAATTGAGCCCCTGGCCATGGCGTTGAGGGAGTCAGGGAACTGGAGGGGCCTGGTGCGGGGTGGGGAGGAGCATCGAGTGTCGCTTTATGCGGACGACCTGTTACTGTATGTGGCGGACCCGATGGGGGGGATGACGGAGGTGATGACGATTCTTAGTGAATTTGGGGGCTTCTCTGGGTATAAGCTGAACCTGGGCAAGAGCAAGTTGTTCATGGTGCACCTGGGGGATCAGGAGGAGGGGATTGGTAGGCCCCCACTGAAGCAGGCAGGGAAGAGCTTCAGGTACCTAGTAGTCCAGGTGGCTGGGAGCTGGGGGGCCCTGCACAAGCTCAACCTCACAAAGTTGGTGGAGCAGATGGAGGAGGAGCTCAAAAGGTTACCGCTGTCACTGGCGGGGAGGGTGCAGTCCGTTAAGATGACGGTGCTCCCGAGATTTTTGTTCCTGTATCCTTATCCAGAAGGCCTTTTTTAGGAGGGTCAACAGGAGCATTACGGGATTTGTGTGGGCGCATGGGACTCCGAGGGTGAGAAGAATGTTCTTGGAACGGGGCAGGGATAGGGGGGGGCTGGCGCTGCCCAACTTCTGTGGGTACTATTGGGCTGCCAACGCAGCGATGGTGCGTAAGTGGGTAATGGACAGGGAAGGGGCAGCATGGAAGAGGATGGAGATGGCGTCCTGTGTGGGCACGAGCCTGGAGGCGCTGGTAACGGCGCCGTTGCCGCTCCCTCCAACAAGGTATACCACGAGCCCGGTGGTGGTGGCTACCCTCAAAATTTGGGGGCAATGGAGACGGCATAGGGGAGAAGTGGGGGGCTCGATGGAGGCCCCGATACGGCGGTACCATCGGTTTGTTCCAGGGAGCATTGATGGCGGATTTCTGGGCTGGACAGGGTAGGGGTTAGGAGGTTGAGGGACCTGTTTGTGGAGGGGAGGTTCGCGAGCTTGGGGGAGTTAGATGGGAAGTTTGGGCTCCCCCCCGCGGAACATGTTTCAGTACATGCAGGTTAGGGCGTTTGCCAGGCAGCAGGTGGAGGGGTTCCCCTTGTTGCCCCCACGTGGGGTACTGGACAGGGTGCTCTCGGGGGTGTGGGTCGGAGGAGGGAGGATTTCAGACATATACCGGGTAATGCAGGAGGTAGACGAGGCCTCGGTGGAGGAACTGAAGGGTAAATGGGAAGAGCAGCTGGGTGAGGAGATTGAGGAGGGGACGTGGGCAGATGCCCTGGAGAGAGTGAATTCCTCCTCTCCCTGTGCGAGGCTTAGCCTCATACAGTTCAAGGTGCTGCATAGAGCCCACATGACTGGGACAAGGATGAGTAGGTTTTTCGGGGGTGAGGACAGGTGTGTTAGGTGCTCGGGGAGCCCAGCGAACCACGCCCATATGTTTTGGGCATGCCCAGCGCTGGGGGAGTTTTGGAAGGGGGTACCAAGGATGGTGTCGAGGGTGGTGGGATCCAGGGTCAAGCCAGGCTGGGGACTCGCAATTTTTGGGGTTGCAGTGGAGCCGGGAGTGCAGGAGGCGAAAGAGTCCCGGCGGAGGATTCTTCTTCAGTGGAAGGATGCGAGGCCCCCAAGCGTGGATGCCTGGATCAATGATATGGCAGGGTTCATCAAATTGGAGAGAATGAAATTTGCCCTGAGGGGATCAATACAAGGGTTCTTTAGGCGGTGGCAGCCTTTCCTGGTGGAACGGTAGGGAAATAGGCCGGCAGGAGCAGCAACCCGGTTGGGGGGGGGGGTGTTTGGTTCGGTGGGAGGGAGAACTGTGTGCATGGGTTTGTGGGATGTGGCGGGTGCCATCTCTTTCCTTTTTGTTGTTTGCTTTTGTTTTTGGGTGGGTGTTCTTGGGTTTTTACCATGGTTGTTTTGTTAATATTGTGTTGTTTATATTGTGTGAAAATCTTAATAAAAATTATTTAAAAAAAAAGTGAATTCCAGATTCCAACCACCCACTGGGTGAAAAGGTTTTCCCTCACATCTCTTCTAAACCTTCTGCCCATTAACTTAAATCTTGTTATTAACCCCTTCGCTAAGGGGAAAAGTACCTTCCTGTCGACCCTATCCCTCATAATCTTCCACATTTCAATCAGGTTCCCCCTCAGCTTTCTCTGTTCCAGGGAAAACAACCCCAGCCTATCCAGTCTCTCTTGATAGCTGAAACACTCCAGCCCAGGCAACATCCTGAAGAATCTCCTCTGTACCCTCTCCAGTGCAATCACTTCCTTTCTATAGTTGACCAAGTTTCTATATTGGTGACCAATACTGCACACAATACTCCAGCTGGGGCCTAATCAGTATTTTATACCACTGTAGCATAACCTCCCTGCTCTTATATTCAATGCCTTGTTTAATAAAGGCAAAAATCCCATAGGCCTTTTTTTCTAATAAACATTTAATTGAGGTATATATGGTTTTACAACAACAAAATTAACAATGTACATGAATTTATAAACATAGTGCAAAAGCCATCTTCCTCTCTCCCAGGTCCCACCTTTACTAACCCCCTTCTCTAAACTAATCTAACCCCCAGCCCCGCCCCCCTTCTGCTGACGGTTAATTTTCCACAAAGAAGTTGACGAACGGTTGCCACCTCCGGGTGAACCCTAACATTGACCCTCTCAAGGCGAACTTGATTTTCTCCACACAGAGAAAGCTAGCCATGTCAGATAGCCAGGTCTCCGACTTTGGGGGCTTTGAGACCCTCCAATCTAATAGTATCCGTCTCCGGGCTACCAGTGAAGCAAAGGCCAGAACATCTGCCTCTTTCTCCTCCTGGATTCCCGGGTCTTCCGACACCCCGAAAATTGCAACCTCTGGACTCAGCGCCACCCTTGTTTTTAACACCGTGGACAGGACATCCGCAAACCCCTGCCAGAATCCCCTGAGCTTCGGGCATGCCCGAACATATGGACATGGTTCGCTGGCCCGCCCGCACTCCTTGTGCAGCTATCTTCTACCCCAAAGAACTTGCTCACCCGGGCCACTGTCATGTGGGCCCGGCGAACGACCTTGAATTGTATCAGGCTGAGCCTGGCACATGTTGTGGACACATTGACTCTACTCAACGCATCCGCCCAGAGACCATCCTCTATCTCTCCTCCCAACTCCTCTTCCCATTTGTGCTTCAGCTCCTCAGTCTGCGCCTCCTCTGACCCCATAAGTTCCTTGTAAATATCGGAGACCCTCCCTTCTCCCACCCACACTCTAGAAACTACCCTGTCCTGTATCCCCCTTGGTGGTATGAGTGGGAAGGTTGAGACCTGCCTGCCTAGGAAGTTCCGCACCTGCAGTCTTCAGAGATCTGTGAATATGCACACCAAGGGCCCTTTGATCCTGTGTACTTTCTAGGCTCCAACCATTTATTGTATATTAGCCCGGTGGGCAAGACAGCTGGTTTGTAATGCAGAACAAGGCCAGCAGCTTCGTGGGTTCAATTCCTGTAACGGCTCATCACCCGAACAGGCGCTAGAATGTGGCGACTAGGATCTTTTCACAGTAACTTCATTGCAGTGTTAATGTAAGCCTACTTGTGACAATAAAGATTATTATTATTGTTATATTCCCTTGCCTTGTTAGTCCTCCCAAAATGCATTATTTAGGCTAATTAAAACAGTTAATACATCCTCCCTCTCAATGTGTCAAATAAATCACAATGCGCCTCCCTGATTTCTATACTTATACCATCCTTCTCCTCAGTGAACACAGATGCCAAGTGATCATTTAAAACCTCACTTTGGTTAAAACCTTCCGGTTCCACACACAAATTGCCACATTGGTCCTTTATGGGCCCTACTCTTCCCCTGGTCAACCTCCTGCCCTTAATATACTTATGAAATGCCTTTGGATTTTCCATTATTTTACCTGCCAGTCCTTTTGCATGCCCTTCTTCGCTCTCCCAATTTCTTTCTTCAGTAACCCCTATATTTCTATATTCCTCTAGGGATTTCACTGTTTTGAGCCCCCGGTATCTGCCATAAGCCTCCCTTTTTCCTTATCCGACCCTGGATATCCTTTGACATCCAGGGTTCTCTTGACTTATTGCTTCACTCCCACCCTTCACTATCATGGGAACATTTTGGCCCTGTATGCTCTCCATTTGCTTTTTGAATGAATGCAACTGCTTTCATGTAAATGTTTCTATAAGAAGCTGTTCCTAGTTAACTTTGGACAGATCCGTTTTATTTTATTAAAATTGTCCCTCCCCCAATTAAGAAATTTAATTTCCGATTTATCTTTTATAAGGATACTCCTGTTAATCTCTTTTTGCCCCCTTTATTTTTGAGAGAGTTGGGATAAAAGGTTCTTTTTCGGAATGGCAGCCGGTGACCAGCGGTGTCCCACAGGGTTCAGTGTTGGGGCCACAGCTGTTCACCATATATATTAATGATCTGGATGAAGGGACTGGGGGCATTCTAGCGAAGTTTGCCGATGATACGAAGTTAGGTGGTCAGGCAGGTAGTGCTGAGGAAGTGGGGAGGCTGCAGAAGGATCTAGACAGTTTGGGAGAGTGGCTGATGCAATTCAACGTGAGAAAATGTGAGGCCTTGCAATTTGGAAAAAAGAATCCAAGCATAGACTACTTTCTAAACGGTGAGAAAATTCATAATGCCAAAGTGCAAAGGGATCTGGGAGTGCTAGTCGAGGATTCCCTAAAGGTAAACATGCAGGTTGAATCTGTGATTAAGAAAGCGAATGCAATGTTGTCATTTATCTCAAGAGGGTTGGAATATAAAAGCAGCGATGTGCTACTGAGCCTTTATAAGGCTCTGGTTAGGCCCCATTTGGAGTACTGTGTCCAGTTTTGGGCCCCACATCTCAGGAAGGACATACTGGCACTGGAGAGTGTCCAGCGGAGATTCACACGGGTGATCCCTGGAATGGCGGGTCTAACATATGATGAACGGCTGAGGATCCTGGGATTGTATTCATTGGAGTTTAGAAGGTTAAGGGGAGATCTAATAGAAACTTACAAGATAATACATGGCTTAGAAAGGGTGGACGCAAAGAAACTGTTTCCGTTAGGCGAGGAGACGAGGACCCGTGGGCACAGCCTTAGAATTAGAGGGGGTAAATTCAGAACAGAAATGCGGAGACATTTCTTCAGCCAGAGAGTGGTGGGCCTGTGGAATTCATTGCCGCGGAGTGCAGTGGAGGCCGGGACGCTAAATGGCTTCAAGGCAGAGATAGATAAATTCTTGATGTCGCGAGGAATTAAGGGCTACGGGGAGAATGCTGGTAGGTGGAGTTGAAATGCCCATCAGCCATGATTGAATGGCGGAGTGGACTTGATGGGCTGAATGGCCTTACTTCCACTCCTATGTCTTATGGTCTTATGGTCTTTATTTTCTTTGGTTTGCCTTTTCGAATTTTTGCACCAGGACAACAATTTGCCTATGCCTTTAAGATGGACTTCACCTTTAATTGTTTTAAAACGCGTACCTCCAGCACACTGTTCTGTCGCTCTGACATCAATGATGACACATCTTGTTGGATCTCGCTGTCGGCCAATAGCCTGTTTCAGATTGCCGGGCCTTATCAATGGATTGTGCTGATTTGTCAGGTATTGCTCTGGAATGTTCCTTACTCAGCCTTGGATTTTGCTTTTAGTTTTGGTTTGATCAAGAAGCTGGAGGATAAAGCCCTGATTTCTATCTCTGACTTGATGGACTCTGTGTAAAGGTTCAAAGTAAATTAGGTTGGATTCTCTGATAATGGGGCTAGGTGTTGACGCCGTCGTGAAAACCACGGCATTTCACAACAACATCATTGGGTCCCCAGGTGCAGCAATTCAACGGCCCACAAGGGGCCAGCACGGGCGCAATGTGAAGCGCCCGAGGGAGCGACCACCGATCGGCTGCCGATATGCGGGTTGCATCATTGACACGACTCCACGACAGCTGAAAAACATCCCCCCCGCCCCCCCTCCCCACACACAGCCGTTGCAGGCAAACATTGCAGCCGTTGCCCGGGCCGCCAGATGAACAGCCCCGAGATTCAGAGACGGTGAATTGGACACCCTCCTGGAAGCCGTGGAGGAGAGGAGGATAGGAGGATGGTTCTGTACTCCGGGCTGCAGGACAGCGGGCGCCATAGTTCGCCGTGCGCGGGCAGAGGTGGCTGAGTCCGTCAGCGCCGACGGCCCGTTGGCCAGGACCACGGACCAGTGCAGGAAGAAGCTGCACGTCCTCCTCAGGGCAGCCAGGGTGAGTACCCAGCACTGTGCCCCTGGCACCAACCTGACTCCCCCCACACACATATAACCCCCCCTCTCACAAGGGCCACCGCCCTGACCCACATGGCTGCACCCACCCATGCCAGCCACAATGGCCAGGTGCCCTGTGCACTGATGCTATCATAGACCCAACTGCTGGGCTGCATGCGTCGGACTGTCTAACACCGTTGCTGCTTGTGTTTCCCCACTCCCTTCCAGAAGATTAATGCGCATAATAGAACATAGAACAGTACAGCACAGAACAGGCCCTTCGGCCCTCGATGTTGTGCCGAGCCATGATCACCCTACTCAAACCCACGTATCCACCCTATACCCGTAACCCAACAACCCCCCCTTTAACCTTACTTTTTAGGACACTACGGGCAATTTAGCATGGCCAATCTACCTAACCCGCACATCTTTGGACTGTGGGAGGAAACCGGAGCACCCGGAGGAAACCCACGCACACACGGGGAGGACGTGCAGACTCCGCACAGACAGTGACCCAGCCGGGAACCGAACCTGGGACCCTGGAGCTGTGAAGCATTTATGCTAACCACCATGCTACCGTGCTGTCCATAGCCATAACCGTGCGGCATAACCGCCGGGAGCGGGAGAAGACCGGAGGGGGACCACCAGAACTGCGTCCTCTCACCGTGCCTGAGCAGAGGTCACTGGACATGGTTGGCAGACCCGAGGAGCGGGAGGTTGCCGAGGCTGGAGGTGCGCCACCAAGTGAGACGCCCCTGCCTGGTTGCGGCCCCTCATAACACATGTGTGCCAACCCCCATCCCCTCTCACCCACCTCCAACCCCATAACGCCTCACCCCCGTCCGTCTGTCTAACCATACATGCTATCTCGTGTCTTGCGGTCCCAGCCCATCGACGCCCCCCAGCCAGTGCTAGGGCTGGTGCCCCCCCAGGGACGCAAGCACCAATGGGGAGAGCAGCCGTAACAACAGCCCTCCGCCCGAGAGCCAGGACTCCGCGACCCAGGGGACGGAATCACACGGAACCAACACACGGGACGGCGACACAGGGAACCAAGACACAGGAAACCAACACACAGCACAACACAACACAGGAGACCCCGGAGTCAGGGTCCGATGATGACATAGACTTCCCTCCACTGCTATCTCCTGCACTCTCCACCATCGCAAAGACTATCACCTCAGTTGGGCTCTTTAGTGAAGAGGCTTCTGGGACACTTACTGGTGCGCTCCACACAGCTGCTCTGGTACAGCAGCTGGAGGTAGGAGCAGCCGAGGGGCCGGACAGTCGGAGGGCAGCCAGGCCTCAAGGCTATGGGGACAAAGGTATCGCACATGGGTCAGGTTATGCAAAGTCTGGGGCTATCTGTGCAGGCAGGGGCCGTGACCCAGGACATGGCTGCCCACTCACAGGCAACCATGTGCCAGAGCCAGCTGCAGATTGCAACGACGCTCCTCAGCGTGGCGCAGTCCCAGCAGGCCATGGCTGAGAGCAATGGCGCCATTGCTCAAGTGCTGGCCGGCGGCGCACAGACCCAGAGGGAGATGGTATAGTCCCAGAGGGAGGTGACACAAACCCAGTCTGGGATGGCCCACTCCCTGAGCTTCATGGCCGCTAATGTTCAGACCCTTATTGATACCAGAGCGGGCATCCAGGACTGGCAGTGCCAGGTGTCGGGGGGCCTCGGGGGATGATTCCGCTCACAGCCCCGTCCCGTGGAGAAGCCTGGGGACCATCGGGCACCCCAAAGGAGGAGGAGCTGCTGAGGCCCATGCTGGTGACTTCTGCAGGCGGGACCCCCCCCCATTTTCGTCCCTGATTGTGCCACGGGTGGATGTATAATGGAGGGTGGGCAGAAGGCAGAACAAGTTGGCACAACTCCAGCCGGGATGCCTGAGGAACAGCTGGCCCATCCAGGCCCGGCCGCCCCACGAAACGTGCGCCGAGGACCCTAGTCACAGGGCAGGGTTCACAACAGTCCACCTCCACTCCTGCTGTGCCGAGTGGGAAACCACCGAGGGGTAGTAAGGCCAGAAAGATAGACACTACTGTATATAACTCTTCACATTAAACACGTTATCACCGATGAAATCTGCCTCTGTGCTCTGTCTGATGGATGCGGGGGTGGGGCGGGAAGTGAGGGCTACTGTGCGTGAGGGGTGATGGAAAACTGAGCCCAGTGGGTGCGCCATGCAGCCCTCCCCAAATGCCGCCCCCCCCCCCCCCCGACGTCGCCAGCAAAACGACAGGGCCATGTTATGGAGTGGCCAGCTTGCATGCAGGGGCCACCCAGGTGGAGGTCTTTCATGGTGGTCAGCATCTTCATGAGGAAAGTCTTCCATTCGTCTCCAGGTGGGGTGGGGGTGGGGAGGGAGAAATCTGATGCTGGGGTCATCAGTCTCCCTCTGTCCTCGTTGGGCGAGCCCCCTTGCTTTGTGGGTCCACTGGCTCGTCCGCCTGCTGCTCGTGGCCCTTTCTGCCATCCCTTTGACCCCTTGAGCTCCCGTTTACTGGCATTTTGGTTCTGATCTTTCCTTTTCACAGTTGAGGTTAAATTGCCTCCAAACCTTCAGGAAACATTTACCTAAAAGTGCCTATATGGTTCTGGTCTGGAGGAGAGCCATCTGATATGCACCGCTCAGCACATCCCAGTCACTGGAACCCCAAAATCAAACCTTAAGGGTTTTAGTGGGGTTAGTGGAACTAATAAGTGGGTGAGTGAGTAAGTGGTAAGTAAGGGGTGATTAGGAATGAAAAAATGAGTGGTGAGTAAGTGGGTGGGTCCGTGAAGAGAGGAGGACATGGATGGTGGGGGAGCTGAAGGGATGGATAGTTGGGTCATCGGTGTGCGTTGTCATGGGAGTGTGTTATCATGATAGGGGAGGTAAGTAGTTGGATCGCAGGAGGGAGTCAGGTCAAGGGCGTTGGACAGTCTCACAAGGGAGGTGGATACTAAGATGGGGTGTGTGAGGGCTTGGGTCTACTGTTAGAAATTAATGTCAGGAATTAACAGCAAGGCACTGGTAGGGCACGTGTGGTGCAACAGACCTAAGTTTCTGACATGAGTCTTTGGAAGTTTAATTTCCAGGACAAATACCGCAAGTGTGTAGATTGGGACCTCCAAAGTGTCCTGATACAGAACAGTGGCACACGTCTCAACATTCGCTGCTGTTGGCATTGGAAAATCCGTCCCAATATTTTGTTTACTGCACTCCGTCCCTCCAGTGTCCACAAAGGAAATTTTTGCCATCGACTTACAGTTTTAAAATAAAATTAAAGTATATTAAATTTCAGCTCAATAAAAAGCTCATAATTTACACACTTTAACATTTTCACCAAATTCCTGTTGTCTATCTGTTTACGCAACACCCTGTTGAGTATCAGGTATATTTTTACCTCGATGGATATAGAGCTCAGGATAAGCCTGAAGTGGTAATCTGAAAACTTTTACTTTTCTTGAGGTGTGTTATTTCTTGCAGGGTGAAATCCAAGGGAAAATTTGCTAACTTCCATTCAGTGGTAAATGCCCAGAGTTTTGGTTTCAAAATAGGATTTAATGTAGAATTGATTTTTACCCTTCTTATCAATACCTTTGCTATCTTTCGATTTACTTTGACATCCACCCTGCCAATATGTATCTTATAATTTTTCATTAGTAAGGCCAGTTCTCCATCTCTAGAGACCAGTCTTTCGAAAAACAAGTCCCTGCTCCATAGCTGCACTTCATCCTGGTCTTTCACTCACAGCTATATTTGTATGATGCTACTGCCAATAGTTCCACTGACAGTATCCACTTCTATTTCAAAAGTTCCTCTCAAATGGTACTTACATTATGAACTGTTTCATTTCATCTTTCAGCACTATAATCTTGAATACTTATATTTCACAGAATCATAGATCCCTACAGTGCAGAAAGAGGCCATTTGGCCCATCGAGTCTGCACCTTTGAATAAGCACTCTACCCATGGCCACTGCACTCAATCCCAAAACTTAAACTGCGCATCACTGGACACTAAGGGGAAATTTATCATGGCCAATCCACCTCACCTGCACTGTGGGAGGAAGCCGGAGCACCCGGAGAAAACCCATGCAGTCATGGAGAGAACATACAAACTCCACACAGATAGCCACCCAAGGCTGGAATTGAACCCGGGTCCCTGGCCCTGTGAGGCAGCAGTGCTAACCACTGTTCCACCGTGATCTCCTGATTACACTTCAAAAGCACTTAACTGGTTATAAAACATTTTGGGGAATTCTGCATTGGTGAAAATTCTTACATCTCACAAAAAATTTGCAAATATAACATTTTGTACTGTTTCATCCCATTTTTATATTTTTCTTTTACAAGATGAGAACCTTTAAAAATAAGTCTGAATTTTCAAATTTCTTTAATATTTGTTTTGAAAATAAATGCTGTCAAGGCATCTTCCAGAGAACAAAAACATCTGCATGCTTCCTGTGAAGTTGTGGTTCTTCAGATGTTTGCGCAAGACAATCACAAAGTGAACCTTTGTCGTCTCTATTATTAAGCAGAACAAAAGCATTCCAAATGTAGGAAGATTGGTTTTACAACCCAACATACACACCTGGCAAATACTTCCATAAAGACGTTTGCAACTTCAACTTTGTGGCATTTGTTGAATAATTGTGATATACTGTGGTACCATGTCCCATCAGTAGGTAAAACTAAAAGCATTAACAATGGAAAACCAGTGGAGGTTATTGTGCAAATTTGATTAACCAAGTTTTGACATTACTGTGTGTTGCCTTTCTTGTAAACCCAAAGAACAAAGTCAAATTAATTGAAAGGTTGCAAAGCGAACTGTCAGTAATAAATAACATCAGTTTCATTAAACATATGGATTTTGAAGCATAGTTTTTTTGTACAATCATTTAATAAAAATTATATCCTTTAAACAAAATAGTTATTTGCACACCAGCAGATTGTCCTTTGTGGGCCTATATTATAAATGTATATCCTTTGTTTTATTTATTATATACCACAATTTCTAGTATAATCTTAAAACATAGCAAGCACTGGCTTTTTCAAAGTTTTTGTTTACATTGTTTCAAAGTACCATGTAAAGTACGATTTGTTCACTAAAGTCGGAAATATGGCTGCTTAGTGAGACCATAATTCATCTTTTGAATTCTTTTGCAAGAGCATCTTTTATAAATTGCAGACTTCGCTGGTAAAGGAAAGAATCCCTGCTCCCAGGTTTGCAAATGTTTAGATGATTAACGTCCAAGGGAATAAAATCCCCAATTCCCAAATCTGAAAAATAATTAAAATCAAAATGAATAATGTGCACTTGTGTATAATTCTGCAGATTCCATTAAATTAACAGAACTGTTCCAGTTGAACCTAGTAACAAATAAGAACTCATCACTAGCTTCAGTCGGTAGGTGAGCCACATACTCTAATGCTGAGTCACCCAGGCCAGGAAGGTGCAAAGTAACCTTTCCCAAGCTTCGTTCTAAGAGGTGTACACAAGTACTTCAATGAGGCGGTTAGTAATTTTCCTTTTTCTTTCGAATGAAAAAGCACTTGATATCAGTTGGACAGCTCCTCACAGTGCTAAGGCCCAGGCTGAGAACTAAACATGTGAACTCACACCCACAGGGAGGCACGGCAGCACAGTGGTTAGCACAGTTGCTTCACAGCTCCAGAGTCCCAGGTTCGATTTCCGCTTGGGCCACTATCTGTGCGGAGTCTGCACGTTCTCCCCGTGTCTGTGTGGGTTTCCTCCGTGTGCTCCGGTTTCCTCCCACAGTCCAAAGATTTGCAGGTTAGGTGGATTGGCGTTGCTAAATTGCCCTTAGTGTTCAAAAAGGTTAGGTGGGCTTACTGGGTTACGGGAATAGGGTAGAGGTGTGGGCTTAGGTACGGTGCTCTTTCCAAGGGCTGGTGAAGACTTGATGGGCCGAATGGCCTCCCTCTGCATTGTAAATTCTGTGATCTATGATTATTCTGGGTTTGCAACAAACTATGCCCTTTTCTACAAACTAACAAAGGGACAGAAAATATAACTATATTATGGGAACAAATATTCCTCAACTTTCCTCAATGTCCCATGGAACAATGAAAGGAACTAATGAACAAGTTAGTTTTAAATTAGTCGTACTAATAGTGAATCATTGCACTCTGTGGAGTTTCACGATTGATTTGCACCCATTAATTGCCAGGAATTCTTATTCAAAGATCAATTCGGAAGAAAATAAGTAACAAACTACACAAGCTTGTGCACCAATCATAAAAGCGAAGGTCTGGTGGTACGGGAGGGGAGCATTGAGTTTAAAAGAGTTACGTTACATTACATCACTAATAACTTACTTATAACACTTTGGAACATCCTGAGCCTTTGAATGGCGGTATCCAAATCCAAGCCTTTTATCTAATATGCTGACTGCTGCCTCACTCATCAGTGATCCTCTGTTGTGAATATTTCAAGTTGAATTTTCCGATTGCTATTAGTATAAACAATGGAATAACACTACTTGTACTGGAACATAAATTAGCAATCTTCAGTAATTTACAACTAGAGTGACCATCCCTGCCCTAGAAGGAATAAGGTGTGTTTGGAGGTGACAGATTGAAAGAGCAGAAATTGTCAGCTAAATGTGATCTTCAGTGAATGGGAAACATCCGTGGTACAAGAATGTTGGTTATTCAAATATGTGAAATGCTAATTATCCACTGTTTTAACCAGGGAAAACTTTAACTGTATGTGCATGGGTTTCCTGAAATTCTTGGGAGTTTATACAGGATGGTTTTCTCGACCAATATGTTGAGGGACCAACTAGAGAGCAGGCCATCCTAGACATGGTACTGTATAACGAGAATGGAATCATTGCCAATCTTGTCCTGCGAGACCCCTCGGTGATGAGAAACCATAATATGATGACATTTTTCATCAAGATGTAGAGTGAAGTAGTTGATTCTGAGACTAGGGCTCTGAATCTTAATAATGAAAACTACAATGATGTGAGGCGCAAGTTGGCTATGATAGATTGGGAAATGTTACTTAAAGGATAACAGTGGACAAGCAATTCCATTCCATTCAAGGTGTGCATGGGCGAACTTCAACAATTGTTTATTCTTCTTTGGTACAAAAATAAAATGGGAAAGGTGGCCAATAAATGGCTTACAAGGGAAATTAGAGATAGTATTTGATCCGAGAAAGAAGCATACAAATTGGCCAAGAAAACAACAGGTCTGAGGATTGGGAGCAGTTTAGAATTCACCAGAAGGACCAAGGGATTGATTAAGAAGGGGAAAATAGAGTACGAGATTAAGTTTGCAAGGAACATAATAACTAACTATAAACGATTCTATAGGTATGTGAACAGAAAAAGATTGAGAAAGACAAATGTAAGTCAGTAACAAGGGAATGTATAATAAGGGACAAATAAATGGCTGAGCAACTAAACACATACTTTGGCTCGGTCTTCACAAATGAGGACATAAATCATGTACCAGAAATGTTGGGGTTCACAGAGTGTAGTGAGAGGGAGGAACTGAAGGAGATCAATATTAGTAGAGAAATGGTGTTGGGGAAATTGGTCGGATTGAAGGCTGATAAATCCCCAGGACCTGATAATCTACATCCTAGTGCACTTAAGGAAGTGGCTCTATAAATAGTGCATGCATTGGTATCATCTTCCAGGATTCTATAGACTCTGGAACAGTTCCTGCAGATTGGAGGGTAGCTAATGTAACTCCACTATTTAAAAAGGGAGGTAGAGAGAAAAGGAATTATAGACCAGGGGCGGAATTCTCCGACCCCCCGCAGGGTCCGTGAATCGCCCGGGGCCGGCGTAAATCCCCCCCCCCCATGGCCGGAATTCTCCACCAACCGAGAATCGGCGGGAGCGGGAATCGTGCCCCACCGATCGACGTGCCCCCCGCGGCGATTCTCCGGCCCGCGATGGGCCAAAGTCCCGCCGCTGACAGGCCAATCCTGCCGACGTGGTTTCAACCACCTCTGGTGGCGGCGGGATTGGCGGCGCGAGCGGGCCCCCGAGGTCCTGTGGGGGAGGGGGGGGGGGGCGGCGCGGGGCGATCGGACCCCAGGGGTGCCCCCACGGTGGCCTGGCCCGCGACCGGGGCCCACCGATCGGCGGGCGGGCCAGTGCCGTGGGGGCACACTTTTTCTTCCACCGCCGCCACAGCTTCCACCATGGCGGAGGCAGAAGCGACCCCCCTACCGCGCACGCGCCGGTGGTGAGGTCAGCGGTCGCTGACGCATCGGCGCATGCGCGAACTGGCAAAGGCCTTTTGGCCAGCCCTGAAGCCGGCTGGCATGCGTCAAAGGCCGTTGGCGCCGGTTTTGGCACCAGTCGGCGTGGCGCCAACCACACCGGCGCAGGGCCTAGCCCCTAAAGGTGCGGAGAATTTCACACCTTTGGGGTGGCCCGACGCCGGAGTGGTTGGCGCCATTCCGCTACACCGGGACCCCCCGTCCCGCCGGGTAGGGGAGAATCCCAGCCCAGTAACCTGACATCACAGTGGGGAAAATTCTAGAATCCATTATCAAAGATTGTATAGCAGAGGACTTAGAAAACAGTGGCAGGTGGTGGCGGCGACCCTAAGAATCTTGGGACAGTGGAGACGGCATGGGGGGGGGGGGGGGGGGGGGGGGGGGGGGAAACAGGGGGCTCGATGGAGGCTCCATTAGGTGGAACTCATCGGTTCATCCCGGGGAACACTGATGGGGGATTTAGGGGGTGGTATAGAGTGGGCATCAGTAAATTGAGGGACCTGTTTATTGGCGGGAGGTTTGCGGGCCTGGGGGAACTGGAAGATAAATTTGGGCTCCCCCAAGGGAACATGTTCAGATACTTGCAGGTAAACGCGTTTGCTAGGCGACAGGTGGAGGAATTTCCTTTGCTGCCCTCGCGGGGGGCGATGGACAGCGTGCTTTCAGGGGTGTGGGTCGGAGAGGGGAAGGTGTCTGACATTTATAAGGTAATGCAGGAGGTGGAGGAGTGTCAGTGGAGGAGCTGAACGCTAAATGGGAGGGGGAACTAGGGGAGCAGATAGAGGATGGGACTTGGGCGGATGCCTTGGAGAGGGTCAACTCTTCCTCTTCATGTGCGAGACTTAGTCTCATCCAGGTGCTGCATAGGGCACATATGTCTGTGACTCGGATGAGTAGGTTCTTTGGGGGTGAGGACAGATGCACCAGGTGTTTGGGGAGTCCATGTTCTGGGCATGCCCGGCACTGGAAGAATTCTGGAAGGGGGTGGCGGGGACGGTGTCGAGGGTGGTTGGATCCAGGGCCAAACCAGGTTGGGGACTCGCGATTTTTGGAGTTGCGGCGGAGCCGGGAGTGCAGGAGGCGAAAGAGGTCGGTGTTTTGGCCTTTGCTTCCCTAGTAGCCCGGCGGAGGATCTTGATGCAGTGGAAAGATGCGAGGCCCCCAAGTGTGGAGACCTGGATCAGTGACGTGGCGGGATTTATAAAATTGGAGAGGGTCATATTTGCCCTGAGAGGATCAGTACAAGGGTTCTATAAATGGTGGCAGCCTTTTCTGGACTTTCTGGCTCAAAGATAGGTATCTTGGTCAATAGCAGCAGCAACCAGCAACCCGGGGAGTGGGGGGGGGGGGGGGGGGGAAGGAGGGTGTTCTTTATTGTTTCTATTTTTTCCTATGGTTATTTAACTTAATATTGTGTTAATTTAAGTTGTTGTTAATATGTTTTGTTGTTCATTGAGGATGGGCGAATGTTTATGACTGTTGTCATTATTGTTATTGTTGGTTTTTTTTATTGCGCTTCGTTGTTATATAAATACAAAACTTTCAATAAAAATTATTTTTTAAAAATAAAACAGTGGCAGGATCGGACAGCATGGATTTATGGAGGGGAAATCATGCTTGACAAATCTACTGGAATTCTTTGTGGGGGAGTCAGTGGATGTGATATATTTGGACTTTCAGAAGGCTTTTGTCAAGATCGCACATAAGAGATTAGCATGCAAAATTAAAGTGCATGGGATTAGGGTAGTGTATTGAGATGGATAGAAAACTGGCTGGCAGACAGGAAACAAAGAGTAGGAATGAACGGGTCTTTTTCAATTTGGCAGGCAGTAACTTGTGGGGTACTGCAGGAATCAATGCTAGGACCCTAGTTATTCACAATATATGTTAAAGATTTAGATGAGGAACACAATGTAAGATCCCCAAATTTGCAGATGACACCAAGTTTAGGTGGGAGGGTGAGCTGTGAGGAGGATGCAGAGATCCTTCAGTGTGTTTTGGACAAGTTGAGTGAGTGGACAAATAAATGGCAGTGCAGCATAATCTGGATAAATGTGAGGTTATCCACTTTGGTAGCAAAAACGAGAAAGCAGATCATTATCTGAATGGCCATAAAATTAAGAGAGGGGAGTGTGAAACGGGACCTGGGTGTCCTCATACACCAGTCACTGAAGGTAAGCATGCAGGTGCAGCGGACGGCAGAGAAGGAAAATTATAGGTTGGCCTTCATAGCGAGAGGATTCGTGTACCGGATACAGGGCCTTGGTGAGGCCACACGAGGAATACCGTGTGCAGTTTTGGGTTCCTTATCTGAGGAAGGATGTTCTTGCTCCAGGGGGAATTCAGCGAAGGTTTACCAGATTGATTCCTGGGATGGCGGGACTGATGTATGAGGAGACTGGAGACTGAATCGGTTAGGATTGCATTCAATGGAGTTCAGAGGAATGGGGGGGGGGGGGAGGGGGGATAGCATAGAAATCTTTAAAATTCTAACAGGACTAGATGCAGGAAGGATGTTCCCGATGGTGGATAGAGATGAGAAGAAATTTCTTCATCCAGAGAGTGGCGAGCCTGTGGAATTCGTGACCACAGACAGTAGTTGAGGCCAAACATTGTGGGCAGGATTCTCCGGCCCGCCGCACCAGTTTTCTGGTGTGGCGCACCACCGGGATTCTCCGGCTCCTAATTCATATGTTTGCATGTTCAAAACAGTTTCTCTTTATTTATCAATCAAAACTCTACTCCATGAAACCTTCTCTGCCCCAAGTAGAACAGCTCCCGTCTCCCAATATATCTGCTTTGTTCCAGAAAATCTCCACTATATTCCCGCATAGGCCTCGTCTCATCTTTGTTGAAGGGTGATGTCCATATTGACCACAATACTCCATCTGAATAATTTATAAAGGTTCCATACCTCTGTTTAGCAAGTCAAATATTCAATCTTTCTTTTTAACAGCCATCTAAATTTATGTTTTCACCAGTATCACTGCTACTGCACCATGTTTAAATCTGGTTTATATCATCTTTGCTCACCATTCCAACCAAACGAATCACTTCACACTTCTCAGTGTTAAATTTCATCTATCACGTGACTGCGTGTTTTGCCAGTCTATGTCAAAGTCTGCTCCTAACCTCCTTGTTTACTACACTTATGAGTTTGTATGATCCGCAAACTTTGAAGGTCCGTTCTGTATATCCTTGGTCATTCCTCGGGAACAAAACCAGTAGTTTCCTCAACATGGACCCCTGGGGAATATAAGACCATAAGACATAGGAGTGGAAGTAAGGCCATTCGGCCCATCGAGTCCACTCCGCCATTCAATCATGGCTGATGGGCATTTCAACTCCACCTACCAGCATTCTCCCCGTAGCCCTTAATTCCTCGCGACATCAAGAATTTATCTATCTCTGCCTTGAAGCCATTTAGCGTCCCGGCCTCCACTGCACTCCGCGGCAATGAATTCCACAGGCCCACCACTCTCTGGCTGAAGAAATGTCTCCACATTTCTGTTCTGAATTTACCCCTCTAATTCTAAGGCTGTGCCCACGGGTCCTCGTCTCCTCGCCTAACGGAAACAGTTTCTTTGCGTCCACCCTTTCTAAGCCACGTATTATCTTGTAAGTTTCTATTAGATCTCCCCTTAACCTTCTAAACTCCAATGAATACAATCCCAGGATCCTCAGCCGTTCATCATATGTTAGACCCGCCATTCCAGGGATCATCCGTGTGAATCTCCGCTGGACACGCTCCAGTGCCAGTATGTCCTTCCTGAGATGTGGGGCCCAAAACTGGACACAGTACTCCAAATGGGGCCTAACCAGAGCCTTATAAAGGCTCAGTAGCACATCGCTGCTTTTATATTCCAACCCTCTTGAGATAAATGACAACATTGCATTCGCTTTCTTAATCACAGATTCAACCTGCATGTTTACCTTTAGGGAATCCTCGACTAGCACTCCCAGATCCCTTTGTACTTTGGCTTTATGAATTTTCTCACCGTTTAGAAAGTAGTCTATGCTTGGATTCTTTTTTCCAAAGTGCAAGACCTCATATTTTCTCACGTTGAATTGCATCAGCCATTTCCTGCACCACTCTCCCAAACTGTCTAGATCCTTCTGCAGCCTCCCCACTTCCTCAGCACTACCTACCTGACCACCTAACTTCGTATCATCGGCAAACTTCGCTAGAATGCCCCCAGTCCCTTCATCCAGATCATTAATATATATGGTGAACAGCTGCGGCCCCAATACTGAACCCTGTGGGACACCGCTGGTCACCGGCTGCCATTCCGAAAAAGAACCTTTTATCCCAACTCTCTGCCTTCTGTCAGACAGCCAATCCTCAACCCATGCCAGTAGCTCACCTCGAACACCATGGGCCCTCACCTTACTCAGCAGCCTCCTGTGTGGCACCTTATCAAAGGCCTTTTGGAAATCCAGATAGACCACATCCACTGGGTTTCCCTGGTCTAACCTACTTGTCACCTCCTCAAAGAATTCTATCAGGTTCGTCAGGCACGACCTCTCCTTACTAAATCCATGTTGACTTGTTCTAATCCGACCCTGCTCTTCCAAGAATTTAGAAATCTCATCCTTAACGATCGATTCTAGAATTTTACCAACGACCGAGGTTAGGCTAATTGGCCTATAATTTTCCATCTTTTGTCTTGATCCTTTCTTGAACAAGGGGGTTACAACAGCGATCTTCCAATCGTCTGGGACTTTCCCTGACTCCAGTGATTTATGAAAGATCTCAACCAACGCTTCCGCTATTTCTTCAGCCACCTCCCTCAGAACTCTAGGATGTAGCCCATCGGGGCCAAGAGATTTGTCAATTTTAAGACCTTTTAGCTTTTTTAGCACCATCTCTTTGTAATGGCAACCATACTCAACTCAGCCCCCTGACCCTCTATAATTTTTGGGATATTACTCATGTCTTCCACTGTGAAGACAGACGCAAAGTACTTATTAAGTTCTCCAGCCATTTCCTCGTCTCCCATCACTAGCCTTCCGGAATCAGTTTGAATTGGCCCAATGTCTACTTTGGCCTGTCGTTTGTTTCTTATGTATTGAAAGAAACTTTTACTATAATTTCTTATATTACTGGCTAGCCTGCCTTCATATTTGATCCTCTCCTTCCATATTTGTCTCTTTGTTAACCTCTGTTTGTTTTTAATTGCACACTTCCCTCCTGTCTGAGAAACAACCATTCATTAACATTCTCTGCTTTTGCCAATTATTAATTATGCATTTATGCAATCAGGACCACTTTTATTGCATGGATTTCAATTTCCTAACAAGTACATTAAACAGAACTCTCAAAAGTTTATATATACATCAACTACAGTACTCTCAACTGCCCTCTCTGTTACATCAGGAAATCAATATATTTAATTAAGCATGTTGGTCCATGTGGAGTTTGCACATTAGCCCCGTGTCTGTGTGGGTCTCACCCCCACAACCCAAAAAGATGTCCAGAGTAGGTGAATTGGCCACGCTAAATTAACCCTTATTTGGAAAAAGAATAATTGGATACTCCAAATTTATTTTTAAAAATTAAGCATGGCTTTCATTTATTAAACTACATTTCCCAAGTGCCAACCAATTTTGGCTGGATTAATGTTTGTAAAATTTTGCCCAACATTGATTAGGCTGATTTGGACTGCAATTGCCCAGTCAATTGCTTTCTGCTGTTTTGAACATTTTCCACCCTTATCCTTTATAACTATTCCCAAAACTAAGGAGAATTGGAAGAATCTGACCAGCTGCTCTGCAATTTGCACCTTTACTTCCCTCAGTAACATTAGGACAGGGTCACATTTGTACTTTGAGCGCGACCAAGCTTTTATGTATCTCGGAACATAGGAACAGGCGTAGGAAATTTAGGCCATTGAGCCTGCTCTGCCATTCTATGCAATTATGGCTGATTGGACACTTCAATGTCTTTTACCACACACTATCCCCATAATCCTTTATGTTGTTGCTAATCAGAAATCAATCTCTACCTTAAACATACTTAATTAATTCCAAAGATTCACAACCCTCTGTGTAAATAAATCTCTATAATTTTTCACGGAATTTACAATGCAGGAGGCCATTCCGCTCATCGAGTCTGCACCGGCCCTTGGAAAGAGCACCCTACTGAAGCCCACGCCGCCACCCTATCTCCATAACCCCACCTAACCATTTATTCACTAAGGGACAATTTAGCATGGCCAATCCACCTCACCTGCACATCTTTGGACTGTGGGAGGAAACCAGAGCACCCGGAGGAAACCCACGCAGACATGGAGAGAAAGTGTAAACTTCACACAAACAGTCACCCGAGGCCAGAATTGAACCCAGGATCCTGGAGCTGTGAGGCAGCAGTGCACTGTGAGGTGGCACAGTGGTTAACACTGCTGCCTCACAGCTCCAGGGTCCCTGATTCAATTCCGGCCTCGGTGACTGTGGGGAGTTTGCACTTTCTCCATGGCAATGCCTTGAACTATCAGTGTCGACTTTCCAACAAATCTGCACCCTTTCTCATGCAGTATTGACTGCTGTTCCCTTTGAAATTTGCCATTCTTGCATCTGTTCTTATGAATGCAACACAAAACCTTGCATCTCTCAGCAATACTCAAGTTGAGTACTATCAAGCAATTATTTATATCTTTATTCATCCAAGGAGCTCTCGGACCTTTCTTGTCACCTTGGAAGGCGGATGTTTGTATCCATATTGCCTTCACTTGGAAGTCCTTCCATTGCTAATTTTATTGTTTTTTTTACCTGAATCTTCAATTTAAATTTTTCTGGCCCAGATTCCTTTTTAACTAACTTAACAACCTTCCAACTGCATATTTTTATACTTGAATTTCTCTTGTCCTTTTTCATAATGATTCTGAACTAAATTATGTTGTGATCAGTGTTTACCAATGCTCTTTCACTAAAACATGCTCCAACCCATTTTGTTTTCTGGAACTAGATCCTGTTGGGTCAGAACCACACTGATCAAGAAAGTTATGACAGGTTTCATAAATGTTTTCTCTTCTTTGTCATTTACATTGTTATTTTCTCAGTTAATATAATTATATTGGGATAACAGACATCCCGAATTATCACTACTCTGAAGTTCTTGAATTTGCGGCAGAATTTTCTGCCAATATACCCTTCTATTGATGTCATAGACATAGAACAGTACAGCACAGAACAGGCCCTTCGGCCCTCAATGTTGTGCCGAGCCATGATCACCCTACTCAAACCCACGTATCCACCCTGTACCCGTAACCCAACAACCCCCCCCCCCTTAACCTTACTTTTTTATTAGGACACTACGGGCAATTTAGCATGGCCAATCCACCTAACCCGCACATCTTTGGACTGTGGGAGGAAACCGGAGCACTCGGAGGAAACCCACGCACACAGGGGGAGGACGCGCAGACTCCACACAGACAGTGACCCAGCCGGGAATCGAACCTGGGACCCTGGAGCTGTGAAGCATTTATGCTAACCACCATGCTACCCTGCTGCCCTTCCCATGCTACCCTGCTGTCTTTCCACCTTGTGGCCTCGAGTGCAGTCTATGGAATCAACAACAACAGTTTGTATTTATACGGCATCTTTTATAGTAAAACACCCCATGGCTCTTTGACACTGAGTCACAAATGGAGGAACAAAATCTTGGTAAGAAGGTAGGTTTAAAGAAACATTTTAACAGGATGAGAAAGATAGAGAGACAGAAAGACCTAGAAAGGGAATATTGGAGGTGAGGGTGAAAGAGGTTGAAGGGAAAATTACCAATGATGGAATGATTAAAATCAGGGATGCCACGAAGCCAGATTGGAGCAGCCAAGATAGTTCGGAGGGTTGTAGTTCTAAAAAACGGTTTTAGAGGTGGGAGGAATTTGAAAACAAGGATGAGAATTTCAAAATTGAAATACTACTTAATCCGGAGGCAATGTAGGTTAGCGAGTACAGGGGTGATGGGCGAACAGAACTTGGTGGATGATGCGAGATGGAAGTTCAGCCAGGAGTGGTTTGGAATTGTCACGTTCAGAAGTAACAAAGGCATGGATGGAGGTTTCAGAAGTAGATAAGCAAAGGTAGGATCAGAGTCGAGTGAGGGGCAGGATTTTATCAAATCATTTGAGGTCCTGTCATCAGCTGGAAATGTGAGCCGACAAGATCCATGAATGGCCGCTGGGGCAATTATTGAGCGGCAGCTAATTAAGTAGTTGCCACTGGGATTGCCATCCTGTTCAGGAAGGCCACCAGACCCCAAGAGCTGCCAGTCCAATCAGGGGCTTGTAGCTCAGGAACTTCAGTGGTGGGCACTGCTAAGGAAGACAGTGTTTCTGAAGCCTACAGTAGGTAGGCCAAAGAAAATTTTGAAAACTGAAAATTTCTATTGATTGAAATTGTTCGGGCTGCAGTCTTCTTTCTGCGAAAAAAATAGTTTGTTCAAGCTGCCCAATGGCCTCCCCAGCAGCGGATACTGATATGCTATTGGCCAAATGCCAACAGCCTGGGAAAACGGCCCTGAATAAGGTAAATCTGCAAGTTGTCTGTCTGATGTCCTGGGGCGGGTGACAAGTCCACCCGAACCTGTTCCCACCATCGATGAAATTCCTGGATGGCATGACATGGTTAAGGAGCCAATCATTCCACATCACTCTCTGCAATTTTAACAACATTTGACTGGTTCCTACTTTGTATGGGGCTAGTAAAATTCTGCCTAATGTTGTGGAATTGAAGCCATTTCAAGCGATTCTCTGACTATTTCTGGATAAGTAAGAATGGAATTGGGTGAGTACATTCCCATGCCGTTGGGAATGGAGGAGAAGTGCTGAAGAGGATGGTTTGGCCAACATGTTAAAGGCTGCAGACAAGTTGAGAAATTATGAGGAGTTAGTTTACCATGGTCACAGTCACATAGGATGACATGTGACTTTGATAAATCATAAAGCAAAATGTTATGGTTGCCCATTGGTGGATTTGCAGGTGGTGGGGGGGGGGGAGGGGGTTCCTGTAAGATTCCTGGATGGTGTTCCCACTGCCCTCCTGCCCTTTCCAATTTTATGGGAGACGGGTGAGCTTTGCCTCAACTAAGGCTGATGAGGAGTTTGGGGCAGCGGGGAGACCCAGCCACAAGGTACAACACCTCATGAGTTCTCTCCCTCCCAGTCCTCTTCATCAAGGCTCCCAACATTTCTTTCTCCACCCCGCCATCAGACCACCTGCACTTACCTGGTCCTGGACTGTGGGAATTTGATTCTGACGACAGCTTGTAGTCCCAGTCATGACCACAGCTTCTGCTGGCACTGTCGAGACTATACATCTGCCAGCCAATCAGATTGGCCGGTATATACCTTGAGGGTGGACTTACGCCTAAGTAAGGTGCAACACTCCTGTCTCCAGCCAATTGACACTGCACTGATTCTTTGGATGGTGAGGCGTGAAACCCTGCCAACCGAGAAATCCTCAGTGGCAGGACTGAGACTATAAGCAACCATCAGATTCTAACTTCCAGAGTCCAAGACCAGACACAGGAGTCTCATGGCAGGAAGTGGTAGTCAGGGAGAGGGAGGGGGTGGAGGTCCTGATGTAGAGGCCAGAGGTGGGGCAAGGGAGGTTTGTAATGTGGAAAGTTGGGCCATCAGGGAGGCCTGAGTAGAGGCATCTCCCCTGCCCCAGAAACCCCTTTTCAGTCTCAAAATTGAAGCCACAGGTGAAGTGGCCCTGAAGTAGCCACTTTTGGGCCTCAATTGGGCAAAGGCCACACCTGCACAATGTAAAATTGTGGACACGTCAAGGCAGAAATTTATGGGCTGCAAAACTGCCAGTGGGGAATTTCTTTTTAAATAAACTTAAGAGTACCAGTTTTTTTCCAATTATGGGGCAATTTAGCAGGGCCAATCCACCTAGTCTGCACATCTTTGGGTTGTGGGGTGAGACCCACGTAGACACCGGGAGAATGTGCAAACTCCACACGGACAGTGACCCGGGATTGAACCCAGGTCCTCAGCACCATGAGGCAGCAGTGCTAACCACTGCACCACCATTTCGCCCCGACAGCATGTTCAGGACCGGGAAGGGAGATTGAAATAGTTGGCAGAGAGATTGAGGTAGTTTTCAAGGACAGAGGGATCAAGGGGTTTTATTGATAACACAAGAATTGAATGAGAATGGAACAGTTCCTGAGGAGTGAGAAACATTCACAATATCAACTAACATGGGAGCCAGGTAGCGATGTTGGATGATTTAGTGGGAATACAGTTGAGGGAACTGGAAATAAGTCTGATGGATAGTCTTGCTAGTCTCAGGTATACTATACCTGCTGAATTTGGAGGTACCACATGCAGTTTGATCATACTGCCAATGTAGGTTGGTAACATTTCCCCAAAACTCAGTATGTTGACTTCGTGTTCCCGTACCAGCTTGGTGAAATTATTGTTCAGTTCTCTCAAAGCAGGTGAATCTACGAGGAAATATTTGTGAACAAAGGTAAATAAAAAGTTGAAAATGAATCCTTATGAAATCCTAGTTTCAAAGGACAAGTATAATTGGCTTGTGGTTACAATTCAACATCGGTTACAAAAGAAACCCTGGAGCTGTGAGACATCTGTATCCTTTGAATTTGAATTAAGCAATCAATTAGATTCCAAGAGTTAAGCTGCTGAGCTCTCAGAAGCATCTTGATTGCTATAATATTAATGTAATTATTCAAAATAATATTAATAATAATAAAATACATATTATAAACTTTACTTCAGGTTTTGCACATTTCCCCCTATTCTCTATTTAGGCTTTTAATATTCTGCAAGTCATTATATGTTTGAGACTAAGGCTTGGATTTTCGACTCCTGTCCACGGTGGCCGGGTTCGGTGACGGGAATGGAAAATATTGTCAAAAGTCCAAAGTTGCGTTTTAAGTTGGCATGAAAGCTTGCTGCGATCGTCCCATACCCCCGCAAATGGTGGGCTGCGTTTCCCACCATTCAGCATCGAGGACATCATTATACACCGTAATCATGCCCTCCTTCAAAAAATCCATCCACATGGCGTGATGTCAGAACGGTGTGAATAACGACTGGCTTCAAAGGGCATGCACCTGATGAGGGAAGCTCGGAGGTGAGCGCAGCACTTGCAGAGCAGCTCGGAGTAATCGGGGTTGACTGGAGGGGGAGGGGTGGGGGCATTGGTCTGGCTCAGGGGACACCAGGATCTGACTCGGGAGTACTAGGGTCTGACTTGGGAGTACCAGGACTGACTCCGAGGGAGTTTGCCTGTTTGCTGAGGTGCGTATTGACAAATGCTTTGTACAATGCTTGCACTGGAGGTGAGAGCTCAGGATGCAGGAGAGTGGCTATAGCTGTGGCCACTTGTGGGGCAAGGGTGGTGTGCGGTGTTGCCAAAGCAGAATGTGAAATAAGGACTGGGCATCAATGTAGTGGCCAGGACAAGTGTCAATGGACTTTGATAGGCAGCTTCAGATGATGAGTGGACAAAGAGTCCTTAGGGGACAAATGCTAGCCGTCAAGTGTCTCTTTTTAATACTGCAGTGAGGAGACCGTCAGGATAATGGAGTCTGCGATCTCACTGTCATTTTTCTTGCTTATAGGCAGGAGAGATGAAGATGGCAACGGAGGCGCCTGTCTCATCAAAGGCAGAAGAACCATAAAGAGGAAGGGCCTGCTCCACATGCAGAGGATGAACCCCAGAGAGCCGTTACTTGGAGGAGCCTCGTTAGACCCAGGGTCTACAGACAGCACCTAGCATCCCTGCAGATGTCCGTGAATCAGTGTTTCTGAGAACCAGTGTTGCCGAGAACATCCAGTGAGGACATCCCACTATCTTCACATGGATTCTGTGAGCATTGCTCTCCTATCTGACTGATGGCAGTGCACACCCTCTGTGATAAGGCTCCTTGTCATAGGGATGCAGCGGTTAGCCAAAGTCCCTATATTGCAGGAGGATGATGACAAATTGCAATGAGGCAGCCCGTGTCCGCCATGTTCTGTTGTCAGTGATGACCTAGGCAGGCATCCTATGGAGGACTGACACCTGGAGGGCCCCGGCCTGCTTTCAAGGTCCTGGTGTGTAGCCACCCTCCCCAGCCTGTGGTGCTGAAGCTCAAGCGGTCACAGAAAGAGGGGATTTGAATGGGTGGGACACTCCCAGAGACACCTGGATGGATGGTCCTGGGGTGTGCACCAGTTGATCCTCCCCCCTATGGGTACCTGGGTGCCCTGGTTTATCCTTGGGGTGTAAGGACAGCTGGAGTGAGGTCGAGAAGCTCCGCAATCCTCTGGCGTTGGCACCAATGGATACCAGCAAGTGACTGCACCATGGAGAGCGCGTCCTGCAGTAGTGCCACCATGGCTGTGTTGATCTCATTATGCTGGAGTTCGGCACAATCACCTCAAGACATAAAACGGACAGGATCCGCCATGCAGCCTTACAATCTGAGGAGTGTGCCAGACATTTCTTTCTGATTTACCCACCCTTGCCTTTGGAGTTCCAGCAAAGGAGGTTTGACCGAGTCCAGAGGCTCGCCATCTGACTTTGACTCAGCAGATTCCTGGTCTCCAGCAATACTCTGAGTGCCGATACCCTGGGATGCCCCTGCCACCGCCTGCTGTGGATCAGACACTGTGATGTGCTCACCAGATTGTGATCCTGAGGCTATTCCAGAACTAGGTCTCACAGAGGTGTGTATCTGCGCTGGTGGAGGGATGGGTGACTGCTGTGATGGTTCCTCTATGTCGGGGTCTTTGAATCCCTTGTCTGTGCTTCTGTTGGGGCTGGAGTCGAGGGTCTGGCTGGTGGATTCCTTCAGCTGCTTCCCAGATATTTCAGTGAAAAAAAGGAGGTTCATTAGTGCATAGTGAGAAACAGGAGACATGACTCATAGCACTGTCGTCTGATGGATGTTGCAGTGCTGGATCTTCACCTGGTTTATCACCATCGTCCTCACCATCAGCTCAGGAGTGGTTGATGTCCTCCCCGGCCAGCTGGATTGCTCCATCTGTGAGGGCCTTCAGCTCTGAAATCCCTCCACCCATCTGGGATCTCTCCCTCTTGTTATGTTCCTGCTTCTCTTGCATGAAAAGAGATGGCTCGAGTGTAAGGAGGGCATGTACCAGGACAGATGAAAAGGATGCCTGGCATGTGTGGATGGTGAGTGGGACCAACGAGGTCACTGTTTGGGTGGAGTCTGCACGTTCTCCCCGTCTGTGCGTGGGTTTCCTCTGGGTGTTCCGGTTTCCTCCCACAGTCCAAAGATGTGCGTGTTAGGTGGATTGGCCATGCTAAATTGCCCCTTAGTGTCCAAAAAGGTTAATTACCCCAATTACTGGGTTAAGGGGATGGGGTAGAGGAGGTGTGTGCTTGAGTGGGGTGCTCTTTCGAAGGGCTGGTGCAGACTCGATGGGCTGCACTGTAAATTCTATGATTCTATGAACGAGGTGATTAGGACATGGGAGATGAAAATGTGCGTGGAAGAGTGAGTGATGGCACCGAGTGAGATTCCTGTGGACATTTCTTGTGTGTGTGCGCGTGAGTTGAGAGTTATGAGAAGAGTGACTTACCCAGGCTGTCCTCTTCTGCAAGGCGTTAACAATGGCCATTGTCTCCCATGCGGCATTCATCACCTTTCTGGCTGGTATTCCTTCTGAGCGCAGTTACAGCACATCACATTGGGCTTCTACTGCATCGAGAGACGGCCTTTCCAGAGAGCCATCCGAAAACGTGGGAGTGGATTTCTTGGCGCCCATCACTTCCCTGCGATCTGTGAAGTGCGGCTGCTGCACGCTGGCCCCGATGATTTCTGTGCTGTGGTGATGGCAGGCGGGTGAATCAGAGACCAGCGATATGGCGTGGAAACGGCGTGCAGAAGAGGACAGCCTGGGTAAGTCACTCTTCTCATAACTCTCAACTCACGCATGAAAAATGTTTGGCACTAAGTGGCACACTATACGGCAGAAAAAGCCTCAAGGCCGCTTTCCCCGCCCAACATCGGCCTTTGCTGATTTCCAATAAAATCTCGCCCCAAGCGCGGAACGTTAGGTGGAGGTCAACAGCAGCAGCAACCCAGGGGCGGGGGGCGGTTGGTTTTTCTTTTTTGTTTAGATTAGAGTGGGGCGGTTTCCTTACTGGCGTGTTTATTTGTTAAATGGGAGTTATTGTATTTTGTTGGAAATCCCATGTATAATTTTTGCTTGTTTTGTACTTTATTCCTTTTTCTGTTTGGAGTGTTTTGTTGAAAATCGTTGAAAATTTGAATAATTATATTGAAAAAAAAAATCTCGCTCCAAGTCCTGTGGCAGGGAAAGAATCCACGCCATTTCTTCCAACTCTAACCTCATTAATTATGCATCTGGGGGTTTTGTGCCGTATTCCGTGCCAGTGTGGGTTTGATAGCGCATATCCCGCCGCCACATTTAAAAGGACTCCTTCCAATCACCTCCTCCCATTGGAGATGTCGTGAAGCGGAGGTGAAGATCAGGTGCCTAAGTTTAGCAATGCCGCCCTGCACGTCCAGGATCTCCTGCCTCTTTATTTTCAGCCCATCAATTTCCTCTACCATCTCCACTTCTACAGATATTTTTTAGATTCTTCTTCCTTAGTAAATACAGCTACAAAGTACTCATTAAGTATTCTAGCCTTTTCCTGTGATCCTAAGCATATATCATCCCCCCTCACCAATAGGATCCATTTCACCTTTCACTCCCTGTTTACTACTTAAATGCCCAAAGAGGTTTTTTTGGGTTCCCTTTTATGTTGACTGCCATTATATTCTTATATTCTCTCTGCCAATCTTCACTTCCCCTTTCAAATTATAGCATTTGACCTGCTTCTTGCTTGTAGAATTCACCTTGAATGCATCATACACCTTTTGGTTTTTATCATATCCTCCATCTCCCACCTTATCGAAGAAATCCTACCTACCTACCTTTCCCTCTTGTTGAATGTACGTAGTCTGTACCTAAAGAATCTCCTGAAGCATTGTCTCGTGACAGCTTTTTCTGTCAGTCTTCCATTTAACTCTGGTTGGATTACTTCTCTAGCCACTGAAATCTTCCAATTTAGACTTTCTACTTTAGATTTTCCTTGGTCTTCTGTATTACTCGTCTATGGTCATTCTTAGCCAAGTGTTCTTTATTCAACACTTATTTTCTGCTTTCAGATTTTATGTACAGAAAGTAAGGACAAACAGACATTTTCCAGGTCATTGCTTTATGTATAAAGGGGGACAAATAGATGTAGATGTCAGAGTTGGATGTGGTTATTTTCACCAAGGGATGCTTGAAATGAATGATACTTCATGTTGAAATTACTGCAGGGAGCAATTTCAAAGCTAAACATTTTGTTTTTTATTAAAAACAGGATCAGAATACACATGCATATCAAATCCTGCTCATCCTGATCAACTGCCATGATCGAAGGTGATCCAAAATCTGGGGAGCATCTCATTGAGATGAGCTGCAGGCTATCAACGGCTGGACCCAAAACCTTTCCACTCCTGGATACCGATTTCAAAATGTTGGTAATATAGAACTCAAGTGTTCCCTTTTCGGTAACCATGCTCTCTTCCCATTTTCACTCATGGCGTTCTACTTAGGTTTAATTTTGTCTATCTTTCAATAGTTTTATCAAGTGTATTTTCTGTTGCTTTACTCTTGGTGACTAAATCTTATATGTTTACCCTCATTTTCCATACCTTAATTCTGAAAGTTCTTAAGACTCTTAACTCTGACATTTTAGATTTTGGCAAGAGATTGAGAAAAAACAACCTTGGAAAAAAATGGCAGGTCTGTTACATTGAAAAGTCATCACAGCTCCTCAGTCCCCACTGAAAATGTTTTGGACACAGAACTACAGGGTAGGTTTGACCGCGGCATATTTTTAAATTATATAGACAGAAACAAAAACATTAAGCCCTATACACAATTCAAATGTACAAATGACATACAGACTGAATGACAGAGAAACAGAAGATCGAGTTGATCAGATAAGCCAATCTTACCCTTGCTGAGTTCCTTGACTTCAACAGAGGGAAACAGTAGAAAACGAGCACTAACAGAGTACTCTGCTAAGCGAGATCCAGAATGGGGTACACTGTAAAATACAATCCCTTGGGTATTCTGAACCACTGACCTCATTTCGGGATCCTCTGAAGCATCTAAAAGCATCTTTTTGACTAGCAAACCTACAATGGAAAGATTATATTAGCTAAATGCAACAATATCAGACTTGACAAAAGAGACTAATATTGAGAGACTAATATTACAGCGATAGTAGTTAAACTCAAAAGTATCCAGCCCAGATTATTGATATAAGTAAATGTAATAGTTCCACTAGTAAATGCAGTAACTATGCATTACAATGATGCAGGGAATTAGCAATCACAAAGTCAATTCATTTCCAATCGAGCTAGATTAAGCTATACCCAATCTCCAGGTTTCTGACCCAAATACTTCCAAACTAGAGCCATATGCTCAAACTTGCCAAAGCACATGACTGTCTCAGCATTGCTGCGAACACCAAATATTCTCAGTCCCCCAAAATCCCAGGGTCCTGAACAAATTGCTGTGAAATGTCAGGACCACTCATTATAGTGCCCTTAATCTTTAAAATTATATTGGAGAAATTCAGCACCTCCATCCATATACAGCTAAATCCCGTGACTCACAACCCAATTTGGGCAAACTGGAGGTTCACCACCCTCATCAACCTGCAAATTCCGCATAAGTTCAGGGACTTTAAATTATTTTTTTCCACTGCAGTGCTCCGACAGAACAGTTAGAACATAGAACATAGAACAGTACAGCACAGAACAGGCCCTTCGGCCCTTGATGTTGTGCCGAACAATGATCACCCTACTTAAACCCACGTAACCCGTATACCCATAACCCAACAATCCCCCCATTAACCTTACACTACGGGCAATTTAGCATGGCCAATCCACCTAACCCGCACATCTTTGGACTGTTGTCTATCTCTAATTTTGTTTTTTTAATTTAGAGTACCCAATTCAGTTTTTCCAATTAAGGGACAATTTAGCTTGGCCAATCCACCTATCTGCATATCCCTGGGTTGTGGGGGCGAAATCCACGCAAACATGGGGAGAATGTGCAAACTCCACACAAACAGTGACCCAGAACCGGTCCCACAAAAAACAAAATCCGGCATCAGCTTCGGAAGCGGGAGGCAGCTAGGGAGATTGGGGGAGTTAGGGACGGAAGAGGGAGCACGGTACGAAGTGCGGTGGGCATCAATGGGGTCTTTAGGAGCTTCTATGAGGGACTGTACCGGTCTGAGCCCCCAGTGGAGGAGGGAGGGATGGATCGCTTCCTGGACAGGCTGAGGTTTCCGAGAGTGGAGGAGGAGCAGGTGGCGGGGTCGGGGGCGCCAGTTGGACTGGAGGAGCTGGTTAAGGCGATAGGGAACATGCAGATGGGGAAGGCACCGGGGCCAGATGGGTTCCCGGTTGAATTCTACAAGAAGTATTCAGACCTGCTGGGCCTTCAAGTTAGGACCTTCAACGAGGCAAGGGAAGAGGGGGGCTCTGCCCCCGACAATGTCTAGGGCGCTGATCTCCCTGATCCTGAAGCGGGATAAGGATCCCCTACAGTGTGGGTCATATAGGCAGATTTCACTCCTAAATGTAGATGCAAAGCTGCTGGCAAAGATATTGGTCATTAGGATTGAGGACACCGTGCCACAGGTCATACACGAGGATCAAACGGGGTTTGTGAAAGGGAGGCAATTGAATGCTAATGTACAGAGGCTCTTGAATGTTATAATGATGCCGGCAGTGGAAGGAGGTGGAGATAGTGGTGGAGATACTGGCGGCGATGGATGTGGAGAAGGCCGTTGATAGGGTGGAATGGGGATACCTGTGGGAGGTGCTGAAAAGGTTTGGGTTTGGAGAGGGGTTCGTTAGGTGGGTGAGGCTGCTATATGTGGCCCCGGTGGTGAGTGTGGCCACGAACGGAAGGAGGTCAGAGTATTTCCGTCTGCACTGGGGGACGAGGCAGGGGTGTCCCCTGTCTGGGCTGGAGGGGGATAGTCCCGGGGGCGGGGGCGGAGGAGCATCGGCTGTCAATATACGCGGATGACCTACTGTTGGACGTAGCGGACCCGGTGGGGGGAATGCCGGAGGTGATGAGGATCCTTAGGGAGTTCGGGGATTTCTCCGGATATAAGCTCAATATGGGGAAGAGCGAGCTGTTCATTGTGCACAAAGGGGACCAGGAGGGGGGGATTGGTGAGCTTCCGCTTAAAAGGGCGGAGAGGAGTTTTAGGTACCTGGGGGTACAGGTAGCCAGGAGCTGGGGGGCCCTGCATAGGCTTAATTTCACGAGACTGGTGGAGCAGATGGAGGAGGAGTTTAAGAGGTGGGACACGCTGCCACTCTCCCTAGCGGGCAGGGTCCAGTCAGTCAAAATGACGGTGCTCCCGAGGTTTTTGTTCTTGTTCTAACTCCTCCCTATTCTGATTCCTAAGGCTTTTTTCAGGCGGGTCAACAGGAGTGTTATGGGGTTTGTGGGGGCGCAGAAGACCCCGAGGGTGAGAAGGGTGTTCCTGGAGCAGAGCAGGGATGCCTAACCTCTGTGGGTACTATTGGGCCGCCAACGTGGCGATGATACGTAGGTGGGTGCTGGAGGGTGAGGGGGCGGCATGGAAGAGGTTGGAGATGGCGTCCTGTGTGGGCACGAGCCTGGAGGCGCTGGTGACAGCGCCGCTACCGTTTCCCCCAACGAAGTATACTACGAGCCCGGAGGTGGCGGCTACCCTCAAAATCTGGGGGCAATGGAGGCGGCACAGGGGGGAGGTGAGGGCTTCAGTGTGGTCCCCGATACGGGGAACCACCGGTTTATCCCGGGGAGAATGGATGGGGGGGTTCCTGAGTTGGCACAGGGCAGACATTAAAAGGATGGGGGACCTGTTTGTGGACGGGAAATTCGCGAGCCTGGGTAAGCTGGAGGGGAGGTTCGGCCTACCCCCGTGGAACACCTTCAGATACATGCAGGTAAGGGCATTTGTTAGGCGGCAGGTGGCGGAGTTCCCACTGTTGCTGTCAAGAGGGGTGGGCGGACGGGTGAGGGTTTTTCGTTTTTTTCATTGGGCGTGTATATTCGTTTTCATGTTAATTATTTATGTTCACTTATTATTTGTGTATAAGGGGGGGTTACTGTTCTTATTTCTTTCCGTTCTTGTTGATAAAAGTTTGTGAAAACTTGAATAAAAATTATTTAAAAAATGTTTTTAAAAAACAAAATCCGGGGGGGGGGTCTAGCCCTCCCAAATCTACAATTCTACCACTGGGCGGCGACGGCCGAGCAAATAAAGGGATGGATCAAGGAGCCAGAAGCCGAGTGGGTGCCGAGTCTGTTCGGCTGGCGGTCAGCAGCATCACCCAAAGCTGCAGACCGGCTGTCCGACCTCTCAGAATCTCTCCAAATAGAGAAAATCAAATTTGCCAGCCGAGGGTCAGACGACGACTTCCACAGAACATGGGAGCCATTCACCCAATTTTTCCGGGACCTGCTTGTGGCCAACGAACAAACAGAAGAATAGCCAGGTAGCCAAGAACCAGGGGAAAATAGCCGAGGCAGGGGAGGGAGGGATAGACCGGGGGGTGGGGGGGCTGGAAGAGAGAGATACCAACTAAACCTAAGAGAAAAGAAAGGCGAATCACAGGAGAAGGAGGGGGGGGGGGGGGGGAGGGGGTGGAAGAGGGAGGAGACAGGAAACAATAGAGGGGAACCGTGAGGTGGGGGGGGGGGGGGGGGGGTGGGGGGGGGGGGGGGGGGAGGCAAGGGAATGACAGCCGGAAGGAGGGCACGGGGAACAATAACAAACTTGGCATCTACAGGAGCAGAGAACAAGGAAAATCCAGGCGAAAGGCTGAAGCGGAGATGATCGCGAGACGACAACGGCAGCGAAAACTGTCCGGGAGAAGCAAGCGACAACACCAACACCAGATCCATTTGCGTATTGCCCTCTGTAATTATTCTGTATTTGTTTCCCAGGCGCCCAAATGTATATGTACTCCCCCAGTTCCCCCCCCCCCCCCCCCCCCCCCCTCACAAACAGATGCCTACTTATGTGCTAAAAACAATACTGCCAATTGTACAGAGCTGCTGGTGTTGAGCTAGCAAATAATACCCTATCAGTTATTTTATTCAAACTTTTTTGTTGTTGTTTGTTTTGTTTTTTGTACATGTTCCCTTCTCTTCTATGTGTGTATATATATATATATGTATATATATGTTTTCTATTTTGCATAGATAATGGTAAATATACTTTATTCAAAAACCCAATAAAAAACATTTATATAAAAAAAGAATCTGTGTGCCCTGGTTCTAGAATTCTCCACCAAAAGAAACAATTTTATCCTGTTCACTACCTCTTCCCTTCATAATTTTCTGCACCTCAATTAAGTCGCACTCAGCCTTCTTTGTTCCAAGGAAAATAGCCCCAACCTATCCAATCTCTCCTCATAGCTACTTTTCTAACCCTGGCAACATTCTTGTAAACCTCTGCACTCTCTCCAGAGCAATTACGTCCTTACTGTAATGTGACCAGAACTGCACACAATACTCTCGTGGTCTACTATATCTGCATCTTCCATTTCCTTTGTAGATATGGAGTCAAAATATTAATTTAAAACCTTCCCACAGCCTCCCACATTTTCCTTAACTAACTTTCCGGCATTAATATATTGTCAAACATCTTTGGGGTTTCTTTAACTTTACTTGCTAATCTTGTTTCATGGCTTCTCTTTGATGTCTTCATTTCCTTTTATACTTCACCCCTGCACTTCCTATACTTGTGTAGGCTATCTGCAGCACAAAGTTCTTTGTGCCTATCATACACTTGCTTTTTCTGTTTGATCTTCCCCTGTATGCCTCCAGACAGCCCGGGGGGGCGGGTCGTCGAGATTTGAGATTGGGCACTATCACTCTTATCTCTGGAGTGGGCATGTCTACTTTGTACATTTAGGATCTCACTTTTTAGTGCTTCCCACTGGTTTTCCTGTTTTCTCCTCAGCCAAACTTCTTCAAAATGTGCCTTCCCCCAGTGCACCAGCGCAAAACATCGCAGACACTTGATTTTCACTGGATATCATTTGTACTTGAAATCGCTCACTCATTTCATATTTCATAGAATTTACAGTGCAGAAGGAGGCCATTCGGCCCATCGAGTCTGCACCGGCTCTTGGAAAGAGCACCCTACCCAAGGTCAACACCTCCACCCTATCCCCATAACCCAGTAACCCCACCCAACACTAAGGGCAATTTTAGACACTAAGGGCAATTTATCATGGCCAATCCACCTAACCTGCACATCTTTGTGACTGTGGGAGGAAACCGGAGCACCCGGAGGAAACCCACGCACACACGGGGAGGATATGCAGACTCCGCACAGACAGTGACCCAAGCCGGAATCGAACCTGGGACCCTGGAGCTGTGAAGCGATTGTGCTATCCACAATGCTACCGTGCTGCCCTAGCACTAGCTTTGCCAATTTCTGCCTATTAAAGCACCAAAAATAGTGTAAATCTAGCCCTCTATGTTTTTGTTAAAAAGTAGGGGACAAAATTGGTCTTGGTAGCACTAGTGTCATAGGAGTGTCCCTTTCAGAAATGTTTTTGTCTTATCACATGGCTTCAGTGATGTCATAGTGTGGGTGGAGTTGGGCTGTGGCTCTGTGAGTTTTTATTTTTGCTTTATGTTTGGAGCTGGTTTGTGGATCTGGGGGGTTTTACTTTCGCTTTGAGTTTTGGACTGATTTTGATCTGCACAGGTTGAAAGAGTGTTTCTTTATCTTCATTTTAAAAACTGCTTCCAGACTACTTGATAACTTAAAAGAGATAATTGCTTTCTGGAAGGAATTGAAATCTGCTGTTTGAGAAGGGAACAGAGTATCACTAACAAGTCTTATACCAGTGAGAATTGGACCGCACCCTTGAAAAGGGGTTTCTGGTTTTACTTGGATTTTGTTATTGAATTGGAACAGTTAAAGGGGGAATAGATTGCTGCAGCTGTGTCGGTCTTTTACATTTGTAGTTGATAACATTTCTGTGTGTTAGAAAATTGTTAACTAAATTCGTAGAATAAAGCTTGTTTTTTGATTAAAAGTGCCTAAGAACTCTGTTAAATAACACCTGAAAGGCAGGCTCTTGTGCTCATGATAACCAAAATCAATAAATGATTGCAGGCCAGGTGGAATCCATAATATACTTTGGTGTTTTCAAAACCCTGGCCCATAACACCAGGAACACTTAGGTTTAAGATCCACTCGTGTCCAATCCATGTGTGTATACCTCTGCCACAAATTGTGTCAGATACTACTTCAGTGAGGGTGCATGCATACAGCTACCACCCATCAGAAGTATACAGAGCACCATTTTGGAGCTAAATGATCGAGTGGATCTTGCACAGTTAAATATGGGTTAAACAGAATGAAGTATTCTCCGCAAACTAAGCAGATGTTTTTTGCTGGTTGATTTTTTATGGCTGTGGATACAATTCTCCAAGTGTTTGATGCTTTCAAGTTATAATTGTGATGAACAAGGTATAATTTTAAGTTGAATTTTTAAAAATATGTATTTTTGTGATAAGGAAGGTAGAGGGCTCCCAGTTTCACTTCGGTTTTTTATGAGCCTTGGTGCCTCGAAGTTTGGGCAGATCTCTGGTTGAAAGGTTTTTTGTTTTTATATATATATATATATATATATATATATATTTAAATGTGGTTCCACAATCTCTGAAGTTAAATACGAGTTATTTTGAAAACAAAATAGAAAAAACTGGGCTGTTGTTGGTGACGGTGGTCAAGTGACACAGGGAAGAGTTCAGTGTGTGTCAGAGAGTGAAGGCAGGGATTTTCCACTCTCTGAGATAAGAAATACCACAAAGTTACTGAGAGATTGGGTCTAGGGAATTAATGTTATTTTTCTGCAGTTCAAGCAACATTGAGTTCAAAATGTGATTTTGGGTGTGTTGGGGAGAGATGAGTTGGGTGAGAAACATCAAGTGAACGTTCAAGAATTCACCGGAAGAAAACCATTTGCACATGTGCCAGGTTTAATGTGCTCTACTGATCCTTTAAGGGATATGGGGCAAAGGCTGCATGTCAAGTGAGATCACAAATCAGCCATAATGTGGAACTAGCCTGACGGGCTAAGTGGTCTACTCCTGCTCCTACATTCCTAAGATATGTGGAAGAACTAGAGAAGCCAGTATTGTTCTCCTCAAAGTAGAGCATAGAGATTAAGAGGAGGTTTGATAGGAGGTGTCAAAAGTCATAAATGATTCTGAGAGAATAAATCAGGAAAAAACGTGTCCAGTAACAGAGGACATAGATTTCAGGTGATTGGCAAATGAATCAGAAGTGCCATATGGAAACAATTTCTACTCAGCAAAATATTGTGATCTGGAATGTATTATCTGAAATTATTGTGGAAGCATGGTGAATAGTAACATTCAGAGTAGAATTGGGTAAATATTTGAATGAAAATAAATGAAATCATGGTGAAAGAGGAGGGGAATTGAATTAATTGAAAAGCTTCAACAAAGAATCAGCATATTTTGATGTCCTGAATGTCCTCCTTATGTGTTAAATTACTCAAAAATAATACAATATAATGTTTAGCTGCTCTATCTTCCTATTTCTCGCCTCACTGGTACGTGGCACAGGAAGTAATCCCGAGATTACAATCCTAGAGGTCCTGTCTTTTAACAACATAGTACTCATTGCTGGTTTTCTGGGAGGCAAGCATCACAGGCACTACCTGCCTCAGTGAAAACCAATGTTGCAGCTGTCGTGTAAGGTACACTGGTATAACACTGGCTGCAACTGGATGCAGCTTAGATCAAAAAGATACTCCAGACCTTGAAGTTAGTTCAATCAGGTTTATTGAACTAATAGCACAGTCAGCACAGTTCTCAGTGAGTTCGACTCTCTGCTAAAGTAAGTGTGGTTACTCTGTCTGACTGAATCAGACTAGCTCTTAGCCACATGGTGGAGGTGGGAGATTGTAACAAGATCCTTGACTGACTCTCTAGATGTCCATCAGTGGAAAGAGGCGGAGTGTGAGTGCTTCGTGTCTTTTATAGTCAGATCCCACCCCTGAGTGTCCTGCCTGCTTATTGGTCATGTCCTGTTCTCTGTGTCCATGAGCTGCTTGTCTGTGCCTGCCTGTACATTATGTGTGTGTCTGCATATCATGACATCTCCCCTTTTTTAAAATGTTTGTATGACGTATTTAAAGGAATAGGTCAATATTAACATATATACATGCAGTGAATGTGAACATATGTACATGTGAAAACAACTGTCTAATGCGAGAACACAGAACATAGCAAACAGAACAAATGTTCATAAGCCAGTCTCTGTGGCTTGCGTCTGATCCTGGTCAACCGCTGGAGAGGTGGTGGTGGGGACGACAGCGACTTGATGGGCGGGATTGAAGCCTGAATGGTGGCCTCGTGAGTCGAGGTATCAGGAGGTGGCAAAACAACATAAGGAAACGGAGAAGAATGTGGGACAGAGCGGAAACTGTTTGTTTGCTTTTGTAAAGTTCTTACCTCCCATACTATGTGCAATCCACACTACTGGCCTATCCCCAACACCTGCAGCTTTCAGTTTAGTCAGGAGCTCCCGACCCCTGTAAGCCAAGGATTTCCTGGATAAAAACAAAAAATTAGACAAGCTGTTAATTCTTGCTGGTTTCAAACCTAAGAGTGCTTCTAAATTTTAAGAAAATGCATTATAAGCTGAAAGGGGAAAATGTACAATGTAGTAACTTCCACAAGCTAAATCTAAAACTTATTTCTGTTAAATTAAATATCCATTAAGGAATCTTATGAAGTTGTAACAATCCCAGCTGGTGTTATACAATCATATAATCTACAGTGCAGAAGGAAGCCACTCAGCCCATCGAGTCTGCACCAGCTCTTGGAAAGAGCACCCTACTTAAGCCCACATCTCCACCCTAGCTCCGTAACCCGACCTAACCCAAGGGCAATTTAGCATGGCCAATCCACCTAACCTGCACATCTTTGGACTGTGGGAAGAAACCGGAGCACCCGGAGGAAACCCACGCAGACACAGGAAGAACGTGCAGATTCCGCGCAGACAGTGACCCAAGCCAGGAATCAAACCCGGTCCCTGGTGCTGCGAAGCAACAGTGCTAACCACTTCTTTAGCTTTGGACTTGCTCTCTGTTCCTTTTCATGTCCTGTCTGTTCTGGTACTTTCTGTGGTATGCTGCTTCCAACTGAACTAATACTGGTGTTCTGACTCTGTAGGTTTCCCACTCTGGTCCTCTGTTGTGCTGTGTAGCAGCACAGCCTTTTTGTTCTACTTTCTTTTGGCTTCCCTTCAACAGTCATAAAACCTCATTAAAATGAAGATATACAAACAGGTCCAAACCTGATGTCTCCACTTTAAAATTAAACTAGACCTAAGTTTCATGTTTTTAACCCACAAATAAATTACATTCAAACTTAAAGCTAAAACCTATTCCTAATACCCACATATACAAATATAACTTACTTGAAACTATTTCTATTTCCTAACACGTCAGAATAGGACCTTAATTATTGCTTCATGCATCTGACCAGACCATACCACCTATCATTCTGTTCGCCAAAGAAAAAAAGAGTAAAAACAACAAGGTTGTTGTGATGGGAGACTTCAACTTCCCCAATGTTGACTGGGACTCACTTAGTGCTAGGGGCCTGGAGGGGGCAGAGTTTGTAAGGAACATCCAGGAGGGCTTCTTAAAACAATACGTAGACAGTCCAACCAGGGAAGGGGCTGTACTGGACCTGGTATTGGGGAATGAGCCCTGCCAGGTGGCAGAAGTTTCAGTAGGGGAGCATTTCGGGAACAGTGACCACAATTCAGTAAGTTTTAATGTGCCGGTGGACAAGGATAAGAGTGGTCCTAGGGTGAATGTGCTAAATTGGGGGAAGGCTAATTATAACAATATTAGGTGGGAACTGGAGAACCTAGATTGGGGGCGGATGTTTGAGGGTAAATCAACATCTGACATGTGGGAGGCTTTCAAATGTCAGTTGAAAGGAATTCAGGACCGGCATGTTCCTGTGAGGAAGAAGGATAAATATGGCAAATTTCGGGAACCTTGGATAACGAGAGATATTGTAGGCCTCGTCAAAAAGAAAAAGGAGGCATTTGTCAGGGCTAGAAGGCTGGGAACAGACGAAGCCTGTGTGGAATACAAGGAAAGTAGGAAGGAACTTAAGCAAGGAGTCAGGAGGGCGAGAACAGGTCACAAAAAGTCATTGGCAAATAGGGTTAAGGAAAATCCCAAGGCTTTTTCCACGTACATAAAAAGCAAGAGGGTAGCCAGGGAAAGGGTTGGCCCACTGAAGGATAGGCAAGGGAATCTATTTGTGGAGCCAGAGGAAATGGGTGAGGTACTAAATTAATACTTTGCATCAGTATTCACCAAAGAGAAGGAATTGGTGGATGCTGAGTCTGGAGAAGGGTGTGTAGATAGCCTGGGTCACATTGAGATCCAGAAAGATGAGGTGTTGGGCGTCTTGAAAAATATTAAGATAGATAAGTCGCCAGGGCCGGATGGGATCTACCCCAGAATACTGAAGGAGACGAGAGAGGAAATTGCTGAGGCCTTGACAGAAATCTTTGGATCCTCACTGTCTTCAGGTGATGTCCCAGAGGACTGGAGAATAGCCAATGTTGTTCCTTTGTTTAAGAAGGGTAGCAAGGATAATCCAGGGAACTACAGGCCGGTGGGCCTTACGTCAGTGGTAGGGAAATTACTGGAGAGAATTCTTTGAGACAGGATCTACTCCCATTTGGAAGCAAATGGACGTATTAGTGAGAGGCAGCATAGTTTTGTGAAGGAGAGGTCGTGTCTCACTAACTTGATAGAGTTTTACGAAGAGGTCACAAAGATAATTGATGCAGGTAGGGCAGTGGATGTTGTCTATATGGACTTCAGTAAGGCCTTTGACAAGATCCCTCATGGTAGACTGTACAAAACGTGAAGTCACACGGGATCAGGGGTGAGCTGGCAATGTGGATACAGAACTGGCTAGGTCACAGAAGGCAGAGAATAGCAATGGAAGGGTGCTTTTCTAATTGGAGGGCTGTGACTAGTGGTGTTCCGCAGGGATCAGTGCTGGGACCTTTGCTGTTCGTAGTATACATAAATGATTCGGAGGAAAATGTAATTGGTCTGACTAGGAAGTTTGCAGACGACACAAAGGTTGGTGGAACTGCGGATAGCGGTGAGGACTGTCAGAGGATACAGCAGGATTTAGATTGTTTGGAGACTTGGGCGGAGAGATGGCAGATGGAGTTTAATCCGGACAAATGTGAGGTAATGCATTTTGGAAGGTCTAATGCAGGTAGGGAATATACAGTGAATGGTAGAACCCTCACGAGTATTAAAAGTCAGAGAGATCTAGGTGTACAGGTCCACAGGTCACTGAAAGGGGCAACACAGGTGGAGAAGGTAGTCAAGAAGGCATACGGCATGCTTGCCTTCATTGGCCGGGGCAATGAGTATAAATTGAGTATAAAAGCAAGTCATGGTGCAGCTGTATAGAACCATAGTTAAACCACACTTGGAGTATAGTGTTCAATTCTGGTCGCCTCCCTACCAGAAGGATGCCGGCCATTGCGGAGGCTTACACGGCCGGCACGGAGGAATAGAGTGCCCCCAAGGCACAGGCCCGCCTGCGGATCGGTGGGCCCCGATCGCGGGCCAGGCCGCCGTGGAGGCACCCCCCGGGGCCAGATCGCCCCCGCGGCCCCCCGCGGCCCCCGGAGCACGCCCGCGCCACCAGGTCCCGCCGGTAAGGGACCTACTCCAATTTCCGCCGGCAGGACCTGCATAGAATGGGCGGGACTTCAGCCCATCGCGGGTGTGATGACAGACGGCTGCTTTGGTGACTGGAAGCCAGTGTCCAGTGGCATACCACAGGGATCAGTGCTGGGACTCTTGTTGTTTTTCATTTATATAAATTACATAGATGACTGATAGTAGGATCAGTAGGTTTGCGGATGACACAAATATCGGCTGGGTAGTTCACAGTGAGGCCAAGTGCCTTGGGGTACAGGAGGATATAGATGGGATGGTCAAATGGGCAAAAAGGTGGCACGTGGAATTTAATCCTGAAAAATGTGAGGTGATACACTTGGGAAGGAATAATTTGACAAGGAAGTATTCAGTGACACAGGCAAGTTTTGAGGAACAAAGTGACCGTGGCGTGTTTGTCCATAGATCTCTGAAGGCAGAAGGTCAGGTTAATAAGGTGGTGAAAAAGACATATGGGACACTTGGCATAGATTACAATAGCAGGGAGGTCATGTTGCAGTTGTATAGAACTTTGGTGAGGTCACAGCTGGAGTACTGTGAGAATTCTGGTCGCCACATTATCGGACGGATGTGATTGCATTGGAGGGGGTGCAGAAGCGATTCACCAGGATGTTGCCTGGAATGGAACATTTAAGTTATGAAGAGAGGTTGGATAGGCTTGGGTTGTTTTCTCTGGAGCAGAGAAGACTGAGGGGGTGACCTGATCAAGGGGTACAAGATTATGAGGGCATGGACAGGGTGGATAGGGAGCAGCTGTTCCCCGTAGTTGAAGGGTCAGTTATGAGGGGACACAAGTTTGAGGTGAGGGGAAGGAGGTTTAGTGGGGATTTGAAGAAAAACTTTTTTACTCAGGGGTGGTGATGGTCTGGAATGCACTGGTTGGGAGGGTGCTAGAGGCAGGTTGCGCACCCCGGACCCCCCCCAAATAGTGCACCCAGCCCGTGGCACAGTCCTCCCTGCCCACGGATCGGCCCTCCCCCGATTGTGGCGGTGCTGGACTGAGTCCGCAGCCGCCATATGGAGTTCCTGACGGATGAGACCATGAGAGACGCACGCCATCGGGAACTCGGCTGGTCGGTGGCGTAGCATCGGGGGTGGGTCTCAGGCAATGTCCTGAGGCCATCAGTATGGCGTTGGAGGGGGTGGAGCATCACAAAAGCGGCGCCACCCCCAATTTGGTCGTGAACGGAGATTCCCCAGCTGACCACCAGATGCAATTTTGGCGTCGGCGACCGGAGAATCCTGCCCAAGGTGTTTCTCCAGAAAGCCAACTGCCTGTGAGTAAGTATTTTCTAAGCTGCAGGGACCCTGAATGAGTGACTCTACAGGGAAGACCATTACCATCTGTAAACCAGAGACTTTAATTGCTGTTTAGAAAGTGTGCGAAAGAACCACCACCTGAAGCAAAAACTCTTATCTTTTGACTTTCATCCTTATTATTTCTTTCACCCCTCCTCCCTCTGTCTTGTGTGTGTGGGTTGAGGGTGGGGCTGTTGAATTGGGAGTCAGGGTAAGGTGATAGTTGACCAGTGGTATTTGCTGCATTTTCCCATTATAGTAAATGTGTTTACATTTACAAACCTGGTGACTGTAATTATTGGGCAGCCAAGGGCCAAAGAATTTGGGTCTTTTTATAAGAATTGTTGGTCACTTGTATTGGAGCTTCCTCACATGTAGGTGGAAGTCGCATGTTTGGTGGCTCCAGTTTTTTGGAAAAGGTTTTGTGAGAAGTTGTGGGAAGCTCGGAGACAGTTTAAGGATGTCAAAAACCAGAAAAAAGATAAGAGGGGAAAAAGGGAGTGAGCGAACGTTCATCGTTGAACGTGGTGAGGGGTTCAGCGGGAGAAAAGATGGTGGGAGAGAGCTCGCCAGGTGGAGCCGCGCCCATCACAATAGAAAAGATGGCCGAAATGATGGCTGGTGATTTTGAGCGACTGTTCTCAAAACATTTCAAAAATCATCGGATAGAGATAACGACCTCGCTCTAGGAGTGGGTGGGGGAGACCCTTGTCCTAATGTGAGAGGCATTGGCGGAGACTTCGGCGGTGTGGGAGCAAGGTGGGAAGATTGAAAGGGTGGAGGAGTTATTGTGTCAGCATAGCTACCAGTTCACCTCGATTGATGAGGAGCTGCGGAGGATGGCGGAGATCACAGAGGGCTGATAGCCAAAGTAGAGGACCTGGAGAACAGATCATGAAGGCAGAACTTGAGGATCATGGGTGTGCCTGAGGCGCTACAGGGTCCGGGGCCTACAGAGTACTTTGCTGAGATGCTTGCAAAGTTGAGAGCCCTCCTACTACGAATTGGACAGGGCACACCAATCGCTCTGGCCAAAATCAAAAACCAATGAGCCACTGAAAACTGTGATTGTCTGTTTTCACAATTTTCAGGTAAAGGAGGTGCTGAGGTGGGTGAAGCAGAAGAATGAACATTCTGCCACGGTTCTGTTTGTTTTCCAAAGCCATTATTTAAGTAGGTAGATAGGCTGGTCTCGTTGTTTGTGTGGGCAGGGAAGATGGCCAGGATAAGGAAAGCGGTATTCCAAATGGGGGCGGTAATCAGGGGGGGGGGGGGGGGGGGGGGGGGGGGGTTGGTTCTTCAGAACTTGCTATACTATTACTGGGCGGTGAACTGTAACATGACCTGCCGACTCTTGTACTCAATACCCCGTCCGATGAAGGCAAGCATGCCGTATGCCTTCTTGACCGCTCTATTGACCTGCGTTGCCACCTTCAGGGTACAATAGACCTGAACTCCCAGATCTCTCTGGACATCAATTTTCCCCAGGACTCTTCCATTGACCGGATAGTCCGCTCTTGAATTGGATCTTCCAAAATGCATCACCTCGCATTTGCCTGGATTGAACTCCATCTGCCATTTCTCTGCCCAACTCTCCAATCTATCTATATTCTGCTGTATTCTCTGACAGTCCCTCTCGCTATCTGCAACACCACCAATCTTAGTATCATCTGCAAACTTGCTAATCAGACCACCTATACCTTCCTCCAGATCATTTATGTATATCACAAACAACAGTGGTCCGAGCACAGATCCCTGTGGAACACCACTAGTCACCTTTCTCCATTTTGAGACACTCCCTTCCACCACTACTCTCTGTCTCCTGTTGCCCAGCCAGTTTTTTATCCATCTAGCTAGTACACCCTGAACCCCATGCGACTTCACTTTTTCCATCAACCTGCCATGGGAGACTTTATCAAACGCCTTACTGAAGTCCATGTATATGACATCTACAGCCCTTCCCTCATCAATAAACTTTGTCACTTCCTCAAAGAATTCTATTAGATTTGTAAGACATGACCTTCCCTGCACAAAACCATGCTGCCTATCACTGATCAGTCTATTTTCTTCCAAATGTGAATAGATCCTATCCCTCAGTATCTTCTCCAACAGTTTGCCTACCACTGACGTCAAGCTCACAGGTCTATAATTCCCTGGATTATCTCTGCTACCCTTCTTAAATAAAGGGACAAAATTAGCAATTCTCCAGTCCTCCGGGACCTCACCCGTGCTCAAGGATGCTACAAAGATATCTGTTAAGGCCCCAACTATTTCGTCCCTCACTTTCCTCAGTAACCTGGGATAGATCCCATCTGGTCCTGGGGACTTGTCCACCTTAGTGCCATTTAGAATACCCAAAACTTCCCCCTTCCTTATGGCGACTTGACCTAGAGTATTTAAACATCCATCCCCAGCCTCAACATCCATCATGTCCCTCTCCTTGGTGAATACCAATGCAAAGTACTCATTAAGAATCTCACCCATTTCCTCTGACTCCACGCATAAATTCCCTCTTTTGTCTTTGAGTGGGCCAATCCTTTCTCTAGTTACCCTCTTGCTCCTTATATACGAATAAAAGGCTTTGGGATTTTCCTTAACCCTGTTAGCCAAGATATTTCATGACCCCTTTTAGCCCTCTTTGTTGCGTGTTTGAGATTCGTCCTACTTTCCCGATATTCCTGCAAAGCGTCATCAGTTTTAAGTTTCCTAGATCTTATGTATGCTTCCTTTTTCATCTTAGCTAGTCTCACAATTCCACCCGTCATCCATGGTTCCCTAATCTTGCCATTTCAATCCCTCATTTTCACAGGGACATGTCTGTCTTGCACTCTAATCAACCTTTTCTTAAAAGACTCCCACATTTCAAATGTGGGCTTACCCTTAAACTGCTGCTTCCAATTCACATTCCCTAGCTCCTGCCGAATTTTGTTATACTTGGCCTTTCCCCAATTCAGCACTCTTCCTTTAGGACCACTCTCGTCTTTGTCCATGAATACTCTAAAACTTACGGAATTGTGATCGCTATTCCCAAAGTATTCACCAACTGAAACTTCAACCACCTGGCTGGGATCATTTCCCAATACCAGGTCCAGTATGGCCCCTTCCCGAGTTGGACTATTTACATACTGCTCTAAAAAAACTCTCCTGGATGCTCCTTACAAATTTTGCTCCATCTACGCCTCCAACACTACACGAGTCCCATTCAATGTTGAGGAAGTTAAAATCTCCCATCACAACCACCTTATTGCTCCTACATTTTTCGATAATCTGTCTACATATTTGTACCTCTGCTTCACGCTCGCTTTTGGGAAGCCTGTAGTAAAGTCCCAACAATGTTACTGCACCCTTCCTATTTCTTAGCTCTACCCGTATTGCCTCAGTGCTCGAATCCTCCATAGTGCCCTCCTTAATCACAGCTGTGATATCATCTCTGACTAGTAATGCAACTCCTCCACCCTTTTTACCTCCCTCTCTATCCCTCCTGAAGCATCGATATCCTGGGATATTTAGTTGCCAATTTTGCCCTTCCCTCAACCAAGTCTCAGTAATACCAATAACATCATATTCCCAGGTACTAATCCAAGCCCGAAGTTCATCTGCCTTACCTACTACACTTCTCGCATTCAAACTTTTGTGAGGGCCACGAAGAATCCAGCACGAGTTTTCAGGATACAAAGAAATAACATTTATTTACAATAACATATACACAACAGCAGCAACTTCCCTTGCTGCTCACTCCTCTCTCTCTCTGGTTCCAAACTGGCCAGCTCTATTTATGCAGTGAGTCTGCTAATGATTTCTCCGCCCCCCCCCCCCTCATTGGGGAAGCTCATACTCCCACAGGATTGTGGGGTTGTCATTAGTCCCCAGCCAATGGTAAGCAGGCAGGTTATAACAAAAACAAATGCACCTCAGACCACCTGTCCCTTTGCGTTCATCATCTCTTCCCTGTCTACTCTTCCCCTTAGTCACAATGAGTTTATTATCTAGTACCTTACTGGCTTTAGTTGCTGCCTCTTTACTGACCTCTAACTTCCTAATCTGGTTCCCATGCCCCTGCCACATTAGTTTAAATCCTCCCCAACAGTGTTAGGACATTGATTCCAGTCCTGCCCAGGTGTAGACCATCCGATTTGTAATGGTCCCACCTCCCCAGAACCGGTTCCAATGTCCCAAATGTCTGAACCCCTCCCTCTTGCACCATCTCTCAAGCCACATATTCATTGGCACTGGTAGCAATCCTGAGATTACTGCCTTTGAGGTCCTATTTTTTAACTTATCTCCTAACTCCTTAAATTCTGATTGTAGGACCTCATCCCGTTTTTTAACGTATATCGTTGGTGCCTATATGCACCACGACAACTGGCTGTTCACCCTCCCCCTTCAGTATGTCCTGCAGCCAATCTGAGACATCCCTGACCTGTGCACCTGGGAGGCAACATACCATTCGGGAGTCTCGTTTTCGACCACAGTTGGGAGGTGCGAGGGCCAGGCCAGCGCCGGCATTCTAGTTTTCGAGGAGCAGCAGTCAGCTTGACCTGTCATGTGAGAGTGCCTTTAAGAAATGGATGTTCAAGCAATGTATCTTTAAGAAATGCAGTGATGTCAGAGTGGATGGAGCTGGGCTTTAGCTCAGCCATATTGAAGTTTTTTTTTAGTTTCAGTTTTGAGGAAAAGAGCTTGGGTGTGTCTGTGTTTGCAGTGAGCTGGATCTGCTGTGATCTCTGCCAGGAAAGACTATCACTGAATCATTTGGGTGACTTAAACTCATAATGGTAATGTCTTTAACCTGATGTGTTTCTGTTTAAAGGTGTTAAGTCTCTTGGATGTTTAAAGGAACAACTGAAGGATAATTTAGTGTATTATTTTCGGGGTTATTTTTGAAGTAAGGGGTGTTAAGTGATCCAATGTTTATTTAAAAGGTTAAGTTGAATTGATGGAATAAATATTGTTTTGTGTTTAAAAACCCACGTGTCCATAATTGTATACCACACCTGGAGAACAAGCCATGTGCTTCAAAAGCTAACAATCCATTAAAAGAGAGAGGTTGGTTGAACTCCATGATACTTTTTGGGGTTCTGAAAACACCGCTCCCATAACAGACTAGTGGCCAGGGCTGAGAGTGGGAGGACTGGGCAGCAATCGACCAGTAAGGGTGAGAGCAGAGGCCAGGCCAGATAGCCAGCAGTGGCAGCCAGCCAGTTGCTCATGCAGTTGTTGTGGCTTCAGGCCCAGCCGCTTGAGCAAGAGGTGTGAGCAGTAAGGAGGTACAAAGGCTCAGCAGGCTCCAGCTGGTTTTCAGGGAGCAGCAAGGTTACTTGACTAGAGGCCAAGGCTGAGAGTGAGGGGGCTGGGCAGCAACCGGACTGGCGAGGGCGAGAGCAGAGGCCAGGCCAGACCGGGTAGCCAGCAGTAACCAAGTAGTGAGCCATCACCAACACACCTAGGAGCTTAGGTTGTCGAGGGGAGTAGCTGCAAGGGCAACTCGTGCCCCAGGCCAGAGCTGAGGAGAGCAATGAAGCCTGCTCGTATTAATTGAAATCAAGACCCATCAATCAACATGAAGAGACACTAAATCTGGCAGTCAGAGAAAGGTGAAGGCGATAGGATGATGCTAAGTAAAAAGACAGTTTGACACTTTAAAAGGTTTGATGTATTGAGCAGTGCCCAAAATGCACATTCATCCTCAGCAATGACATCCACCAAATGTTTTGGTGACTTGTCAGGGGCGACACAGTAGCACAATGCTTAGCGCTTCTGCCTCACAGCGCCATTAACCTAGGTTCAATTCCGACCTCGGGTGAGGAGCCTAGATTTTTAAAAAAAATGTATTTTATCACAAACATGTGTCAAAACAGGTTACAGCGAATAAACACCCCGGGAAACATAGTTTCCAACAATCAATTATACAACCTGTACAGATTTTTCCCCTTTTTCACCCCCCTCCCTCACGACAAACAGCCCCTCAAACAGTCACAGACATCCCCCACCTTTCCTCAAACCCCCCCGAAGAACCCCTTAACTCATACTTTATCTTCTCTAATGGGTGAGGAGCATAGTTTAGGTAGATAGTCAACATCTTTTCCCAAAGCTAAAGGAGTCTACAACTAGGGGGCATAGGTTTAAGATGAGAGGAGAGAGAAAGAAAAGAGACCAGAGGGGAAATGTTTTCACACAGAGGGTGGTGAGCATCTGGAACTAGCTGCCAGAGGCAGTGGTAGAGGTGTTAGACAATTACATGAGCAGGGTGGGTACAGAGGGATATGGGCCAAATGCGGGCAAGTGGGACTAGCTTAGTGATAGAAACTGGGCGGCATGGACAAGCTGGGCCGAAGGGCCTGTTTCCATGCTGTAAACATCTATGACTCTATGCACGTTCTCCCTGTGTCAGTGTACCGGTTTCCCCCCACAGTACAAAGATGTGCATGTTATGTGGATTAGCCATGCTAAATTGCCCCTAAATTATCCAAAGAAGTTAGTTGGAGTAATGGGGATAGCGGTGGTGGGCCTGGGTGGGGTGCTCTCTCAGCGGGTCAATGCAGACTCGATGGGCTGAATGGCCACCTTCTGCACTGTAGGGATTCCATGATTTTGACCTGCTGATTTCCGGAGTCAACATTTTGCCTAAAAAAACATGAACAAGAAGTGGACTCTGAAATAGGATTGGATTGGATTTTGTTTATTGTCACGACCGAGGTACAGTGAAAAGTATTTTTCTGTGAGCAACTCAAACAGATCATTTAGTACATGAAAAGAAAAGAAAAAGAAAATACATAATGGGGCAACACAAGGTACACATTAACCCCCCATTAACCTTATTTTTTAGGACACTAAGGGCAATTTAGCATAGCCAATCCACCTAACCCGCACATCTTTGGACTGTGGGAGGAAACCGGAGCACCCGGAGGAAACCCACGCACACACGGGGAGGACGTGCAGACTCCGCACAGACAGTGACCCAGCCGGGAATCGAACATGGGACCCTGGAGCTGTGAAGCATTTATGCTAACCACCATGCTACCGTGCTGCCTGATACAGCAACCTGATCCAGTCAATAAAGCCCTGCCCAAATCCGAACCGTCCCAGTACCTCCCATTCTACCCGATCAAAAGCCTTTTCTGCATCCATTGCAACCACTATCTCCACCTCCCTACCTTCCCGGGGCATCATGATCATGTTTAACAACCTTCTTACATTGGCCACCGACTGCCTATCCTTAACAAACCCCGTCTGGTCCTCCCCAATAACGTCTGTAACACAATCCTCAATCCTGGAGGACAAAATTTTGGCCAGCAATTTGGCATCTACATTTAACAGGGATATCGGCCTGTAGGACCCACACAGCTCTGGGTTCTTGTCCCACTTCAGAATCAGCGAAATCGTGGCCTGTGACATCGTCAGGGGCAGCACCCCTCTTTCCCTTGCCTCACTGAACATCCTCATCAACACCGGCCCCAATATCCCAGAGAACCTTTTATAAAACCCCCGTCCGGCCGCGGGGCTTTATCGACTGTATGGCCTTCAGACCCTCCACTATCTCTTCCACCCGATCGGGGCCCCCAGCCCTTCTACCAGCTCCCCGTCCACCTTTGGGAAATACAGCCCCTCCAAGAAGTGCCTCATCCCTCCGGTCCCGTAGGGGATTCCAATTTGTACAGCCTGCTGTAGAAATCCCTAAACATCTTATTCACCCCTGCTGAATCTCCAACCAAGTTCCCATCTCCATCATTTACTTTCCCTATCTCGCTGGCTGCCTCCCTCTTTCTAAGCTGCTGTCCAAGCATTCTGCTGGCCTTCTCTCAATGCTCATAGATCGCCCCCCTCGCCTTTTTCAGCTGCTCCACCCCCCTCCCTGTGGTTAACAAGCCGAACTCCGCCTATAGCCTCCGCCATTCGCTGAAATTGTTCCGGGGCACTGAGTATAAGAATTGGCAAGTCATGTTGCAGCTGTCTAGAACCTTAGTTAGGCCACACTTGGAGTATAGTGTTTAATTCTGGTTGCCACACTGCCAGAAGGATGTGGGGGCTCTGGAGAGGGTGCAGAAAAGATTTACCAGGATGTTGCCTGGTATGGAGGGCATTAGCTATGACGAGTAGTTGAATAAACTCGGTTTGTTCTCACTGGAACAACGGAGGTTGAGGGGCAACCTGTTAGAGGGCTACAAAATTATGAGGGGCATAGACAGAGTGGATAGTCACAGGCTTTTTCCCAGGATAGAGGG